>NC_041392.1:587943083-587961482 GCF_002162155.2 Triticum dicoccoides | reverse complement strand
TCTCCCTCAAGACATAGCTGGGTCTCTCCTTCTCAACACATATACGAGTCGTTCTACCTCTATAGTTAGGCCTCTGCCTACCCCTCCCACCACCCCCTCCCCCCCACACACACCGATACATCGAGCGCTCTAGTCATGTCTCCCTGCCACACACAAACTTGACGTGTGCCCTCTAACGTTCCGGTAGGCCAGTCGCCCTATATCTTTGACTTGTACACACACACAATTTCGATGGCTCTCTTCATCGATCTCGCACCCACCCACTTGATCCTCTCTTCGACTCTATCGATAGCTATGACCCCTCCCTCTCTTCTCGTGGATTCCCCGACCCTCTATGTATGATATGGATATGCCTCCATTTCACACACATTGCATGCAAAATTTTGTTTGAGATGTCATCGTCACATATTCCCACAAATAATTCACGAAATCAACCCCCCACCCCACCCCCACCCCAAAACAAAAAACACTCACGAACACGGTTTGTATCTCTCACACACACCCATGTAGGTGGGGGACGTGCACGAAGAGAAGAGGTGCATGCACGGCGCACATACTCCCGTCTCTTTCCCAACCACACCCGCGCGGGTACATGGTGGAGCTCATTTCTGTACGAAAAAGGCAGCCCACGTGGTAATTTGGCACGTGTCCACTTGGTGGAGGGAGGATTGTCTACCACGGGTGAACAAACAAATTGCGACTTGACGTGTTATATTAAAAAAAGAGGCAAACCATGTGGGGCCTACCTTAGAGGCAAGGCTCTATACACTGGAGTACTTTTGATGTGTCCCGTCAACTCGCAGAACAAGGAGAAGCTTGCTTAGTACGCCGTCTCCCCCGCCCACGGGCGCAGTGGCTCGCAGGATGAGGTGAAGCTTGCTTACTACGCCTTACGCATGCTCCCTCGCCCATGCGCGTGGTGGCTCGCAGGACGAGAAGAAAAATTTACTACTCCCTCCATTTACTCCTCGTCCCTACTACCTTGGTTATAGAGATTATATCATATTGTTTGGAATATATATGTCCTTTAGTAGATTTCAATATGAACTACTAGTACATACTCCAAACACTGATGTATATAGATGTATTTTAGAGTGTAGATTCACTCATTTTGCTGCGTATGTAGCACTCTCCCTCGCCCCTCGACCCTCGCCCACGTGGTGGACGTGCATCAATTCATTCGGTCTCATATAGCCAGAATGATATATACTGCACTACCATTATTGCTCGACTTCCCGAAGAGGTGAAGAGCCAATCGCAAGGTCAATATTTTGGAGATGCCAAGCGCAAGGTTATAGGAGAACGAGTAGTAGGTGCCGCGTCATTTATAAATAAAGTTTTTTTTTCTTCAGTGGCACGTACGCAATATGATAGGTTCATATGGAGAGAAAAGGAGTACATAGTCAGGACGGGCCAGCCTACACGGTTGCTTGCTGGGGTTGCTCTCTTCACACTCTCTCGCACAAAACGACTGTGGCCACATCTCTAACATCTCGGCGGATCATGTCCGCTTGGGGAAGGGGTGG
The DNA here is from genome assembly GCF_002162155.2 of Triticum dicoccoides. NCBI lineage: Eukaryota > Viridiplantae > Streptophyta > Magnoliopsida > Poales > Poaceae > Triticum > Triticum dicoccoides. The sequence continues at coordinate 587,959,956 of NC_041392.1, read as the reverse complement.
ATGTTTAGTGTAGATATGGTGACCGTCGCCGACGGCGAAAACCCACTGTCGGCATGTCCCGATCAGGGGTCCCCGCCGTTCTCTCTCACAAAGCCGGTGAGGTTGCCTTTGTCCCTTGCTCACCGCCGCGACGTGGGCAGTTGCCGCCTCCCGCCGCCCTCCTCAAGGTTGAGCTACATCCCTCAGGTACAACTCCCTTTACAACCGGCTTGCACCACTGCTCCAGCTGCCCACATCACTCCCTGTGGATATTTCTCTACTTCTTTTCCCTGCACATACCTCTACTGGCTTCTACGTACTATATTTGTTATGAGTTTATGTCTCATCAACTAGTCCCAGTAATCTTACTCTAATCACGCTTGTTCAATTTCTTTGCCACACGGATGCTCATCTCGATTTTGGTGAAACTGCACAAAATGATCCGATGGTCAAAAGGTTGCAAACTTCATTTATTAGGAAGCTCGAACGTTGCCAGCAAATTGAAGCCTGGTCAGGGTTCACGGTTCAAGGGCTAGGGACTACATGGATCGTTTTTTTCTTTAGCTGCCTCTGTTCCAAAATAAGTGTCAACTTTAGTAGTAATACAAATTTGTACTAAAGTTTGCACAAAGTTGAGAAACTTATTTTGGAACGGAGGGAGTACATATTTGCTATGATCTATCAATCATTGAGATGCAATAGCATGCATGTTAGTCTCCTTTGTATTTGATGAAATGTTGAAACGGGCAACCTTGGACACAAGATACATGTAACAGAAGCTTCAATAGCATTGTACAAATTTATCTCGCTGATAAATTACAGTACGTACTATACTAGTACTTCCTCCGTTCCTAAATATAATTCTTTGTAAAGTTTTCACCATGAACCACATGCGGATGTATATAGATGCATTTTAAGTGTAGATTCATTCATTTTGTTCCATATGTAGTGGAATCTCTACAAAGACTTATATCTACTAGTAATAGCTAGCCCCCACTACTAGGAATTCTCTATCCTCTCCTTGAGCCACGTCATCAAAATTGATGTAGCCATTAGATGAAGTAAATCAGTCCATAATAGCCATTTGATCTTGACGTTGAGAGGCTCCGCACTAAGCCACATGCAAGCATGCAGAAATACCGTGTCACATGCATGTGAGTGGGTTTTAAATCACATCAACATGTCTGCATGCAAGCATGCACCGGTAGCATGCATGTAAGTGAGCTTTGAAGTCCCATTAACATGTCAAAAAGAAAAATATAATCCCATTATGCAGTAGGAGTTCAGTTGGCTGATCTTTTTTCCTTACGTGGGATGATCTAAATGATGATGGGAGTTTATTTAGTTTGGCTACCACATTTGTCATGCGGTTATAGAGTTTTTTTGTCCTATGAAATCGATAATTTTGCGCAGAGAGATATACCGCTGTTCCGCGCCAACACACGGGGACTCATCTAGTAATATTTAGGAACAGAGGGAGTACTATGTAAAGAGTTAGGTGGCGCACGGTGATAGTGTGAGGTGGGCCATGTAATCACTGAGCCTGCGTGTTTTCACTGCTCTTGCACGCCTTCGCCGTAAGAATGGAGAAAATTGTAATCTAGTAGTAGTATACCTCCTTTCGCCGAAAGCGTGGGACATCCAGCAGTCCTACCACCTCAGTAATAAAGACCAATGAGCCGTTAAATCACATAGGCCCAGCAGTAAGTTGGACGGACGAAGCAACCATCAGTCTTGGGCCAATGAGAGGTCGCATCCGCTCTGCCCGGGCATGAATGCGGCACCGATTCTTTGGAGCGGCGCTGACCGTTTCAGGCGGGAAGCGCGCGCGGGCGATGGAGGGGCTTTGGGTGGGCCAGGCTGGTCAGGAGCGGGCGTGGCAGTTGTCCGCATGTCCCTACCGGACACGCCCGGAAACGAGAGGACGCACCAACTCTCGCGGCTAAAATCGTACACTACACAACATCTCTCTGTAGGAGTAGGTCGATCTGTCGCTCTATCTAACACACACACACACACACCTTGGTCCCTTTGCACCTTCTAACGTGACTTATTACTCCTAGACGGAGGGAGTAGTAAGTATACGAGATACGGCGGCACACTGACTTAAGTCGAATACAAGTGGCCAAAATTTGTGTGCATGTTATAATAAGGATTCACTTAAAATAGTACATGAGCGAATAGAGGGATCAATTGGACAGTGTTCCCGAGCAGTAGCGAGATGTGTGAGGTAAGATACACCGATGGTGCTTTTAATTTTTATTATTAATTTGTTTGTTTCACCCTCTGACTGGTGGGACCCAACGTACTACATGGAGAGAGGTAAGGTGACTAAGGCTGCATTATTTCTGCACCACTGTGGATAGTCTTACCACCAAAGCCACATGAGACGATTATGATTGAAATCCCAATGACTCCCACACACAAAAAAACACGGCATGCTTGTCACACGAATGCAGGAATGTATAAAAGGTTATTTCCCTCTCATTGAACATAACGGGAGGGTTGTGTAGCTGGTTAGCCTGTTTGCTCACTCTCTCGCCCTCTCCCGCTGGAGCCTCAGCGCTTGTAGTTGCTCTCTTCACACTCTCTCGCCCTCTCCAGATCTAAACAAGACTTCGTTGGCCTCTCTCTCCCCTCACTGCTGCTCAAATAGCCGGCAGGATCCGTCCACCGGGAAGGGGAGGAGGCTTAACGCTGTCGCCGTCGGCGAGGGACTACCGGCGCAGCTGTTCACTTTCCACCCAGCGGCGGCGCGGGAGGGCCTCCGACCCCTTCTTCTTCGCCGCCGTCCCGTCGCCCACCGAACCACGCCCCAAGAACCTTAAGGTATAATTTACTTACTCCACATGAACTACTCTAGTTGCATGTATACCATGAATCTAGGACGTGGTTCAAAGAGGAAAGGAGTGGGGGAAAGTAGTGGGAAAAGTTGTATATAGCATGAATCTAGGACGTGGTTCAAAGAGGAAATGAAGGGGGAAAGTTGTATAGCATTAATCTAGGACGTGGTTCAAAGAGGAAAGGAATGGGGGAAAGTAGTGGGGAAAGTTGTATCGCATAAATCTAGGACGTGGTTCAAAGAGGAAAGGAAGGGGCGAAAGTACTAGTTCAAAAAGGAAAGGAAGGGACAAGGCTGTAGAGTTTGAGCAGGACTAGATTTGTTGCGCTCACATAGGGAAAGGCGTCTCAAGATAACAAAACTGGGACCAACACAAATATGCTCCTTGGTTGCTTGTTCTTTGTTGCAACAGACTGTGCATGACCACAGTACATCGGTAGATGCACATGGTGTTGGTGCATCCACTGTCCCGTGCAACTCATTAGCTGTTGTTAATCTAAGGCCCTGTTTGGTTAAAAACTCCCTAGTCCCTACCTGCTGGGTTCCAGGGACTAAACATGTACTAGAGGTTATTAAATGACATGCTAAAAGACCATGTTACCCCTAGTAATGAACTAATAGAGACAAGGTGCGATGCGTGGCAGGGGCAACTGTTGGAAAAAGTCCCAAAAAGACTCCATCGGGGTCTTCTTTCTTTAGTCCCAAATGCCCACTTTTAGTCCCTAAAAGTCCCTCCTCTTTGGTTTAGATGGGCCTGACACGGAGTTTTTTTAGTCCCTACACCAAAATGTCCGTGTAAACAAACACCCTCTAATAATGCCACTGGAAAACTGATGCAATGCCACAGTTAAAAGCAAATTACATGTTTAACGAATTTTATTGTTAATATAATCTCTATGTTAATATTAATCAATGCCACCGTTTGAGAAATTCTACTATCTTGCTTTCTTTCCCATTTAGATAAGGTAGATGCTTCTTTTTGTTGGCTTATGTGTCATCCACCGTTATTGACCACTAATTGTTTCCTTTGCACCTCTGTGTAAATAGGGTTATCTGCTTCACCTCGTTGCCATTGTGACATTTTGTTGCACTGCACAAAACACTTTTGTTTTAAGAGTGTTTTGTGCAGTTCAACCAAAATGTCACACCGACAACGTTGCTTGATTGCTTGATCTTAGTGGAACTGCACAAGAGGAGATCTTACTTCCTATCCGTTAAGGCGAATTTGGTTCAGATCTTCTTCTTGTGAGTTGTTTGAATTCCGCATCATGAGAGGTCAGTACTAGCCTTCTTTCACATGATTCTGCAGTGTGCATTCATATGTTGTGCTACTTGTACGATAATGTTGCTTGATTTTAGTGAACTGCACAAATGGAGACAAGACTTCCAATCTGTATGTGCACCGTAATATCCCATTGACATAAGATAAGGATATTTCACAACTTCTGGCCTGTATTTTGCCACTTTCATCAGAAAATTAAGTTTAGTACTATACTTGTGCTCCCTAATTAACATGACAAATCTTACATTGAAGGCAAAGCTTGTTTGTTATTGAACCAAGTGATGAAGGGGAAGAACAAGGGGAAGAAAAACAAAAATCAACTCCCGGTGTTGTAATGAAGCACTGGAACTGTGATGACACAAGTAATGATATAGTTTTGCATCTTAATTTATTGCTATGGCTGGAACGAGCAATTGTTTTGCCACTGATTTGATGCCACTCTTAATGTAATATGTAATTATCTCTACTTGTGCAAACAGGGATCTTCTTTGAAGATACCATATATTTTAGTGGAACTGCACAAGAAGATGTTGGAAACATTAAACTAATCGAGGAGTATATAGTAAGCATGGCCACCACCATAGATTGCAAGAGATGGTTCCGGAGAATTGCTTCATATGTATGCTCTACACAATAAACCTCCTGACAAAGGTTGGTACTCGCCCACTGATTTCATCCATATGATTGAGCTTTGTCATCTCTATTGGTGTTGTGCTACTGTTTAGATACTGTCATGAAAAAGTGGTATTGTCCTTGAGAAGTGCTTCATCTGTGCTGTTTTAAATATTTCCTTTCCTTTTTTTCGAGCAAACAGTGATGCTAGCATTTAGTAGTCCTCTTGTCTTTGCACAACAGGATCATCTTCCTCTGAATAAGAATATGGAGTACGTGAAGTGACTAGTTTCGATTATGCCAGGATGAAGAAGCCATGTCTATCTTATCATCAGAAGGAGCAGTTGAAGGATGGTTACATTACTCCCCACAAGACCAAACTAACTTCAGCTCAGAAGGACTGACAAAATCTCTACTTTTTTGCCATGATGCGCGAGTACAATGTTGTTCTAGGATTCTTTCTGGTGAGTTCCATTTTTCTAAAAGTGTGCTCTACATGGACCATGTATGTGCCTGTTGAAACTGTCAATTCATAGTACAGTTTTCTCTATACTAATCACTTTTTTGTATTTGTACAAACAGGGGTGCTCAGCTTGATTTCAATGGGAACTGCACAAAATGTTCATGAATATATCGAATCATTCATTTCCACCACAAGAAAGGAGGTGCTGATAAGTTCAAGGCGTTGCAACATATAAGGGCGAAATCATACAAGCTACGCGCGAATTTGGTTGATTTTGGTGGAACTGCACAAAAAGAACAGCTGGTTTATTTAGCACGAGGTGCCATGTCAATGTCCGAACTGATGGCAAACCCTGCCCATTCCACAATCGTAGACATTTGATATTTTGGAATGGGACAACCTTGTCAAATTTTTCTCATTGATTTTAGCAATACATGCGTTTGATATTTTAGAATTGGACGCCCTTGCTGTCAGCAGCGTCGATCAATTTTTTCTTTATTCTTTAGTTGTGAAGTAAATATTGCCTCTGACATGTGAGTCGCTAAGACGCATAATCATCGATTGTTTTCAATGTTCTCTATGAATTGCCAGGCCTGTGTGTTTGATTGCAATGTACAGAAACGCTAAAAACCTGCTCAAACTCTTTGTACTCCTTCTGTTCCTTTTTACTTCGCACATTGTGAAAGTGCATACTTTTTTGTATAAGATTGGTCAAAGTAGAGATACTTTGACTGCAGACAAAACTTGTATGCAGACTAGAAAGGACCGGAGTGAGTACATGTGAAACTGCTGCAAACGAGGTGATCACCCTGGGAATAATGCTAGTACATATTGTTTTGCATGTTCATCCAATGCCAGTGATACAGGAATTCGAACTAATTGAAATAAATTCATTCATACACGATCGGATTTCATATAAACATGCCAGATTTCATTACATTTCATACATTCTTCAACTAAAAAGGGTTGCGCTGGAGGTATAATTAATTAACCGAAGCTACCCACCTGTGTCCCGCTGAGCCGAACAGAAGCTTCAGTGACTTAACTGCAGGTGCAGTTGCGTAACTGACATGTGGCCTGTTGGGCCCATGTGTCAGCCAGCCAACTGCTCCAGCAGTTAAGTAGAAACAGCGTTATTCTCCAGCAGAACTCCCCGACTCCACGTTGCCGCCAAGAAGCTAACCGGCCGTCAATGGTCAACCCGCCTAGCTTGGCTTCAACTAGAGGGTAGCAGCGGTGGCCTTACATGGAACTGAGCGGCGGCGACCTATCGTGTTCTACTCTTCCTCGTTTTCTGTGTGGCGCGGCCTCATTGGCAGCGGGGCGGGGCCTCGGCGGAGCCGGCGATGTCCTCTGTCTCGTTGGCGGCGGGCGGCGCCTCAGCGGAGCGGTGGAAATCCTCCCCCATGTTGCCGATAAGGTGGGGCCTCGGCTGAGCCGGCGATGTCCTCTACCTCGTTGTTGGCGAGGCGGGGCCTCGGCGGAGCCGGCGGTGTCCTCTGCCTCGTTGTTGGCGCCACGGGGCCTCGGCGGAGCAGGGCCTCGTCGACGCCAGTGGAGCGGGCACTCGTCGGAGCCGGCATTGTCCTCTGCCTCGTCCTCGGTCTCGCCAAACAGTGCCTCGCCCGCTTCATCGCCCTCTTTGCTAGCCTCTTTGTAGGCGGCCGCAGCCTCTGCCACCCGCATGTGCTCCTGCCAGTGCTCGAGGCGGCCCTTGCGGGCGGAGCGGTACGAGTCGAGCAGCGCCTCCTGCTCCGCCCGCTCCGCGGCGATCTGCTCCTCCGCCTGCAGGTGCTCCTGGAGGAGATGGTGGTTGTAGGCGGCGGCGGCCTGCGCCTCCCGGAACTGCTCCTGACGCATCTGCCTCACACTGTCCATATATTGGGCACGGGCCTCGCCGATGGTCATGGTGCAATGCACCGGTGAGGATGGCGCGGAGGAGGGGGTTGGCGCCGGATCGTCGACTACCATGTTCTCCATTGGGACGTCATCGTCCTCCGGCTGCCTGCCAGCCAACCGGTCGGCAGCAATAGCTACCATCTCCTTGTGGTTCGTCGTCCGCCCGTCTCGAAGAGCGTTGGAGCGCGAGGAAGCCATGGTGGGCAGCAGTGGTGTGGACAGGAGAAAGGGAACGAATGCAGATGACTGTGGCTATGGCCAGCGCAGCAGTTTATATAGCAATGGTGGGCGGGCGGAGGGACGGACGTGTGGCGCCGGAGTAGCCGCCTCGCCGACCGCGTATCATTAATGTGGGCGGCAGATGGATGGACGGACGGCACTTGTGTCGTTTGAAGGCGGAGCAATCGCCTGCACCGGGAAGCGGGGCGGGCGGCGCTGACTGTTTCGGGCGGAAAGCGCGCGCGAGCGAGGAGATGACTGTACTTGAAGAGGATGACAATGGGGACCCACCAGGTCCATAGCCTCACGTACGCAAGTGCCTCCTTATTATATACTAGTCGCCAACCCGTGCATTCGCACGGGCTAGTTTAGTAACCTACAATTGGATAATATTTTGAGACTATATTTTATTAACTGGGAGTAAGGAAATCAAGAATTTTCATATTTCTATTGGAACAGTTCCATCTTGTCCTATGACCATATATGTTTAATATTCAAATCTTAGCATTGTTAAAATTTAATACTTAAAAATAATAGAATCTGGTATGATCGCATATACAGAAATGTTCTCTATGTACAGAAAATAATCAATTTTTTAATCACCTCTAATCTTGGTATATAATGCCTTCAACACATTGAAATTAAAATTTTCTGATTGTTCGTTCACTTGACATCTATTCCGTCCACAGAATCAGCAATAAAACATTAATAGATGCACACACCAGAATTTTTTTTATTACTTTTTATATTGTTCCAATAAATTCTCATAAAAAGACAAAATCCTGGTCACCAACTTATATAATAAAGTCATGCATAGAGAAAATAGTCATGTGGTTGACCTTCTGTACATGTTTCGACCACTGCACTTTTATGCATCTCTTTTGCTTCCATCATACCATATTGTATTGATGTAAACATGTTACCTTTCATTGTATTAGTGGTTTCCTGAAAGTTAAGTACTCATACATTAACATATAGACAGAGGTAACCCGTTTCCCTCTATTTTGAATTCACATGAACTTAGGCTAATAAGGTATACAGAAAAACCTTCCTGATATAATTTTGTATATAATGAAACCAAAACAAATTTTACATCCATACTGTATTTACCGAAATACAGATATGATACTTACCTACAATCGTATTTATCAAACCAAGAAAACCGGCGCACATCTCGGATGTCAATTACCTGCCACCCTGTATATGAGTTTCCTATGAATTAACATGCATATGATTCCTATCGTGGTAGTTTGGCGAGTTTTCATTTATTTGAAAGTCGGCAAATGGCTATTTAAATGTTTGTCAAGTGACTGATAATAAGAACTCCGTAAAGTTAATGATTGTTCATGTCCGTCCAGCTGAGTGTTGTTTGCCGATCGAGAACAAAAATCGCCAAACACAATGTTGAGTTGTTTCTAGGCTTTGCCGAGTATGCTAGAAACTCTGCGAATTTGGTGGTTCCAGTATAGACATGGCATTAACAAAAATACTTTATACCGTTCACTTTCCAAAAAAACAAACACTTTAAAAGTAAGTAGATATCTTTCTTGAATGTACATTACTCTTACGTACATGTTTAGTTTTGTTACTTCTATGTAAGATTAACCTTTAGAACTTGGCAACTTGGAGGTCCGCTGCATCTACTTGGGGTACCTGAGGTGTATTGGGTTTGACTACCATGTGATACTTTTCATATTTGGTTACTGGGCAAATAATCGGATTATACTGCAAAATCTAGTACAAAACATGCTTAACATATCCATCCACTCTCTAAACCAAGCATACAATCATCATATTTTGAGCGTAGATTAGCATACGAAAGTTGTAGTGCATGGACTGATGTCATGTCCGATTGTTACTTAGTAACAATGAAAAATCCAGCACCTTAATAATTAGGAAAACAACTCGAGAGAAGATACACAACTCTAACATCCGATGTATTAGGCAATATAAAGTTGGGCAACACGGTGATCTGATGAGATATATGATCCATGCATGGGCCTATTTTGCATGGAGGGGGTGCCACATAGTTTTGTTCTAATTCAGTCTCAGGCATTCAGGAAAAGGTAAATTAGAATCTCGTCAATTTCGTGATCTAGTGGCTCTTGTGGATAGGGTCAAAAATGTATGCGTGCCTCCAAAGTCTATTGCATGGAACATAAGAATTTTCTGTCTTGCAGATAATAACCTGTGCCCAACAATCAAGCTAGCCTAGGAAACAATTGACTGGTCATCCTTCATAGAAATTACACAAAAGAAAGAGAACATACCTGAATGAAATTACAATCTTTGGATAAAATAAAATCAATTGCATATTATGTTTTGAACTTGAAAAAAGAAAACGAATCCGTTGGAATTCTTATAAAACCCATCAAATCAGGCCTAACATAGAACATGAGCAATAAAATGTAGATCTAAGATAGACGTCAGAAGCATAGTCCAAGTATAAAACATCCCAAAAGTGAACTGGATTGAAAGATAACTCTTTCTTTACTCGTACCATGAGCATCACTGGTTCCTCGATGGACAATGCCATTTGCTGGATTGAATAATTGTGGATTTAGAGGTCCGTAAGATCAAGGGAGATGCTGATATTATCAATAGAAGTGGATTTTTTTATGCTACGTGTCGGAGATCAGGAAGATGGGAGAGTATCAATGGAGATTGGTGATAGAAGAAAAAGTGTCATGATAAGGTATAAGATATGAAAAACTGAGACAAAAAAGATCTGAAATCTGTGATAAAAATATGAAACTTGTTTCCTTGAGCGAATAACCATGCTCCAAACAATAATAGTCACATTATTTGTCTAGTTTGAGAGGGTATAATGTGGGTCACACCATAAAAAATGAGTTCAACATATAACGATAGGCTTGAGAAATTGAAGCATCTTGGTATACGTTTGCTTTCAGCAATACCAACAGCTCACAATGCTATAGTATCCTTGGTTACCTGTTGCAAGTGCACTGAAGTTTTTGAGAATGAACAAATGTATCGTTTAGCAGACCACCATTATTCAGAGAACCAAAGCTGAAGAAAGAGAACAAATGATGGATTAAACTGTGGGTTTGATTGTTTCATCGAGGAGAAACTAATTGTAAGATCACACATGTTTTTTAATATATTAAGCTATACACCATCTGAAGATTGTGTCAACATTATTGGTTTCATGCATTGCAATCCATCACTTTTCTCACCTATATTTATCTATGAGAAACAGTGTTAGGCAACTTGTTCAAATCATTAATCAACTATATGGAACTCAAGTATTGGAATTTCCTACAGGGCGATTACATCAAAACCAACAAACAGGCTCACACAAAAACTTTCGCAAAGCACGTGCCTTGCTCCCCTCTTTTTTCTTTATTTCTTCTCAAATCCCACCATTACAAAACTGAGGACCTGCTACACATATACATGCAACGATCTGGACCAGTGAATATGCTGCCCAACTCAACCTAAACCTGCTCGTACAGAACTATAATCCAACCTAGACACAGCCTGTCCTACTAACACAACTACGGGGCCAAAGTGCAATACCTTGCCGGACACCACCTAGCCCAATTATGAAACAACTTAGCAAAACATATACATAGGAAAGTACTAATCCTAGCCGGACTATTACGCCGGACTAATAAAATAACATTGGAAATCTAAACCTAGCTAACAACTAATCAAGATTATGCTAACATTGACCATGGAGTTGCATATGAAAAATATAATCAGGCCAAGCAAATTAAGGGTGGGCAATAAACAATATAGGACAACTTAAAGAATATACCTATCCAACATCCTCTATCATGCATGTTCAGTTCTTCATTCTTCACACTTGAGTCTGCATGAAAGCAACCAATGCAAGGCTGAACACCTACGTCCAACTTTATTTTACCAAAGACTGAAATTTTCAGTTGCCATGGATATTTTTGTGGAGTACTACATTGAATAATAGCAGCAAGCTAGAGGAGAACTACTCTAAAGCATCAAAATAGATTACGGTTCAGAATTTCTACGTACAGTGATCTGCAATATGCATGTGTGGTAGCATGTTTTCAAGTAATCATTCACATCATCTTTATTAATTTATCCATCTCCATGGTACTATCTAATCAAACTATAACATTAGAGACAACACAAAAGAGATCTATAAGAAAGCAAGAAACCTAACATTACTCTGAACTTGGTGCAAACTTCAGGTTTTGCCTCCGGGATCATATCATAGGAGCTAGGGCACTCAGAGGAAGACGTGGCCATAATTAAATTCACCTGAACGATCTTACTTTTGGGGGCATGAGATAGCAAGATATTCGTGGTCCTTCAGCCACATCTACTGCTTCTTCTATTCAGAGAGAGAGAGAGATAGACGAATGGAGAGAGAGGAGAAAGACATAGAGAGATGGCACCGGAAGGAACAGGCCAAGGCCATCCGCCATGAGCTTGTGCAATTAGGTTTGCTGCTGGATCTAACACACCGCCGTTGAAAAGAAATACAGGAGAAAGGAGATGTGTGTGGAGAAATACAGGAGAAAGGAGATGCGTGTGGGGACTGGGGAGGAGAATCGGGGTGGAATAGAACACATGGGGAGGAGAATTCACGGGGTGGAATAGAACATATGGAGAGGAGAATTCACGGGGTGGAATAGAACACATAGACTCTGTTTTTTAGGAGTAGAATGCATGGACTCTTTTTCTAGCCAAGGACTATACAATTTGATCTATACCATTAAAATACGGTCCCACCAAATTAACGGTTCGTAAAATCTGATTAACATGGTAATTTCAAGGAAGTCACAAATTAGTATAGGTATAGATATATATGTGTATAAAACTATACTCCCCCCATCTAGGTGAATAAGTCGTATTAGAAGGTGCATCACGACCTAGGTGCAAGCAGATTGGTGGAAAAGAAGAATATTTCTCTCTCCTAAACACAACATTTAATCACAACAGTTAAGAGGATGCCTTATTAGCTACCCATGCAGGCCATCGTAATTCATAGCATGCAAAGCGCTTTTATTTCTTGCCTAATAACCGCATGAACGTGCTGCATGCATTGGTCCTTGCCCGAGCAAAAAAAGGAGGAAAGAGGTTTCCACGGGAGACAACGAGGCAGAGGTGGAAGCGCTCGTTGGAGTTATTTATTTTGCTTCCCCCTGGTTTCCTGACATCACGGTCCCACACCATTGTCAACCTATGTAGTACTAGTCAATAAACGAGAGAATTGCACAAGAAGCGGTAGACAGCTGGGACCAAGCAGCTCGAGCAGTATTTGTTTTTTTAAGGTGTGAGCACTGCAGAGTTTTTCGATGTTTAGCCCAGATATTAATTTTTCTCCTCTGAACAACAACGAAAACATCGCTGCAGGTATTAACTGGGCGGGTTGTGGCCCGTCTAGCCCAGGCCAGATATCCAGCCCAGATATTAATTTTTTTCAAGCTGAAAATGGCTAGCCTAGCTATACTTTTTTTAGGAATACCCACGCAAGGTCAAGTTGTTATTCTCCGCCCGCCTGGGCTGCAAATCTTTCCTAGGAGGGATGCATTAGGCTTAACAAGAAAATGGGCTTTAAGAAATAATAAATGGGATGTAATTATAAAAACTGGGCAGTAACTATAAAAAATGCACCAAACACGTGATTACTTTATAAAATATTATTTTTGGATATTGAAAATTTTAATTTCATTAATTGTTGCGAGCGCAATGTTTCGTTGGATTTTTACGTAATATAAATTTATATTGAAATTGTATTTAATTTGACTAGAAATTTCGGGATAAAAATATTTCAGATCCCATCAAAATGTGGGAAATTTTATTGAATTCTGTTTTGAACGGTTGGTTGAAATGGGTTGTACTTTTAACAAACTGTAAATGGGTTGTAGTAAATTCCATTAGAATTCAAAATGGGCTACACATTCTTACAAATCTCAAATGGGCTATAAGTTCTCTGCCACACACTTCTGGCCTTACTAAGTTGATGCGCCCCCTAAAAACAGAGTTGACGCGTATGCAAGGCTTTGTCAACTTATAGTCAACACACGGTCCTAGCAGCAGTGGCCGTTGGATGTCCATCCAACGGATGCCGTGCTTCTTCTTCAATCTCGGATATTCTAGTTTCACCCGCCCAAAAAATGATTCCTCCCCCTGACATCTGGGGCGCACCGTTTCAGAAGCTGACCTGTGGGCCTACTAAGTTGAGGTACCAAGGGCTTTGTCAACTTAGTCAATATAAACGATTCTAGCTGCAGTGACCGTACGATGTCCATCCAACGGCCGTGGTGCTTCTTCAACCTCTAGTCTTCTTGCTCCAGCCGCCCAAAGAAGCGCCGGTCGTGCCGCCTGCTCTTGCCTCCCGTGGCCGGCTGTGCTGCCGTGGAGGGCTCCCGCCCCCTACTATTCCCATCGCTGGCCAGGCCCTGCGGCGATGGCAGCCTCACACCGTAGCCAAATGAGTGAACCCTCATACTCCTCTCCGTGTGGACATCCACTGTCGCGTCTTCACCGGCTTTGTGGTGTCCCCTTCCTAGGCCTCGCCGTCATCCACCGCCCTGGTGCGCTCGGCATGGCATGGTCAACGTGGAAGGAACGACTTCCATCGAACATGGACTGTATGTGGAGAGGCTAATAGCTGGGTCCACTGCGGCAGCAAGGAAGTGCCTCCTTATTACGCGGAAAATAATGATTCCTCCACCAGATAGCAGGGACCCACTGGACGGGCCACTAGTATTTTGCGGAAAAAATTGTTTCCCCCTGACTGTTGGGACCCACCGGACGGGCCACCGTATTTCGCGAAAAAAACGTTCCCCCCGTTGTCAGCTCGGACCCACCGGAAGTGCCTCCTTATTACGCACAAAAAAATGAATACTCCCCCGGCTAGCTGGGACCCACCTTGCTGGGAGGCTGACTTGTGGGCCTACTAAGTTGACGGGGACGAAGGGCTTTGTCAACTTAGTCAATATGAACGATTCTAACTCCAGTGACCGTACGATGTCCATCCAACGACCGTAGTGCTTCTTCAACCTCTGGTCTTCTAGCTCCAGCCGCCCAAAGCAGCGCCGGTCGTGCCGCATGCTCCTGCCTCCCGTGGCCGGCTGTGCTGCCGCAGAGGCCTCACCGCCCCCTACTATTCCCACCACTGGCCAGGCCCTGCGGCGACGGCAGCCTCACACCGCAGCCGAACCAGTGAACCATCATAGTCCTCTCAGCGCGGGCTTCCACTGCCGCGTCATCCCCTTCCTAGGCCTCGTCGTCGTCCAACGCCGTGGTGCTCTCCACGCGTCGTGGTCAACGTGGTCAAGGAACGACTTCCATCGGAAGAGTACTGTACGTGGAGAGGCTGACAGCTGGGTCCACGGCCACAGCACAGTTTTTTTGTGATTTGCCAAGTAAGTCGCTTTGTCAGGCCTATTGGGCTACAAATCTTTCAAGACGAGGAGAGCTTTCATTCGGCTGGCTGAGAAAATGGCCCATCAGTAATGAGAAATGGGTTGTACATTTTTAAAACACATCAAACCGGCAATTAGTTTCAAATATTTTTTTATTTCAAGATTTTAAATTACATTAATTTTTATGCGTGGGGAATTTGTTGGATTTTATATTGACATACATTTATTTTTAAAATCAGTTTGAATGTGAGTCGAAATTTCGGGATTAAAAACAGTTCGGAGCGCACCGAGATATGCAAAATTTCGTATAATTTTTTAACCGTTGCCACAATATGGGCTGTAATGCTAACAAAAAGAATATGGGCTCCAAAAAAATCTTAAGAATTAGCAAATGGGTTGTAAATTATTAGAAATAATGGCAGATGGGTTGTATGCTGTTTTCCACAGATTTGAGGCTTTCCTAAAAAAAGGTTGACGCACAAGCACTGATTGTTGGATGTCCATCCAACAGCCATCGTGCTTCTTCAATCTCTGCTCTTCCTGCTCCAGCCGCTCAAACAAGCGCCGGCGGGACTGCTTGCTCCCTCCTCCTCGCGACCGGCTGTGTTACCGCGCAGGCCTCACCGCCCGACCGTACTCCCATCGCTGGTCTAGCCATCCCTCTACTCACCCACACCTACTATTATTCTCCGGCGATGGCAGACGAACCAGTAAACCCTTGTACAGTCGTAATCCCCTCCGCATGGGAAACAACTGCCGAGTCTTCCCCGCCTCCGTGTCGTCCCCTTCCCAGGCCTCACCGTCGTCCACCGCCCTGGTGCTCTCGACGTGGCGTGGTCAACGTGGTCAAGGAACGACTTCCATCAGACGTGGACTGTACGTGGAGAGGCTGACAGCTGGGTCCACCGCTGCAGCAAGGAAGTGCCTCCTTATTACGCGGAAAATAATGATTCCTCCACCTAACAGCTGGGACCCACCGTATGGGCCACTGTATTTCACGAATAAACGTTTCCCCCTGACTGCTGGGACCCACCAGCTACATCTTCGCACGCAAGGAAGTGCGTCCAGGCAAAAAAAAAACGATTCGCCCCCTGACTGCTGGGACACACCAGCTACATTTTCGCGGGCAAGGAAGTGCCTGACAGTCGGGACCCACCTGGTCGAAGCGTACGTAGCGTTGTCATTCTGGTCGTGAACGTGTACGTACATACTGGTCGATGTAGAGGCGCGCACGTGTCATAGTAGAGGCGCGCACGTGTCGGAGTAGAAGCGCGCACGTAGCATGTACACGTACATACAGCGGCCAGGGTGCAAGAAAGAAAATACGGCCACGTATGTGTACATACGGGTGGGGTCTCGAACGCCTACTCGCGCATACGTACGGCCAGGGCTTGTGTACATTGCTGGGTCCGAACGGAGAAACAGCGTCGTCGTCGTGTTCATGGGGAGGCAATCGAATGCATCGGGTTCATGGGGAGGCAACGGAACGCGTGGGAGCCAACCGGCTACGTCAGAACGGAATGCGTGGTCGTGTTCATCGGGAGGGCTTGGACGGAACATGTGATGGAAACGAGGCCTGGCGTACCGCACAACGAAGGAAACGGACCTCCTACATTCGGAACGGGGTCCTGTTGATCGGGAGGGGTCTGGCGTACCGCAAAACGGAGGAAACGGACCTCCTACGGTCGAAACGGGGGTCCTGTTGATCGGGAGGGGTGTGGCGTACCGCAAAACGGACGAAACGGACCTCCTACGGTCGAAACGCGAGTCCTGTTCATCGGGAGGGGTGTGGCGTACCGCAAAACGGGACTCCACGGGATACTGTTCATCTCCATCGTCGACCCCCTCCAGCCTCCACGAGCTACTGTTCATCCATCGTCGACCTCCTCCAGCCTCCACCTGCGACTGTTCATCCACGGGCTCCTGTTCATCCAGCCTCCACCGCACGCTACTCCACCGGCTACTGTTCAACCAGCCCTCTCCAAGGGCTCCTGTTCAACCACCCCTCCACGGGCTACTGTTCATCCTGCCCTCCACCGTATACTATTCATCATGCCCTCCACGGGGTGGTCCTGTTCATCCAACCCTCCACGGGGTCCTGTTCATCCAGCCCCAACCGGCTCGATCGATCGGGGTCCTATTCATCTAGAGGAAACACCGCGGGGTCCTGTTCATCCACACCCACCGGGAACTGTTCA
>NC_041392.1:587869320-587942965 GCF_002162155.2 Triticum dicoccoides | reverse complement strand
CAACGCTCACTGTTCATCTAGAGGCAGCATCGATCGGCTTCAGTTAGCAGCAGTAACGAAGGAATCGCTCGATCGGGTTCAGTTAACAGCCATCGATCGATCGCTCAGGTTCAGTAATGCGTAGCCTGCAATCGCTCGGGTTAAGTTTGAGCCCAACGCCTCGCTCGGGTTTAGTTAGAGCCAATGCCTCGCACACACGCGCGTACGTGTACGAGAGAAACGCGCATCGCTCGGCCCCCGACCTCCCACCGTAACCGGGAACCCGAAATTTTCCTCGCCCTCGCTTCTACCACGGTTTTTCCATCATGGACGGCCCAAAGAATGTCATGCAGCTGCGTCTCCGTCCCGCCCTGGATGAAAAGCCCATTTTCTGTCATAATTTTTTGTCATAGAAGTAGGAGCCCACCACATGTATGATGATACCAGGTTTTTTCATAATTATCATCATAGAAGTGTCATATGTATGACAGAAAAAAATTTCGTTCGGCCCAAAATGTCACGGATGTGTCTTTTTTTGTAGTGTATCTTCAGCACTCCGGAACAATTGAATAGCGAGAAGTGGATGATTAAGAGGTGCACCGACATGAGAAAACATTTGAAACGAGGAAAAAGGATAAGATCGACAAAGCTTGACTAGAATCCACCGGAGAAGAAATGGAATGAAGAATGATGAGAATCACCGGATAAGAACATTGACGGAAAATAATGGAGAGACTTCACATCCATAAGATTGATACTTGATTAAGGATTATGGCCTCATGAAGAAAAAGGGTGGGAGGGTGGGAAAAACAAAGACAACTTGGGATGAATGAAACAAACACCGTTGAGAATACTTTAGAGTGATCTTGCGGACGTCGAAAATGATCGGATCCACTTGAAAAAGAGCACATCGGTTGGAAAAGAATTGACATGACAATCTTGATGATCAAGAAGGATTAGTTTTCACATAGAAATGTGAGAACATCACTTAGGAAAGGTATGGAATCAACATTTGACTTTGAAGCAACTCGAATACCACAACTGAAAAATAAAACAGAGGATTGGCTTGCAAAATAAGCCGGAAACAAACATAAGATAGACCCCATGCCGTATCATGTGTCTGTTGGAAGGATATCCTACGATATACTTGAATTCCCACTTATAAACTCCCGAAACTTTCTGGTTATGCAATCAGGTGTTGGGGATACAGGGGAAGCATAATATCTCACCCAAAACTAGCAAATCCTACATCCAACTGTATCCATCCTTCAACACATAACCAAGAAACCTTCGAAAATCATTTACCTCAACCTTCGAAAAGCATATGTTATACGAGTTATGGCAATACTCTCGAACTCCCGCCCCAGTACTGGGTGGCGTCGAGGTTATCTCAACAACAACTGCATAAAAGAGATTTTTGATGTCGGGGAAACTTAGGTATTCCAGAACTGCAACGATAAAATTGTGACGACAACACCTCGGAGCTCAACTCCCCGGGACAGTACCACAACCCCTAAATGTCAGGAGTCACCAAGAACAATGTTCTCGTCACAAAACCATCGGAACAATTCCAAGATACCCACGTGATCCTAAAAAAATTCGTGAAATTTGAGAAAAGAAGAGTCAAAACTCTACGTCTGGAGGCCTCACCAGAGCGATGAAGGGACTGAGGAGTAAAAAGAATCCTACTCTCCGATATATATAATCCTATAAGACTCAAAACATTTTGTTCTAGACTCAACAACGTCAACGATTCGATCAAGCAGGGGGCTCCTAAGTCGGGGAAGGCTCTGATACCAACTTGTAACACCCACGATGCGGCTATATCTCCCACGTGTCGGAGCACGGCTTAGAGGCATAACCGCATGGTAGGCATGTCGCAAGAGAGGTAATCTTTACACATCCCATGTATTGAAGAAGAAAGGGATAAAGAGTTGGCTTACAATCGCCACTTCAAACAATACATAAACATAGCATTACATCATCCAGAATACAATCAAGGTCCGACTACGGAACCAAAATAAAAGAAGACCACCCCTAATGCTAGATCCCCGATCGCCCCGACTGGGCTCCACTACTGATCAAAAGGAAATGGAACAAAACAATGATCAAGATCTTCATCGAGCTCCCACTTGAGCTGGGTTGCGTCACCTGCACTGGTATCATCGGCACCTGCAACTGTTTGGAAGTATCTGTGAGCCACGAGGACTCAGCAATCTCACACCCGTGAGATCAAGACTATTTAAGCTTATGGGTAGGAAAAGGGTAGTGAGGTGGATATGCAGCAAGGACTAGCATATATGGTGGCTAACATACACAAATAAGAGCGAGAAGAGAAGCAAAGCATGGTCATGAACTAGAAGTGATCAAGAAGTGATCCTAAAACTACCTACGTTCAAGCATAACACAAGAACCATGTTCACTTCCCGGACTCCGCCGAAAAGAGACCATCACGGTTACACACGCGGTTGATTCATTTTAAAATTAAGTTAAGTGTCGGGTTTTCTACAACCGGATATTAACAAATTCCCATCTACCCATAACCGCGGGCATGGCTTTCAAAAGTTCAAAACCCTGCAGGGGTGTCCCAACTTAGCCCATCACAAGCTCTCACGGTCAACGAAGGATATTCCTTCTCCCGGGAAGACCCGATCAGGCTCAGAATCCCGGTTAGAAGACATTTCAACAATGGTACAACAAGACCAGCAAAGCCACCCGATGTGCCGACAAATCCCGATAGGAGTCGCACGTATCTCGTTCTCAGGGCACACCGGATGGGCAAGACGTCGGGTTGGCATAAACCCTGGTTGCCCAGGGAGCGCCAGACATCGCCCAGTTTGGACCAACACTCAGAGGAGCACTGGCCCGGGGGTTTAAAATAAAGATGACCCTTGAGTCTGCAGAACACAAGGGAAAAAGGCTTAGGTGGCAAATGGTAAAACCATGGTTGGGCCTTGCTGGAGGAGTTTTATTCAAGGCGAACTGTCAAGGGGTTCCCATTATAACCCAACCGCGTAAGGATCGCAAAATCAAGGAACATAACACCGGTATGACAGAAACTAGGGCGGTAAGAGTGGAACAATACACCAGGCATAGGGCCGAGCCTTCCACCCTTTACCAAGTATATAGGTGCATTAAAGTAAATACGATATAATAATGATATCCCAACAATATCCATGTTCCAACATGGAACAAACTTCATCTTCACCTGCAACTAACAACGCTATAAGAGGGGCTGAGCAAAGTGGTAACATAGCCAAACAACGGTTTGCTAGGACAAGGTGGGTTAGAGGCTTGACATGGCAATATGGGAGGCATGATATAGCAAGTGGTAGGTATCGTGGCATAGCAAAAGAGCGAGCAACTAGCAAGCAAAGATAGAAGTGATTTCGAGGGTATGGTCATCTTGCCTGAGATCCCGCAGGGAAGAAGAACGAGTCCATGAAGAAGATAAACGGACGAAGTCGAACGAATCCTCACAACTCCGGAATGAAACTGAAGCTAACTCGTGAAGCAACCCGGAAAGAAGCAAACAACATAGTAAACAACCATCACATAAACATGGCATGATGCGCAACCAAGTATGATGCATGTCCGGTTTAAATATGCATGGCATGGCAAAGTGCAAAAACAATACTACAAATTAAGTGGAGCTCAATATGCAACGAGTTGCATATTGACGAAACACCATATTCCATTATTTAGTTCACTCCCGGTTATGTGCCCAACAAAATTAAATGTTCTTAACATGCAAAGAGCTGAAACATGAGTAAAATACTTAGTTAGGCATTTTAAATGAGGCCGGAAACATCAAACAACAATTCCGGTAAATCCTCATGTGCAATTAGCAATTTAATGCAAGCAACAATTTTAAACATTCTTGATGTTGTTATCATGATGCGGATGACATATTCAAGTGTTATGCAATATTTATGAAAAAGTTGATAAGAGCATTTTATGAAGCCTTTGTCATCGTGGCAGAAACAAAAGGGGTGTCACGGGAACGAATCCGAAAATGATGCCACGACAACATATCGGTTCCGGTAGCTCATGGAGATACCGGTGCAAAAGGAAAAGTGACGGGAGCGTGTCCTGCAAGGATGGTGGGGTGCTCCCGGATACCAGGTTCCCACAAGTCGACAGCAAGGCAACGAGGAACTCGCAAAGAACAACTCGGGCACGGTGCAACCACGAGCATCTCATACAACACAAGCTTTCGATCCACGGGCATCGTTCCGGCAGTTATACCTTCCAAGGGTGCATTCTCGGAGCGGTTCGGGTACGTCAAGGGAAGTAGTTGTTCTCGCGACGATAGTGAAAGTAGCGGTTCTCGCGGGTCGTAGAGGAAGTAGTTGTACATGTCCATGGATGTTCGTGTCACAACGAGGAACTTGACGTCCGCGGGGTCTTCGAGGGTCGACGGTACATGTTCCGTAGATGTTTGGTTAGTGGTACACGTTTTGAAGGGGAAGTAGAGGTTCATGTTTCGTAGTCGTTCGGGGTCGCCGATAGTTGTATACAGTCGTTGTTGGACTTGACGGATCCGTTACACGAGTCTTCCATGACATTAGTCGTTCCCGTTCGTTCCGAGAGGAGCTCGACGCATCCCGGATGAATAGTCGTACACGCATGTAGATGAACTTGATGGATCCGTGAGTAGTCGTACTCGGCAAACCCGCGTAGTTGTACATATCTTCATGTTGTAGTTGATGAAACCCACGGCGATGGTAAACATACATGGCTGGCTTGATGGAACTTGGTGAAACCAAAATGTGGCAGCACAAGACGGTCTTGGCGGTCAACGATGGGAGGTGGGCGGCGAAGCAGCAGCAACGTGCGGGCACTGGCAGCGGTAGCGGCAGTCTTCGCAGGAGCCAATGGGCGCGGTCGCCTGCGAACGACGGGGACGGCCGGAGATGCAGCAGCAGAAGCAAAACAGCAGCAGCAACGAAGAAACCGACGGCGGCTGGAGCAGATCGGGCGCCGTGGTGCTATGCTCCAAGGAGAGCACAGGCGAGGCAGAGGGAAACCAGGGAACATTGGCGTCGACTGGTGCTCCGTTAAGGTCGAGGATGCAGGGCGCGTAGACGGGGCTTGCTGGAGGACGACCGACGACGAAGGTTAGCCGGGGTGGTCACCGGCGGCGTCGGCGCGCTGGCGAGCTGGCACAACGGCGGAGGAGACGGCAGCGAGGCGCGCAGGAGAGGGAGCTGCTCGGCGGCGCTTGATTCCGGCAGGATCGAGGGAGGAGCGGGCGGCGGCCTCTGGGCGCGCGGCTGCGCAGGCTCCAGGCAGAGGAGACGGACGGCAGCGGCCTACTGGTGGCCGGCAGGGGCGGCTGGAGTCGAGGAAGAAGGAGGCCGAGGCGCGGGGGTGCTCTGCGAGGAGAAGCAAGAGGAGAGGCGGCGCAGGAGGTCCAGCGCGGCGTCCTTGCGAGGCAACGGTGCGGAGGAGGCGAGGCCGGGTCGAGGCGCAGGGGAGCTTAGCCATGGTGATCGGGATCCCTCTCTCTGGTGCGTTGCGAGGAGAGGGAGAGAGAGATCGATCGAGCAGAGGGGGAAGGAGCGTGGGGATCGAGCGGTTGTGGGATCTGTGCGTGCGGGTGCTGGCGGCGGCCTGGAGGGAGACGAGGGAGATGGGGGTCGGGCCAGGGAGATGGTTAGGTTAGGAATAGGTGGGCCTAAAGGGCCGGCCTAGTAGAGAGGGGGCTTAGGTGGGCCGACATGGATTAAGAGGCCCAAGTGGGCTGCGGCTGGCCTAAAGCTGTTGTTTCCTTTTTCTCTAATTTCTTCAAGGAGAAAATAAAGAGAAAAGAACAGGGGGAAAGGAGAGGTGTATGAGAAATATAAAAATATCCTCATGACCCTGAATTCATGCCCTATTTGATAAAATTGGTTTAGACATTTTTAGAGGTAGAAAAATAAAACAAGTTTAAATATGATTCAAACTTGAGGCATTTTTGAACCTAACCAAAACAACTCCAAAGGATCTTAAATTTGACAAAGAGGGTTTAGGCACGGTGAGCTAGCATCAGGAAAAGAATGAACATGTCTCGAGGAGGGGAAAAGGTCACTTGCCAAAATGAAAGAAAGAAGCAAAGGAGGAGGTGATGATGCATGATCATACATGGAGCATCCAACAATGTGACATGCATGAATATGACAATGCACATGATGATTATGAGAATGCAAAAATACAAGAGGCACAAATGCAACATGACAACGATGGGCATGGCAATGCAATATAACCAAATGATGAACATGATGCAAGAAGCAAAATATGACAATGACACTCATCCGTTCATGGCAACAAACAATTCAAACACACAACAACAACGAGATAAAAGGAAGGCATGTGAAGCTCCGGTCTTGGGGCGTCACATGAAGGAATTAATTTTGATGAAACTTTTGCACCTGTTGCTAGACTTGAGGCTATTCACATATTGCTTGCTTATGCTAACCATCATAATATCATCTTATATCAAATGGATGTGAAATGTGCATTCCTCAATGGTAAGCCCGAGGACGAAGTATATGTTGCTCAACCCGCAGGTTTTGAAGATCCTAAGCATCCTAACAAAGTCTTCAGACTCAATAAGGCCCTCTATGGCCTCAAGCAGGCCCCTCGGGCATGTTATGATACTTTTAAGGAATTCCTCATGAAGAAATGCTTCAAACCCGGTTCACTTGACCCAACTCTTTTCACCAAAACCTATGATGATGAATTATTTGTGTGCCAAATATATGTTGATGATATTATCTTTGGCTGTACTAAGCAACATTACAGTGACGAATTTGCCTATATGATGAGTGAGGAATATCAAATGTCTATGATAGGAGAATTGAAATTCTTCTTAGGTCTTAAAATTCATCAACAACGCAGCGGCATCTTCATATCTCAAGAGAAATACCTCAAGGACGCGTTGAGTTAATTCGGCATGCAAGATTGCAAAGGTGTCAACCTATGCGCACAAATGGCCATTTATGCACTGATGAAAATGGTATAGACTTCGATCAAAAGGTATACCGCTCCATGATTGGCTCTTTATTGTATCTATGTGCATCTAGGCCAGATAGTATGTTTGTGTTTGCATGTCTGCCTGTTTTCAAGGTACACTGAAGGAATCACACCATAAGGCTTGGTTTTTTTATCTCATTGGATATTCTGACTCTGACTATGCCAGTGATCGAGTGGATCGCAAGTCAACATCAGGCACATGCCATTTCCTCGGATGATCCTTAGTATGTTGGTGACCGAAGAAGCAGAACTGCGTATCACTTGAGGTAGTCCTTGATTAGGGGGTCCTCGGGTGCCCGACATATTCAATATGGGCCAGATTGATGGGTGACGTCTACTACGCAACTTTATTATTGTAGACTCGTGTTGGGCCTCCAAGCGCAGAGTTCTGTAGGACAGTAGCAATTTTCCCTCAAGTGGATGACCTAAGGTTTATCAATCCGTGGGAGGTGTAGGATTAAGATGGTCTCTCTCAAACAACCCTGCAACCAAATACAAGAAATCTCTTGTGTCCCCAACACACCCAATACAATGGCAAATTGTATAGGTGCACTAGTTTGGCGAAGAGATGGTGATAAAAGTGTAATATTGATGGTAGAAATATATTTTTATAATATGAATAAATAAAAATAGCAAGGTAGCAAATAGTAAACGGGCACAAAAACGGTATTGCAATGCTTGAAAATGAGGCCTAGGGTCCGTACTTTCGCTAGTGCAATCTCTCAACAATGCTAATATAATTGGATCATATAACCATCCCTCAACATGCAATGAAGAATCACTCCAAAGTTCCTATCTAGCGGAGAACATAAGCCAAAATTGTTTGTAGGGTACGAAATCACCTCAGAGCTATTCTTTTCGATCAATCTATCCTAGAGTTCGTACTAAAATAAGACAAAGCTATTCTTTCCGATCGATCTAACCAAGAGTCCGTACTAAAATAACACCAAAGCAAATTCAGATTCATAATATTCTATTCTATCCAACACAAAGAACTTCGAAGAGTTCCTCAAGATTTTTACCAGAGAAACAAAGACAAGAATGTGCATCAACCCCTATGCATAGATTACCCCAATGTCACCTCGGGAATCCATGAGTTGACTACCAAAACATATATCAAGTGAATCAATACGATACCCCATTGTCACCATGAGTATTCAATTGCAAGACATATATCAAGTGTTCTCAAATCCATAAAAGTATTCAATCCGATAACAACAAAATCTCAAAGGGAAAAACTCAATTCATCACAACAAGATAGAGAGGGGAAAACACCATATAATCCAACTATATTAACAAAGCCCGCGATACATCAAGATCGTGACATCTCAAGAACACGAGAGAGAGAGAGAGAGATTAAACACATAGCTACTTGTACAAACCCTCAGCCCCGAGGGTGGACTACTCCCTCCTCATCGTGGTGGCCACCGGGATGATGAAGATGGCCATCGGAGATGATTCCCCCTCCGGCAGGGTGCCGGAAAGGGTCTAGATTGTTTTTCGATGGCTACAGAGCCTTGCGGCGACGAAACTTCTGATCTAGGTTAACCCCTGACGGTTTCTCTATTTATAGGATTTTTTGGCGTTGGTTTCACGCTAAGATGGGCCTCGAGGTGAGCATAACCCACCGGTGCAAGCCAGGCCCACCAGGCGCACCCTGGTGGGTTGTGCCCTCCTCGTGGCTCATCTGGCCCTCCCATGAAGCTTCGGGGGTCTCTTTTGTTCCAAAAAATCGTCAAAAAGTTTCAGCTCATTTGGAGAACTTTCATTTCTGCACAAAAAACAACACCACAGTAGTTCTGCTGAAAACAGCATCAGTCCCGGTTAGTTCCATGCAAATCATGCTAAAACCATATATAATTGTTGTAAACATGACATGCATACTTCATAAATTATAGATACGTTGGAGACATATCAGCATCCCCAAGCTTAATTCCTACTCGTCCTCGAGTAGGTAAATGATAAAAGAAATAATTTATGAAGTGTGAATGCTAGCAAAGTGCATAGGTTTGATCAATGACAATTTCAATCACTTTTCCCAACATCATAACAACAACTCTTTCTCATAAAACTTATCATGATAAAGTAGTAATTTAAAACGGAATTTTTGTTGTGGAATGCTACCTATCATATTCATCATATACTCTTTTCTTTTGTAGCATGGACATTTGGACTTGAATGATTCAAAGTAATAGTCTATAATTTGACATGAGGACATCAATACTCAAGCATATCACCAAGAAACCATGTGTTTCAAAATATCAAAGCTAAAATAAGTTATCCCTAGCCCATCATGCTCAATCATTGATCCATTCATGAAACACACTCGCATATTAACTACACTGAATGCTCAAGTATGATCATAGTGCCCCGCAGTTGGTGCTTTATAAGAGAATATGGAGACTCAAATTAAAAATAAAAATTGCATAAAGTAAAAGAAAGGCCCTTCGCGGAGGGAAGTAGGGATTTTTAGAGGTGCCAGAGCTCGTAGCGAAAATTGAGAGATAAAAACATTTTGAGAGGCATACTTCTCCCAACAGTGAAAATGACTTAGAGCTCCCAACACGTTCCATGCTAGATATATCATAGGTGGTTCCCGAACAGAAAATAAAGTTTGTTCCTTTTTCCACCATACTTTCACTTTCCATGGCTAATCGTATCCATGGGTGCCATCCATACCAACACTTTCCAAGGAATTTATTATTTGACAACATAAAGTAAATTCATTTTTCATTTCGGGACTGGGCATCCCTAATACCTTTGCCTTACTCTCGTGCAATGATAAGTGAATAAACACTCATCATGATAATAACACATCTAGCATGGAAAATATTGGCCACCCCTCACCGCCTCGTGAGTGGTACGAGCACACAAAAAAGAAATTTATTTTGAAAATTAGAGATGGCACATACAAATTTTCTTAGAACAGCAAAAGAATACCGCATATAGGTAGGTATAGTGGACTCATGTGGCAAAACTGGTTTAAAGGATTTTGGATGCACAAGTAGTGATCATACTTAGTGCAAAATGAAGGCTACCAAAAGATTGAGAAGAGACCAACCAAGAAACAAATAATCTCATAAGCAAGCATTGATCATAATTAACACCGAATAATGCGCCACAAGTACGATGTAATTTCATTGCACAACTATTGACTTTTGTGCTTGCATAGGGAATCACAAACCTTAACACCAATATTCTTACGAAAGCATAATTACTCACCAACATGACTCACATATCACTATCATCATATGTCAAAACTACTGCAAGGAATCAAGTTTATTTTGTCCAATGATCCTCTTGAAAGTTTTTATTATATCCTTCTTGGATATCTATCACTTTGGGAATAATTTTCATGTGTTGCTTTTGATAAGCTCAAACAAATATAAGTGAAGATCATGAGCATAATATTTCTTTCTCTCAAATTAATTTAAGTGAAGCAAGAGAGAATTTTTCCAAAAATACTAAAGCACACCGTGCTCAAAAAGATATAAGTGAAGCACTAGAGCAAATGACAAGCTACTCCAAAAAAGATATAAGTGAAGATCGAGCGAGTAGTTAAGTAAATAGGTAGCTATTTGTGGACTCTCTCTTATTCAAAAACTTTCATATCTAAGCAGTTTATTAAAACAGCAAGCAAAGACAAAATAAAATGACATTCTAAGAATATCACATATCATGTGAAGAAGCAAAACTTAGGCTCAACCGATACTAACCGATAATTTTGTTGAAGAAGGAAGGTGGGATGCCTACCGGGGCATCACCAAGCTTAGATGTTTGAGACTTCTTGAAACATTATCTTGGGATGCCTTGGGCATCCCCAAGCTTGAGCTTTTGTGTCTCGTTAATTCTTCTCATATCACGGTTTTTCTAAATCTCAAAAGCTTCATCCACACAAAACTCAACAAGAACTCGTGAGATAAGTTAGTATAAACCAATGCAAAAACCTTATCATTCTCTACTGTAGAAAATCACTAAAATTATTATTCAACATTTCATACTATATTCCTATGCATATTTAATGCTCCTATCCTCAAATAGAATCATTCAACAAGCAAAATATGCAAACAATGCAAACATAACAGTAATCTGCCAAAACAGTACAGTCTGTAAAGAATGCAAGAGTATCAATACTTCTTAAACTCCAAAGATTATGAAAATTTACCACTCTATATAAAATTTATCAGAGCTCATTTTGCAAAAAGTTTCAACATTTTATCACATTCTTACTTTTCTAGGGAATTTTTGCAACAGCGGTAAACTTTCTGTTTTCAAACAGCAGCATGTATACTAGCAAAATAAGCATGGTAAAGGTTATCAATGCCACCTTTATTGAAATAAAAGATGCAAAACATTATTATAAATAACAACAAGCAAATCCTAACAAAGTAAATTGTTTCTCCAAGCAAAACACATATCATGTGACGAATGAAAACATAGCTCCAAGTGAGGTTACCAATAATGTTGGAGACGAAAGAGGGGATGCCTTCCGGGGCATGCCCAAGCTTAGTTGCTTGGATCTTGCTTGAATATTCCCTTTGGGTGCCTTAGGCATCCCCAATATTAGGGTCTTGTCACTCCTTATTCTCCTCATATCGACATCTCACCCAAAACTTGAAAACTTCAATCACACAAAACTTAACGGAACTTCGTGAGATATGTTAGTATGATAAAGAGCAAACGGTTTCACTTTGGTATTGTCAAAGACAAGATTCGTAATTGTTTCCACACAATGCCTACTGTATCATATCATTTCCACAATTTATATTGAGCAATATAAGCCATGGAAACTAGAAAACAAGCAAACTATGCATAGAAAACAGAATCTGTCAAAAACAAAACAGTCTGTAGTAATCTGTACTCCAACCATACTTGTGCTACTCCAAAAATTCTGAAAATTTAAGAAAACTTGGGAAATTTGTCTACTAATCTTATGCAAAAGGAATAAGCATTTTATCGCGCTTCTGTTAAAAATGAGAATTGTTTCCCTTAGCGCAAAAGTTTCTGTTTTTCAGCAAGATCAAATCAACTATCACCGTAAGCCATCCCAAAGGTCTTACTTGGCACTTTATTGAAACGAAAGCAAAAAAACATGATTAATACAATAGCTTAATAATGTGAACACACAAAAATGTAGGGGTAAATATTGGGTTGTCTCCCAACAAGCGCTTTTCTTTAATGCCTATTAGCTAGGCATGATGATTTCAATGATGCTCACATAAAAGATAAGAATTGAAACATAAAGAGAGCATCATGAATCACATGGCAAGCACATTTAATTCTAACCCAATTACTATGCATAGGGATTTTGTGAGCAAACAATTTGTGGGAGCAAGAATAAACTAGCATAGGAAGGCCAAACAAGTGCAACTTCAAAACTTTCAACATAAAGAGAGGAAACTTGATATTATTGAGATGTGTAGAAGCATAAGTTCATCCCTCATAGTAATTTTTCAGTGGAATCATGAATGAATTTAAGAATATAACTATCACATAAAGCATCTTTTCATCATCTACAAGCACAGAAAATTTATTACTCTCCATATAAGCAAAATTATTCTCATGAATAGTCGTGGGAGCAAACTCAACAAAATAACTATCATGGGGTTGAAAATAAGAATCATGATGACAAGTTTCATGCTTATAATTATTCTCTATACCATATATGTCATCACCATAATCATCATAGATAGCAACTTTGTTGTCACAATCAATTGAAACCTCTTCCAAAATAGTGGATTCATCACTAAATAAAGTCATGACCTCTCCAAATCCACTTTCATCAATATAATCATCATAATAAATTTTCTCATCAAAACTTGGGGGACTAAAAATATCATATTCATCAAATATAGCATCCCCAAGCTTATGTCTTTGCATATCATTAGCATCATGGATATTAAAAGAATTCATACTAACAACATTGCAATCATGCTCATAATTCAAATATTTTGTGCCAAACATTTTATTGACTTCTTCTTCTAACAAATGAGCACAACTTTCCAAGCCATCATTTTCAAGAAATATATAATAAAGATGATCAATAATATGATGCAACCTCAATTCCATTTTTATGTAGTTTTCTTTTATAAACCAAACTAGTGATAAAACAAGAAACTAAAAGATTCAATTGCAAGATCTAAAGATATACCTTCAAGCACTCACCTCCCCGGCAATAGCGCCAGAAAAGGGCTTGACGTCTACTACGCAACTTTATTCTTGTAGACTCTTGTTGGGCATCCAAGCACAGAGTCTTGTAGGACAATAGCAATTTTCCCTCAAGTGGATGACCTAAGGTTTATCAATCCATGGGAGGTGTAGGACGAAGATGGTCTCTCTCAAACAACCCTGCAACCAAATACAAGAAATCTCTTGTGTCCCCAACACACCCAATACAATGGCAAATTGCATAGGTGGACTAGTTCGGCGAAGAGATGGTGATAAAAGTGTAATATTGATGGTAGAAATATATTTTTATAATCTGAATAAATAAAAACAACATGGTAGCAAATAGTAAACGGGCACAAAAACGGTATTGCAATGCTTGAAAATGAGGCCTAGGGTCTGTAATTTCGCTAGTGCAAACTCTCAACAGTGCTAATATAATTGGATCATATAACCATACCTCAACGTGCAACGAAGAATCACTCTAGAGTTTCTATCTAGCGGAGAACATAAGACGTAATTGTTTGTAGGGTACGAAACAACCTCAAAGCTATTCTTTCCGATCAATCTATCCTAGAGTTCGTACTAAAATAACACAAAGCTATTCTTTCCGATCGATATAACCAAGAGTTCATACTAAAATAACACCAAAGCAAATTCAGATTCATAATATCCAATCCAACACAAAGAACTTCAAAGAGTGCCCCAAGATTTCTACCGGAGAAACAAAGACAAGAACGTGCATCAACCCCTATGCATAGATTACACCAATGTCACCTCGGGAATCCACGAGTTGTGTGCCAAAACATGTATCAAGTGAATTAATACGTTGCCCCATTGTCACCATGAGTATTCAATTGCAAGAAATATATCAAGTTTCCTCAAATCCAAAAGTATTCAAGCCGATAACAATGAAACCTCAAAGGGAAAAACTCAATTCATCACAACAAGATAGAGAGGGGAAAACACCATATGATCCGACTATATTAACAAAGCCCGTGATACATCAAGATCGTGACATCTCAAGAACACGAGAGAGAGAGAGAGAGAGAGAGATTAAACACATAGCTACTAGTACAAACCCTCAGCCCCGAGGGTGGATTACTCCCTCCTCATCATGGTGGCCGTCGGGATGACGAAGATGGCCACCGGAGATGATTCCCCCCTCCGGCAGGGTGCTGGAAAGGGTCTAGATTGGTTTTCCGTGGCTATAGAGCCTTGCGGCGGCGGAACTTCTGATCTAGGTTAACCCCTGATGGTTTCTCTATTTATAGGATTTTTTGGCGTTGGTTTCATGCTAAGATGGTCCTCGAGTGAGCACAACCCACCGGGGCAAGCTAGGCCCACCAGGCGCGCCCTGGTGGGTTACGCCCTCCTCGTGGCTCATCCGGCCCTCCCATGAAGCGTCGAGGGTCTCTTTTGTTCCAAAAAAATCATCAAAAAGTTTCAGCTCATTTGGAGAACTTTCATTTCTGCACAAAAAACAACACCACGGTAGTTCTGCTGAAAACAACGTCAGTCCGGGTTAGTTCCATGCAAATCATACCAATACCATATAAAATTGTTGTGAACATGGGCATCAATACTTCATAAATTATAGATACGTTGGAGACTTATCAATGGGCCATGAAGATAAAAGCCGAAGATTATCCCCCGTGTCTGGGTAGGACTCCTATATGCGTGGACGGCAAGTTTTGGTGTCTGGATGTATTATTTCCTTCTTGTGCGAACCGACTTTGTACTACCGTAGGCCCCTCTGGTGTGTATATAAACCGGAGGGTTTAGTCCATGGAGACTATCAGAATTCTCATAGGCTAGACAGCTAGGGTTTAGCCATTATGATCTCGAGGTAGATCAACTCTTGTAACGCCAATACTCATTGAATACAAGCACGCAGGATGTAGGGTCTTACCTCCTTTAAGAGGGCCCAAACCTGGGTAAACATTGTGTCCCCATCGTCCCTTTTTACCATTGATCCTCAGACACACAGTTCGGGAAACCCTACCCGAGATCTGCCGGTTTTGACACCGGCATTGGTGCTTTCATTGAGAGTTCCATTGTGTTGTCGATTGAAGGATCGATGACTCGCCTTGTCATCAATGATGATATCACTTCTGGAAGGAGCCTAACATCAGGACAGGTCCTCCAGCTCGGCGGTTCCACCATGGGCACCCACACGGCCATCAAGCCGACGCCCCCCCCCCCGCAATCGCCAAACATCACCTCCACATCGGTCTCGAACACTCTGAAAAGATGGATCCGGCAGACATCTCGTCCTTGAACGAGCTGCTAGATCGCATCATCGCCCTGGGGCTTTCAACGGATTATGATCGGATCGGGCTTAAACCTGAACAGAGGGAAATCAATCTCCTGTCGATCACTCACCTGGTGGCGATCGTCGAGGAACGAGACAAGAACACTTCTTCCCCTAACTTAAAAACCAGCTATGTTCGGATCTCCAAATCCATTGAACAGGATACTCTTCCTTCGGAGGAAACCCCACGGCGCCCCCCAAACTCAGGGTCGGACTTAGGGTCCAGGGAGCACTTGGATCTTCCCGGACCCGAACCGGTGACCTCGGAGATTTTACCAACTCCGAACACAATTTTGGGCAGTGATTTAAGTTTTAGCCCACTCGCCCACCACAATCAATATTCTCCAAGTAATTCAGGCCCTCGAGACATATACAACCTGATGTATGTACGTCACCAACCTCAGGAAATGGTCCATCACTTTTGGGCCAGGTTTCTACTTGTCAAGAACAAGATTAAAGACTGCTGCGACGATTATGCGGGTCTCAGTTTTTCATCACAATTGCACAGATGAGGGAATTCGGAATGCCCTCAACCGTCGCCTCATACAGAGTTTCACGGCACTATCGCACATAGTATGGAAGTACTGCGCGATGGAAAGCACATGGAAGGCCCAAACGACCCAATTGGAACATGCTACCTTTAAGCAGTGTACTGCCGGGGCAAAATGGGTACACCCTTACGAGGCATCCGATCATAAGCCCATCGGCAAGAAAAACAAACCCTTTACGCGATACAGAATAGTTCTTGACGAACTCCTTGACAAACCCTGTCAGATACATGCGACGCCGAGCACTGGACAAACTCACAACGTTCGGGCATGTTGGGTACTCCGGCAAGTGGCTAAAAGCGGTGAGGCTATCCTCACCACCACTACTCCAGAGAAGCTTTCTTCGGAGGATGATGATCTTACCGTCTTTACGGTCTTCAAGACCTTCTCTAAAAATAGTCGGCGCAAAAGGGCACTCTGTGACCTCGCCGAAATCAACCAAGTAACCGCAATGAGCCCATGGAACGACGCAGTAATAACTTTCACCGTTGATGATGAACCAAGGGCCCGATCAGTCTGAGCACCAGCCGCCTTGGTCTTCAACCCAATTGTGGATGGCTTTCGACTCACCAAAGTGCTCATGGACAACGGTAGCGGACTTAACCTCATCTACGAGGACACGCTCGACAAAATGCAAATTGACAAGGCCCGCATCGAGCAAAGCAGTACCAGCTTTCGAGGCATCATCCCCATTCGAGAAGCACGATGTTTGGGGAAAATCAAATTTGATGTAGTATTCGGCATGCCTGAGAATTATAGGTCCGAAGAGTTGCTTTTCCATGTGGCTCCCTTCAATAGCGGATATCATTCCCTTTTGGGGCGGGACGCTTTCTCACGCTTCCAGGCCATACCCCATTACGGGTACATGAAGCTTAAAATGCCGGGGCCCAACGGAATAATCACAGTTACAAGTGATCCGGATAAAGCACTCCGCGCCAAAAACAAAACCACATCCTTGGCCCTTGAAGCACTATCCGAAGCCCTTGCGTCTGAAGAACTAACCACCCTACGATCCATGGTGGACAAGGATGATGTGATTCTTGGTAAGAGGCCCAAGTCCACCTCTTTCAAACCAGCAGATGAAATAGTAAAATTTCAAGTGCACCCGATGGATCCTAACAAAATAGCGTCCATTGGAGCACAGCTGGATCCAACGGTCGATGCCACCCTACGAGCGTTCCTGCGTGAAAATTGGGATATGTTTGCCTGGCACCCTTCGGACATTCCCGGAATCCCACGCAGACTGGCCGAACACAGCCTCAAGATAATCGAGGGGTTCAAACCGGTCAAACAAACGCTGCAGCAATTTTTTGAACCTAAACGACAAGCTATGGGGGAGGAGCTAGCCAAACTACTCGAAGCCGGGTTCATCAGAGAAATCAAACACCCAGATTGGCTAGCAACTTGGTCATGGTGTCGAAGAAGGATAAGTCTTGGCGCCTTTGTGTCGACTTCAAAGACCTCAATAAGGCTTCCCCCAAAGACCATTTCCCATTGCCCTGGATTGACAAAATTATTGATGTGACCGCGAGACACGACTCATTATGTTTCCTTCACGCTTACTCCGGGTACCATCAGATTAAAATGAAGGAGTCCGACCAGGCCGCAACAGCGTTTATTACCCCGTACGGGCCTTTTGTTTCAACACTATGCCTTTCGGGCTCAAAAACGCTGGTGCCACTTGCCAACGCATGACTCAAACATGTTTGGAAAAATAAATTCCCAAGACAGTGGAAGCATATGTGGACGACGTGGTCATCAAGACTAAACACGTCAAATCATTGGTGGAAGATCTCCGCCTCACATTTGACAACCTCCGAACATATGACATACGTCTTAATCCGGAAAAAATGTGTTTTCGGCGTTCCAGCCGGAAAGTTGCTAGGGTTCATTGTCTCAATAGAGGAATTGAAGCGAACCCATCCAAAATCCGAGCCTTGTCACAATTGGCCATGCCAACAGACTTAAAGAAGGTCTAAAAACTAGTCGGGTGCATGGCAGCGTTAAGCAGCTTCATCTCCAGATTAGGAGAAAAAGCATTGCCACTTTATAGACTGGTTAGACGCACCAACAACTTTGAGTGGACGGATGCGGCTACAGTTGGATTGGAAGAAATAAAAAGCTTATTAGTAGGCAACCCAATCCTAGCCGCCCCAAGTGTTGGCAAGCCTATGTTGCTTTATATATCCGCAACTCACTAGGTAGTGAGCGCCGTACTCGTCGTCGAGCGAGGGGAAGAGGGATATAAATTCCTCATCCAGAAACCAGTGTACTACGTATCAGAGGTCCTCACACCATGCAAATCCCGATACCCTCACTGCCAAAAATAGCTTACCCGGTCTTTATGGCATCCCACAAACTCCGGCACTATTTTCAAGAGTGTTTGATCACGATGGCATC
This sequence comes from Triticum dicoccoides, assembly GCF_002162155.2. Classification (NCBI taxonomy): domain Eukaryota; kingdom Viridiplantae; phylum Streptophyta; class Magnoliopsida; order Poales; family Poaceae; genus Triticum; species Triticum dicoccoides. Next base: position 587,924,542 of record NC_041392.1, on the reverse strand, counting down.
CGAAGTACCACTCAATGACATTATAAACAACAGGGATGCCACTGGCCGCATAGCTAAATGGGCCATTGAGCTCTTACCATTTGAAATAACATACAAGCCAAGCCGAGCTATTAAATCTCATGTGTCGACCGATTTCATCCCTGAGTGGACGAAAGCCGAGCTCCCTAAAGAGTACAGTTCATATTCCAACTGGATCGTGTACTTTGACGATTCTAAAATGCTAGCTGGACTGGGGGCTGGTGTCATCTTGACATCCCCTATGGGGGACCCAGTCCGCTACGTGCTGCAAATCATGTATAGAGACTCCAATAACGCAGCCGAATACGAGGCACTTCTACATGGTCTCCGAATGGCTGTCTCCATGGGCATCCAATGCGAGGTGCATGGTGATTCAAACCTCGCAATATCATAGATAAATAGAGAGTTCAATGCAAAAGATCCAAAAATGGCGGCGTATCAAAACACTGTATTAAAAATATCGGCTCGATTCGAGGGGCTCGAGTTTCATCATATTGCTCAAGACAGTAACCAAGCAGCAGACATCCTTGCTTGAATGGGCGCCAGGTCTGATCTCGTCCCACCCAATACCTTTGTGGAAAGGCTCTTCAAGCCATCCATGGTGTGGCAGGACGAGAGCGGAAACACTAGTCCGGACCTGATCATGCCCCTAGTAGCCGAACACCAAATGGATATCATCGGGGGTTCGGGTACCGAAATAACACCCTCTGCCCATGAAATCATGGCCGTTATTGCTCCATGGACCGAGCCTTTCCTCGCCTACCTTAATAGGCAGGAGCTTACTGATGATCAAAATGAGGCCCGTTGCATAGTTCGACATTCTAAAGCCTATAAAGTTCATGAAGGTGAACTATACAAGAAAAGCACTACTGGAGTCCTCCAGAGGTGCATCTTTGAAGAGGAGGGACGACAACTCCTGGTTGAAATACATGCTGGTCTAGGAGGCCATCACGCCGCAGCTCGGGCCCTCATAAGCAAGGCCTTCCGTACAGGTTTCTTCTGGCCAACGGCCTGAGCAGAAGCACAAGCCCTTGTGCAACGCTGCATGGGATGTCAGCTTTTCGCCAATCAAAGTCATATGCCTCCCACTGCCTTAAGAACAATCCCCATCACTTAGCCTTTCATGGTCTGGGGGCTAGATATGGTCGGACCCCTCAAAGGGGGAAGTGATAACCCACAAGTATAGGGGATCGCAACAATTTTCGAGGGTAGAGTATTGAACCCAAATTTATTGATTCGACACAAGGGGAGCCAAAGAATATTCTCAAGTATTAACAGTTGAGTTGTCAATTCAATCGCACCTGAAAGACTTAATATCTACAGCAAAGTATTTAGTAGCAAAGTAATATGGAAGTAATGGCAACGGTGGCAAAAGTAACAGTACTGGCTTTATAGTGATTGTAACCGTGGGAACGTAAAAGTAACTAAGCAAAGATCAATATGTGAAAAGCTCGTAGGCATTGGATCAGTGATGGATAATTATGTTGGATGTGATTCCTCATGTAACAGTTATGACATAGGGTGACACAGAACTAGCTCCAGTTCATCAATGTAATGTAGGCATGTATTCCGAATGTAACCATATGTGCTTATGTAAAAGAACTTGCATGACATCTTTTGTCCTACCCTCCCATGGCAGCGGGGTCCTATCGGAAACTAAGGGATATTAAGGCCTCCTTTTAATAGAGTACTAGAACAAAGCATTAACACTTAGTGAATACATGAACTCCTCAAACTATAGTTATCACCGATAATTGTCCTGATTATTGTCACTTTGGGGTTAACGGACCATAACACATAGTAGGTGACTATTAACTTGCAAAATAGGATCAAGAGCTCACATATATTCATGGAAACATAATAGGTTCAGATCTGAAATCGTGGCACTCGGGCCCTAGTGACAAGCTTTAAGCATAGCAAAGTCATAGCAACATCAATCTCAGAACATACTGGATACTAGGGATCAAACCCTAACAAAACTAACTCGATTACATGATAAATCTTATCCAACCCATCATCGTCCAACAAGCATACAATGGAATTACTTACGCACGGCAGTGAGCATCATGAAATTGGTGGTGGAGGAAGGTTGATGATGACGATGGCAATGGATTCCCCTCCCCGGAGCCCCGAACGGACTCCAGATCAGCCCTCCTGAGAGAAATTAGGGCTTGGCGACGGCTCTGTATCGTAAAATGCGATGAATCCTTTTCTCTGATTTTTTCTCCCCGAACGTGAATATATAGAGTTGGAGTTGAGGTCAATGGAGCCTCAGGGGGGCCCACGAGAAAGGGGGGCGCCCCAGGGGGGTGGGTGCGCCCCCACCATCATGGACAGGGTGTGGCCTCCCGGTGTTCAATCTTTCGCTAGTATTTTCTATAAATTCCAAAAATATTCTTCATGAAGTTTCAGGTCATTCCGAGAACTTTTATTTCTGCACAAAAATAACACCATGGCAATTCTGCTGATAACAACGTCAGTCCGGGTTAGTTCCATTCAAATCATGCAAGTTAGAGTCCAAAACAAGGTCAAAAGTGTTTGGAAAAGTAGATACGATGGAGACGTATCAACTCCCCCAAGCTTAAACCTTTGCTTATCCTCAAGCAATTCAGTTGACAAACTAAAAGTGATAAAGAAAAACTTTCACAAACTTTGTTTGATCTTGTTGTTGTAAATATGTAAAGCCAACATTCAAGTTTTCAGCAAAGATTATGAACAAACAAAATTCACAATAACATTTAGGTCTCATGTTTACTCATATCAATGGCATAATCAACTTGCGAGCAATAAAAGTAAATCTTGGATGACAACACTTTCTCAAAACAATCATAATATGATATAACAAGATGGTATCTTGCTTGCCCTTTCTGAGACCACAAAACATAAATGCAGAGCACCTTTGAAGTTCAAGGACTGACTAAACATTGTAATTCATGGTAAAAGAGATCCAGTCGCAGTCATACTCAATGTAAACTAATAGTAAAACAAGAAAATGACAACAGTGCTCTCCAACTGGTGCTTTTTAATAAGAGGATGATGAGTCAACATAAAAGTAAATAGATATGCCCTTCTCAGAGGGAAGCAGGGATTTGTAGAGGTGCCAGAGCTCGATTTTGAAATAGAGATAAATAATAAATATCGTGAAGGCTATGTTGATTTTGTTTCAACTGCATGCGTGAACATGTGCCAAGTAAAGCCACTCGAATCATTCAAAGGAGGATACCACCCTATCATACCACATAAAAACTATTTTAATAACATGTTGGCACACAAGGTAAACCATTATAAACTCCTAGCTAATTAAGCATGGCATGAGAAACTATAATCTCTAATTGTCATTGCAAACATGTTTCATTCATAATAGGCTGAATCAGGAATGATGAACTAATCATATTTACAAAAAAAAGATAGGTCGAGTTCATACCAGCTTCTCTCATCTCAATCAGTCCATCATATATCGTCATTATTGCCTTTCACTTGCACGACCGAACGGTGTGGATAATAATAATAGTGCACGTGCATTGGACTAAGCTGGAATCTGCAAGCATTCAATACATAGGAGAAGACAAGGTAATATGAGCTCTTCGTTAGATCAACAATAATGCATATGAGAGCCACTCAATATTTTCATCATGGTCTTCTCCTCTCGACCCCAAAGAAAAGAAAAGAAACAAAACTATTTACATGGGAAAGTTCCCAACAAGAAAAAGAATAACAAGAAATCTTTTGGGTTTTCTTTTTAATTACTACTACTACAAGCATGGAAAGTAAACTAGCTAAAAGCTACAACTAATTTTTTTGTTTTTTCTTAAGGTTTTTTAGACACACAAGAAGAATGCTGGAAAAGAAAATAAACTAGCATGGATATTACAATGAAAAAGTATGAGCACCGACAACTGGCATGAGTGTGTGAACATGAATGTAATGTCGGTGAGAAATATGTACTCCCCCAAGCTTAGGCTTTTGGCCTAAGTTGGTCTATGGCCATGGCTCAAAGCTGCCTCTTCGATGTACGGAGGAGTGTCCTCTGGGTGCCACTGGTTGGCGATCTCCTCCGGATCCCATTGATAAACAGACTGTCGATAAGGGTCAAGGGGTGGCTCCTGCTCAGGCTCTGGAGCTGGTGTCCGGCTCTAGTATGCATGAACGGCCTCCGAAAAAACGAGGTACATGCCTGAAAATATGTTAAACAAAGAGGACGCAAGCAAGGTAATAATCTCATAGTAGTTTTTATCAAAAATCAATCTATACTTAAGCACCTTCTTCTTATCCTTAACAATAAAATCACGTGCTACCATACTCTTATAATCTAGAAAAATAGGGGGTAGCAACTTTTCCTCTTTCTCATAATGCCTAATAGGTATCCTAAAGTGTGCAGCAAGGCGTGAAGCAAAGATGCCTCCAAAGATGGGGCCCTTTGTACGGTTCAGATTTAACCGTTTAGCAACAATAGCGCCTAGACTGAAAGTTGTATCACGAAACAAAGCATGGCGCAAAATAACAATATTAGGGGCACTCAGATTTCCACTGTTCCTGCGACCAATCAAGCATCTACTGGCAAATATTGCAAAATAACATAGAACAAGAAAATGTATGCTAGTAATTCTTGCATCGGAAACTTTCCTCGTTTCCCCTATAGAAATTGTATCAATAAACCCCTCCACATCATCACGATGTGGTTCCTCTATGCTGCCCTCAAAGGGTATCTTACAAACTCGACAAAAATCATAAAGTGACATCTCCTTTACCCCATCATACAAATGAAATCCACTGAAGGTGGTGATTTCTTAGCATGAAAGTAAAAAATTTGCACGAAAATATTAGTGAGGAGGAGATACTGTTTGCACTGGTCGCGGAGGAAGTCGATGAGGCCTGCATTCTCAGCCAAATAATAAAAGTCATCATAAATCCCGTCTGCTCTCAAGAACTCATCACAAGGCCATTCGCACGGCCGAACCTCCGCAGTGCGAGGGAGATTATATTTGGGCTTCTTATTCTCTTCACTTTGCTTATCCTTCGAGCTTCAGCTCGAAGAGCCCCTCAACAAACTCTTCATCATTTTCTTTCTCTGAAAAATTTCTGAAATTTTTAGTGACTCAAAATAAAAGTGAATCAAACTCAACAAGATTGATAGCAACTACTCCCACAAGTGCGTAGAGAATCACCATATCATGCATTAAAACTACTTTTTACCACATAAATTTGGTATGCAAGCTCAAGAACAGGGTTACCTAAGCAGCAAAAATTTGCTATAAATAAAGCACTAGAACAAAAACTAATTGGACCTTTGGAGGAGTCACATACCGAAGAACAATCCCCCAAAGCAGTTTTGTTAATGGAGCTTCGAGCAAGGAGATCGAAAATGGCAGCAAGATGAGCTAGAACTCGGCTTTGAGCTAGTGGATGATTTTTTTCTGGAGGAAGATGGAGTGTGTAGGTGCAAGAATAAGTGGAGGGGGGCCACATGGGGTCCACGAGGCAGGGGGCGCGCCCTGGACCCTCGTGGCCAGGTGGTGGGTTCCCCAGGTGTGTTCTCGGTGCCAAATATTCTTAAATATTCTAGAAAAAATCATATAAAATTTTCAGGACATTTGGAGAACTTTTATTTTTGGGATATTTTCTATTGCAAGGATAATTCAAAACAGACAGAAAATACTATTTTTGCTTTATTTAATATAAATAGCAGAAAGTAAAAGGAGGGTACACAGAGTTGTGCTTTCTAACTTCATCCATCCCATGCTCATCAAAAGGAATCCACTAACAAGGTTGATCAAGTCTTGTTAACAAACTCTTTGCGAATCAGATGAAACCGGAGAATTTTTGAATAACACTACGTTACCTCTACGGGGATATGCATGTCCCCAACAATAAGAATTCCATATTTCTTCTTGACAGTAGGAAGAGGAAATTCAAAACCTCCAATAATAACTATTGAAGTTTTTCCAATAGAATTGATACTATGGACTTTAGGTTGTTTCCTTGGAAAGTGTACCGTATGCTCATTACCATTAACATGAAAAGTGACATTGCCTTTGTTTTTAATCAATAACAGCCCCTGCATTATTCAAAAAGGGTTTACCAAGAATAATAGACATACTATCATCCTCGGGAATATCAAGAATAACAAAGTCCGTTAAAATAGTAACGTTTGCAACCACAGCAGGCACATCCTCACAAATACCGACATGTATATCAGTTGATTTATTAGCCATTTGCAACGATATTTCAGTAGGTGCCGACTTACTCAAATCAAGTCTACAATATAAAGAGAGAGGCATAACACTAACACCGGCTGCAAGATCACATAAAGCAGTTTTAACATAGTTTCTTTTAATGGAGCATGGTATAGTTGGTACTACTGGATCTCCTAGTTTCTTAGGTATTCCATCCTTAAAAGTATAATTAGCAAGCATGGTGGAAATTTCATCTTCTGGTATCTTTCTTTTATTAGTAACAATATCTTTCATATACTTAGCACAAGGATTCATTTTAAGCATATCAGTCAAACGCATACGCAAAAATATAGGTCTAATCATTTCAGCAAAGTGCTCAAAATCCTCATCATCCATTTTCTTGGATGGTTTAGGAGGAAAAGGCATGAGTTTCTGAACCCATGGTTCTCTTTCTTTACCATGCTTCCTAGCAACAAAGTCTCTCTTATCATAACGTTGATTCTTTTATTGTGGATTATCAAGATCAACAGCAAGTTCAATCTCTACATCATTATCATTACTAGGTTGAGCATCAACATGAACATCATCATTAACATTATCACTAGGTTCATGTTCATTACCAGATTGTGTTTCAGCATCAGAAATAGAAATATCATGGGGATTCTTAGGTGTGTCAACAATAGGTTCACTAGAAGCATGCAAAGTCCTATCATTTTTCTTTTTCTTCTTCTTAGAAGGACTAGGTGCATCAACATTAGTTCTCTGAGAGTCTTTCTCAATTCTCTTAGGGTGGCCCTCAGGATACAAAGGTTCCTGAGTCATTTTACCCCCTCTAGTCACAACTCTAACAACATTTTCATTTTTCTTATTATTTAATTCATTGAGCAAATCTCTGAGCTTTAAGTACTTGTTCTACTTGAGTGGTAACCATAGAAGCATGTTTACTAATAAGTTTAAGTTCACCTTTAACTTTAGACATATAATCACTCAAGTGTTCAATCATATAAGCATTACGTTTCAATTGTCTACCAACATAAGCATTGAAGTTTTCTTGTTTAACAATAAAATTACCAAACTCATCCAAGCATTGGCTAGCAGACTTATTACAAGGAATATCACCTTCATCAAATCTATAGAGAGAATTTACCTTTACTACCTGTGTCGGGTTATCAAGACCATGTATTTCTTCAATAGGTGGTAAATTCTTAACATCTTCAGCTTTAATACCCTTTTCTTTCATAGATTTCTTTGCCTCTTGCATATCTTCAGGACTGAGAAAAAGAATACCCTTTTATTCGGAGTTGGCTTAGGAGTTGGTTCAGGAAGTGTCCAATCATTTTCATTACTGGACATATTATTCAATAGCAATTCAGCTTGATCAACAATTCTTTCCCTGAAAACATGACCAGCACAACTATCCAGGCGGTCTCTGGAAGCATCGTTAGTCCATTATAAAAGATATCTAGTATTTTGTTTTCTTGAGAGGATGATCAGGCAAAGCATTAAGTAATCAGAGAAGCCGCCCCCAAGCTTGTGGGAGACTCTCTTCTTAAATTTGCACAAAATTATATATTTCCCATAAGGCAGCTTTTTTCTTATGAGCGGGGAAATATTTAGCAGAGAAGTAATAAATCATATCCTGGGGACGACGCACACAACCGGGATCAAGGGAATTAAACCGTGTTTTAGCATCACCCTTTAGTGAGAACGGAAACAACTTAAGGATAAAGTAATAGCAAGTTTTCTCATCATTAGTGAACAGGGTGGCTATATCATTCAATTTAGTAAGATGTGCCACATCAGTTTCAGATTCATAGCCATAAAAGGATCAGATTCAACCAAAGTAATTATCTCAGGATCGACAGAGAAATCATAATCCTTATCAAAGATACATATAGGTGAAGTAGTAAAAGCAGGGACATGTTTCATTCTTGCATTCAAGGATTTTTCTTTCAGCTTGGCTAACAATTTCTTAAGATCATATCAATCATTGCAAGCTAAAAAGTCTCTGGCAGTTTCTTCATCCATAACATAACCCTCAGGCACAATAGTCAATTCATATCTAGGGGAGAATCTTCATCATCACTCTCATCAATATTATCAGTTTCAATAATTCATTCTCTCTAACCCTAGCAAGTTGTTCATCAAGAAATTCACCTAATGGCACAGTATTATCAAGCATAGAAGTAATTTCATCATGAGCATCATGCAAAGCAGAAGTGGCATCATCAATAACATGCGACATATCAGAATGGATAGCAAGAGTAGGTGTCGCAAGTTTACACATAATAGAAGGTGAATCAAGTGTAGAGCTAGATGGCTACCTCCCCTCGTAGTTGAGGGATAAATCTTGGTTCTTTAATCTTTCAAGTTCTTCATAGTGATCAACAGATTTAAATCCCAAGTGACTCAAAGAATAGAGCTATGCTCCCCGGCAACAGCGCCAGAACATAGTCTTGATAACCCACAAGTATAGGGGATCACAACAGTTTTCGAGGGTAGAGTATTCAACCCAAATTTATTGATTCGACACAAGGGGAGCCAAAGAATATTCTCAAGTATTAATAGTTGAGTTGTCAATTCAACTGCACTTGAAAGACTTAATATCTGCAGCAAAGTATTTAGTAGCAAAATAATATGGAAGTAACGGTAACGGTGGCAAAAGTAACAGTATTGGTTTTGTAGTGATTGTAACAGTGGCAACGGAAAAGTAACTAAGAAAAGATCAATATGTGAAAAGCTCGTAGGCATTGGATCAGTGATGGATAATTATGTCGGATGCGATTCCTCATGTAACAGTTATACCATGGGGTGACACAGAACTAGCTCCAGTTCATCAATGTAATGTAGGCATGTATTCCAAATATAATCATACGTGCTTATGGAAAAGAACTTGCATGGCATCTTTTGTTCTACCCTCCCGTGGCAGTGGGGTCCTATCGGAAACTAAGGGATATTAAGGCCTCCTTTTGATAGAGTACGGGAACAAAGAATTAACACTTAGTGAATACATGAACTCCTCAAACTATAATCTTCACCAATAATTGTCCCGATTATTGTCACTTCGGGGTTAACGGATCATAACACATAGTAGGTGTCTATTGACTTGCACAATAGGATCAAGAACTCACATATATTCATGGAAACATAATAGGTTTAGATCTGAAATCATGGCACTCGAGCCCTAGTGACAAGCATTAAGCATAGCAAAGTCATAGTAACATAATGGATACTAGGGATCAAACCCTAACAAAACTAACTCGATTACATGATAAATCTTATCCAACCCATCACCGTCCAACAAGCCTACGATGGAATTACTCACGCACGGCGGTGAGCATCATGAAATTGGTGATGGAGGAAGGTTGATGATGATGATGGCGATGGATTCCCCTCTCCGGAGCCTCGAACGGACTCCAGATCAGCCCTCTCGAGAGAGATTAGGGCTTGGCGATGGCTCTATATCATAAAACGTGATGAATCCTTCCCTCTGATTTTTTTCTCCCCGAACGTGAATATATAGAGTTGGAGTTGAGGTCGGTGGAGCCTCAGGGGGGTGGGCGCCCCCCACCCTCGTGGACAGGGTGTGGGCCCCCTGGTGTTGATTCTTTCGTAAGTAGTTTTTATAAATTCCAAAAATATTCTCCATGAAGTTTCAGGTCATTCCGAGAACTTTTATTTCTGCACAAAAATAACACTATGGCAATTCTGCTGAAAACAGCGTCACTCCGGGTTAGTTCCACTCAAATCATGCAAGTTAGAGTCCAAAACAAGGTCAAAAGTGTTTGGAAAAGTAGATACGATGGAGACGTATCAGGAAGCCACATGATGAAATATTTACTGGTTATGGTGGATAAATTCACTAAGTGGATAGAGGCCAAGCCAGTAAAAACGGCTGAAGCAGGGCCAGTGATCGACTTTATATCTGGCATGGTACACCGTTATGGTGTCCCACACATCATCATCATTGATATTGGCTCCAATTTCACAGCCAATGAGGTGAAACACTGGTGTGCCAACTTGGGCATTAAACTCGACTATGCATCCGTCTACCACCCTCAAACAAACAGTCATGTTAAACGAGCTAATGGCCTAATAATGAGCGGCATTAAACCCAGACTGGTGCATTCCCTACGAGAGTTAGATAAGCAGTGGGTTGAGGAACTCGATTCCGTGCTCTGGGGGCTACGGACTACGCATAATCGAACGACCGTATACACACTTTTTTTCATGGTGTAGGGCGCAGAAGCTATCTTGCCCTGCGACATTATTCATGACTCACCTCGAGTGCACATGTACGAAGAGAGAGAAGCCAAGCTCGATCGGCAGGACGACCTAGATGGCCTTGAAGAGGAGCGTGATATTGCACGAGCATGTTCCGCATTTGATCAATAACAGGCTAGGCGATACCAAAGTAGAGAAGTGTGGGCCAAGACTTATAACATCGGCGAACTCGTCTTGCGCCTCCCAGAGAAGAAGGACAAGATCAAACTAAAGTGGAAGGGGCCCTTCATCATAGATGATGTTCTTACAGGAGGAGCCTATCGCCTTCATAATGCATCGGATAATCGCCTTGAGCCGAATCCATGGACCGCTGCTCGGCTCCGACGATTCTACGGATAGTTCGGCCGCATCCTTATTGTTTTTTATAGTTTCTTTTTTCTCTCCTCTTCTTTTTAGCTTTTCCTTTTTATATACATCCCAGGGTATGTTCGGATCCGCTGAACTATTAGGGGTACACATCTTTAAATGTATACACCCCACTATGACTGGGGGCTTCTTTGAAGAAGCTTATTACTATAAGCTTGTGGCTTACATTGTCTATGTCGTTTGTTATATACAATTTTCTACCATTATATGCACCTCTATGACTTAAGTTTTTTCCAAGCTGGGTTACCTCACTCCTGTGCTTATACCCTACATTCCCGATTGTTCGGCTAGGGTGTAAAGGGAGCACCTTTGCGATTGTTACAACTGGGTAATCCGGACATGTACCTCAGACGGGTGAAGCCGAAATCTAGCATTCTTAAGAGAATAATTGGATGGCAAGAAACGATCGATTTTTTACGTTTCTGTAACTCTTCTTAAAAATACTGGATAGGCTCCCCATAATTTGGATCAAAGCCTAGGCTTGCATAATTAAGCATGCCAACCCAATGAAAGGAACCCTTAACGGAACTATTTTCCTTGGAATATGTTTCTTATGTTAAATAAGTAATATAACATAACTCCGCGAACAAAATTTTGTCTGTTTGAGCAATATGGTTGGGTTGCCTGGTTCCGGACATAATGAATGTTTCTTACATTCCGACATGGTATCCGGAAATAGTCCACCTTTCTAGTTTGGAGGTTGAAGCCGAAGGCCTGCGATGACAAATTTTGACATGTTCGGTTGGAGATAAGTTCGATGACAAAAGTACATTGATACATAGAATCGAACGCCTATTCTTTATCTATGCCATCTATAAGACTGTCTAAACTACAATCTTCTTGCAAATATTTCGCAGCTATCATCACTTGGTCATATACCAAGTTCACATGAATCTCTTTTCTGTCTGGTCCCCGAGGTCCAACTCGGGCCATATGATTTGGATCGAGTCTGGTGTAGCGCGTCTTCACCATCACCCACGGCTCTCATGCACCTTCTCGGCATGCGGACGCCTTCCATAGCTCGAAATGGTGCCGAGCACTTTCAAACATGTTCGCAACCCCTCCATACTTTCTGGAGGGGCATCGGATGGCCATAGGGCCTTAGTCATACTTCTCATAGTTTTCCGGGCTCGCTCATGCACCACGGGCAACTCCTTAAGCACGTCACCTCAAAATCCAGACACTTCCTCTTCAGGTCGACCGGTTAACAGACCTGCAACAACAGAGTTGTGACAATCCGAATTACGGGATACTATGAGTTCGTTGGATGGATCAAAAGGTCATACTGAATATGCCGCCTTTCAACTTCTTATTCTCTTTTTGCACGATTGATAACTGAGACTTTAAGCTCTTTATCTCTTCAGCTTGTTTATCCTTTTCCTCCTCGGGTTTGTTCTTCTGATCAGTGGTCATTGTGGCCTTTTTCATCTCCGCAAGCTCTGTGGTGGCGGCATTCAGCTTTGTCTGGTTTGTTTTCAGCTCTTGGGATAACGCGTTGTTCTTCTCCATGAGAACCTACAGGTCATAATGATCCTTAAACCGGTTGGCCTAAACCTCTTCAAGTCTCGGGGGCTACTGGCATATATCTATTATATTTGTACCAACTATTACCTGCATATCCTTTGAAAAGAGTTGAGTAACTCCAGCAAGTCCATCCTGGGCGGCTCGAATATATGCATCCACGGAGCTAAGTGTGATAAATTCCTGTTCAGTGAACACTGGAGCACGTATGGCCTCTTTTAGTTGATGATGATTCATCACGCTCTCCACCTCGGAATTCGTGACGGATATGACATCCAAATGCTCATGAGGGGGCGCATCTGGCACTGTATCAACTCTCGTTCTGGTTGACGAGTCCGGTGCCGGATTTACTGATATTTGGCTAGCAGGGCATTTTCCCACAGTTTGCCACGTGTTCCTCCTGAAATAGAGGTAGAGGAGAAATTTAACAATCTGATCTCATGCTTAGGCACACATCAAAGGACATACCTCTTTGAAGAAGGAGGGGGCTCTACAACGCTCCTGGTTTCCTTTCGTTTTGAACGATCACCCTGCGTAGAGGCCACTCTCGAGGGTGTGCGGCTTGCCGATCGCCGATCCTATGAAGTACAATTTAGTGTATTGGATAAGGTGCAAGTATGGGCTTCTTTTTGAGGAAGCTTTTTGAATACTTACAATGGAGAAAGGGTAAAGGCGGGGTTAGTCGGCCGTAATAGCAACTTCCGAGCAGTCAAGGCTCGCCTGATAAAATACTCCATCATCGAACTCTCTCTATATATATCCGGATCCTCGCAGAAGCCGGGGTCTTTGTAGCGAGCGTGATCCTCTGGCTGTGGGGAGGGACAATGAATGTTCAAGGCCACCTTCCTCCATGACTGTTTTAAGACAACAAGAGTAATTTGATTAGCATGCCTCGATAACAAGGTAAAACAACGCTGATAATCAAAAGCTTACCCATTCAATGGGGTTGTACATGGAAAAACCTTCTCGGCAGTTTAAAAAAAGGAAGTCTTCTTTCTCCCCCTTATACAGATTGGCCAGAATTATGGCCAGTTCGGCTGGTGTATCCGGGCCCTTGCATCTGTAATGAGATGTGTCATCTTCTCCATTGTAACACCATAAAGGAGTTACTCTGGACTGAAGGGGCTGAATACATCATTTTATTGCGATGGCCATGACTTTGATTATCGAGAGCTCGGAATGAGCCAGTAATCTAACCTTGCTCACCAACCTCTTTACTTCCACACTGTCTTCCTCCTTGGGACTCCGGGGTCACCAATTGAGGTGTTTCTTCAAAGGAACACTAGAGAATTCGGGGAGGCCGCGCCGAACTGGGTCTGGAAGGGGGACATCATCAATGTAAAACCATTCCGAAGACCATTATTAGGATACCTCCTTGGGAGTTCCAATAGGGTAGCCTAATCCGGCTATGCGCCATACTTCGGTGCCGCCTGAGGGAGTCCTGGATTAAGGGGTCCTCGAGCGTCCGACCTGTTAGATATGGGCTGGACTGATGGGCCGTGAAGACACAAGACAAACGACTCTTTCCGTGTCTGGATGGGACTCTCCTTGGCGTGGATAGCAAGCCTGGCGCTCGGATATGAAGATTCCTTTATCTGTAACCGACTTTGTACAACCCTAGCCCCCTCCGATGTCTATATAAACCGGAGGGTTTAGCCTGTAGGGACAATCCTAATCTGACAGGCCAGACTTCTATGGTTTTAGCCATTACGATCTCGTGGTAGATCAACTCTTGTAATCCTCGTACTCATCAATATCAATCAAGTAGGACGTATGGTATTACCTCCATCAAGAGGGCCCGAACCTGGGTAAAACATCGTGTTCCCTGCCTCATGTTACCATCAACCTTAGATGCACAGCTCGGGACCCCCTACCCGAGATCCGTGGATTTTGACACTGACATTGGTGCTTTCATAGAGTGTTCCAGTGTGTCGCCGTCAGAAGGTTCGATGACTCCATCCATCATCTGCAATGATGCTGCCCTAGGGGAAGTTTTTCCCCCCAGCCAGACCTTCGTGTTCGGCGGCTTCGCACTGTGGGCCAACTCGCTTGGCCATCTAGAGCAGACTGACAGCTACGCCCCAGGTCACCAGATTAGTTTTGGAAACTTGGATTATCTCGCTGATATTTGAGGAGACTTGATCCTCCAAGGATTCACGACCCCAACCTCCGCTCTGGCCTTAGAGCCAGAGCGCCTCGCCAGGACCGAAGACGGGATTTCCAAGCCCGCCGGACTATCTGTGGCCATTAGGCCCAGTACTGGAGAGCCGGAGGAAACATTGTCACCGGTAACCATCACAAACCCGGAATCTTCCCCGAACGTTGGCTCTAAACTCTCTGAGTCAGCATTGTGTGAGCTCGGCCGAGGAATTCCCTTCCTGCCATACTCCACGGATTCTTTTCTCCCTCGACAAACCTCGCCTTTAAGCGAGGCTCTGGACTTGATGCGATCCCTTGTCATTACAGAGGAGCAACGTCCGAACTATGCCCAGCCCGGACTAGGGGCTGAGAGCAGGGAATTTTACGTCCCACCCACCACCCACTTTATAGCCACTGTCGAGGACTTAATAGACATGCTTGATTACGACTCCGAAAACATCGACAGTATGGACGACGATGCCGGAGAAGAGGAGGCCCAAAACTCGTCGTTTACCGGACGTTGGACGGCCACCTCTTCGTATGAACTATACATGGTAGATAGACCCAAAGAAGTTAACAGCGATGACAAAGAAGACCCAGTCGAGGATAAACCTCCTGAGATACAACCAAAGTGCCAACGACGCCGCTCTAAATCACGCCGCAGCAAAGACAGCAATACTGGCCCGAGAGACAACAATAATCCGGATGATGCCGAAGACCAAGAAAACCCCATCAAGCAAAACTCTGAACAAGACAATCGGGAGGATGTGCAAGTTAGCCCTGATGAACAGGTTGCAAACGAAGAGTCTGAGGACAGCAATTACCTTCCACCTTCCGAGGATGAGGTGAGCCTCGGCGACGAAGACTTTATCGTGCATGAGGAACCTCTCGAGAAGGAGCGCTTTAAGCAACGGCTAATTGCCACTGCAAGGAGCCTGAAAAATAAACAGCAGCGACTTCAAGCAAGATCTACTCAATGATAGATGGACTAATGTCCTGGCAGCCAAGGAATATGGCCTTGTACGCCCAACCAAAAGTTACCTGAAGCGCAAACTGCTACCTCAATTCGATGACACGGCACGCGAGCCCGTACCAGCAGCACGTAATGCGGCTGACCAACCACCACGTGGCTGGGACAAAACGGTAACTCAAGCCAAACACCGGCCCATACTACCTCACCTTAAAGGTAGAGACACAACAGTTCGGGGATACACATATGACCTACGGCAGGACCTGAAGAATAAAGTTGGTCCGGCCAGATCGATCTACGGATCGTGGTTGCGTGCCCAGACGCGCGACGATGGCTATCAAGACGAACATGACAAGCACAATCACGTCCGGGCCGAAAGCCGCAAATGGACTCCATCCGAACTACATCGCGATCTAGCCCGATATATTGGAGCCGCACACCCCCTCTGCTTCACAGAAGAAGTAATGGAACATGAATTCCCAAAAGGGTACAAACCCGTGAATATCGAATCATATGATGGAACAACAGATCCCGCGGTATGGATCGAAGACTTTATTCTCCAAATTCATATGGCCCGCGGTGATGGTCTTCATGCCATCAAATACCTCCCCCTAAAACTCAAGGGACCGGCCCGACACTGGCTGAACAGCTTGCCTGAAAACTCTATTGGCAGCTGGGAAGACCTAGAAGACGCCTTCCGCGACAACTTCCAAGGCACATATGTCAGAGCTCCGGATGCCGATGACTTAAGTCACATAGTTCAACAACCCGGAGAGTCAACCGGGAAATTCTGGACCAGGTTCTTAACTAAAAAGAACCAGATCGTTGACTGCCCAGATGCTGAAGCCCTAGCGGCCTTTAAGCATAGCATCCGCGACGAATGGCTCGCCCGACACCTTGGCCAAGAAAAGCCGAAGTCCATTGAGGGAGTCCTGGATTAGGGGGTGTTTGGATAGCCGGACTATACGTTCAGCCGGACTCCTGGACTATGAAGATACAAGATTTAAGACTTCGTCCCGTGTCCGGGAGGGACTTTCCTTGGCGTGGAAGGCAAGCTTGGCGATACGAATATGCAGATCTCCGACCATTGTAACCGAATCTATGTAACCCTAACCCTATCCGGTGTCTATATAAACCGGAGGGTTTTAGTCCGTAGGACAACATGCACAACAACAATCATACCATAGGCTAGCTTCTAGGGTTTAGCCTCTTCGATCTCGTGGTAGATCTACTCTTGTACTACCCATATCGTCAATATTAATCAAGCAGGACGTAGGGTTTTACCTCCATCGAGAGGGCCCGAACCTGGGTAAAACTTCGTGTTCCTTGCCACCTGTTACCATCCGGCCTAGACACACAGTTCGGGACCCCCTACCCGAGATCCACCGGTTTTGACACCAACATTGGTGCTTTCATTGAGAGTTCCTCTGTGTCGTCGCCGTCAGGCTCGATGGCTCCTACGATCATCAATAGCGATGCAGTCCAGGGTGAGACCTTCCTCCCTGGACAGATCTTCGTCTTCGGCGGCTTTGCACTGCGGGCCAATTCACTTGGCCGTCTGGAGCAGATCAAAAGCTACACCCCTGGCCGTCAGGTCATATTTGGAAGTTTAAACTACACGGCTGACATCCGCGGGGACTTGATCTTCGACGGATTCGAGCCACTGCCGAGTGCGCCACACTGTCCCGACGAGCATGATCTAGCCCTGCCGCCGAACAGTGCCCTGGAGGCCGCACCCACATCAGCTTCGACCCTTAATTCGGAGCCAATTGCGCCAATCGAGGATGGGCGGTTGGACGCCACCTCGGGGGCTGCGATCCCAACGACGATTGAGCCAAACACCAGCCCCGCACTCTGCGAGACTCGTGACTCCAAGGAGCCGGACTCCGAACCCTCCGCACCCCTACCGGTCGAATCCGATTGGGCGCCAATCATGGAGTTTACTGCCGCGGACATCTTTCAGCACTCGCCTTTCAGCGATATTCTGAAGACACCGAAGTCTCTCTCTTTATCAGGAGAGCCCTGACCGGACTATGGTCGGCAAGGTTGGGGTACGGACGATGAAGAAATTCAAAGCCCACCCACCACCCACTTTGTAGCCACTGTCGACGACTTAATCGACATGCTTGACTTCGGCTCCGAAGACATCGACGGTATGGACGCCGATGAAGGAGATGATGAAGAACCAGTGCCTACTAGGCCCTGGAAAGCCACCTCGTCATATGACATATACATGGTGGACACCCCAAAAGAAGGATATGGCGATGGAACAGCGGAGGATGACCCGTCCAAGAAACAGCCTAAGCGCCGGCGTCAGCGGCGCCGCTCAAAATCCCGCCCAAACAAATACGGTGATTCCAGCATGGGAGATAATAATACTCTGGAAAGTGCTGAAGAAAATCCCCTCCAGCAAGATTTAGCACAGGAGGATGGAGAAACCAGCCCTCATGAGAGAGCGGAAGACAGAGAGGTCGAGGACGATAATTATATGCCTCCCTCCGAAGACGAGGCAAGCCTCGACGACGACGAATTCGTCGTGCCAGAGGATCCCGTCGAGCAAGAGCATTTTCAACGCAGGCTTATGGCCATGGCAAGAAGCCTAAAAAAACAGCAACATCTTAGAACTGATCAAGATTTGCTAGTCGATAGATGGACTGAAGTCCTTGCGGCCGAAGAGCATAAACTCGAACGCCCCTCCAAAAGCTACCCAAAGCGCAGGTTGCTACCCCGATTAGAGGAGGAAGCACTTGATGCGGCCGACCGGCCACCTCGTGGCCGCGACAGAGAGACCTCTCGGCCCTCCACTCAAGCCACACCCCATACCAAGGCACGGGAATATGCGCCGGACTTACGAGATATGTTGAAGGACAAGGCAAGGCAAACAAGATCGATCTACGGATCGCGGGGGCGCCCCACGGCGCGAGACGGTAACCGTCACGCCAGCCACAAATTCGGCAGGGCCGAACACAGTAGACAAAGCTCATTGGAGCTACGTCATGATATAGCCCAATACAGAGGCACCGCACACCCACTATGCTTCACAGACGAAATAATGGATCACCGAATCCCCGAGGGTTTCAAATCCGTAAACATCGAATCATATGATGGCACAACAGATCCTGCGGTATGGATCGAGGATTATCTCCTTCATATCCACATGGCCCGCGGTGATGATTTCCACGCCATCAAATACCTCCCACTCAAGCTTAAAGGACCAGCTCGGCATTGGCTTAACAGCTTGCCAACAGGATCAATCAGTTGTTGGGAGGACCTGGAAGCCGCATTCCTCGACAATTTCCAGGGCACTTATGTGCGACCCCCAGACACCGATGACCTAAGTCACGTAATTTAGCAGCCAGAGGAATCAACCAGGCAATTCTGGACACGGTTCCTAACAAAGAAAAATCAAATAGTTGACTGTCCGGATGCTGAGGCACTAGCAGCCTTCAAGCACAATATCCGTGATGAGTGGCTGGCCCGGCACCTTGGACAAGAAAAGCCAAAATCTATGGCAGCACTCACGACACTCATGGCCCGCTTTTGCGCGGGAGAAGATAGCTGGCTTGCTCGTAGCAACAATATGACCAAGAACCTTGGTAATTCGGACACCAGGGACAGTAGTGGCAGGTCGCGTCGCAACAAGAAGAAGCGCCGCATTAACGACAACAATGCTGAGGATACGGCAGTTAATGCCGGATTCAGAGGCTCTAAATCCGGTCAGCGGAAAAAGCCATTCAAAAGGAATCCTAGGGGCCCGTCTAGTTTGGACCGAATACTCGACCGCTTGTGCCAGATACATGGCACCCCCGAAAAGCCGGCCAATCACACCAACAGGGATTGTTGGGTGTTCAAGCAGGCAGGCAAGTTAAATGCCGAAAATGAAGACAAGGGGCTGCATAGCGATGACGACGAGGAGCCCCGGCCACCGAACAACAGTGGAAAGAAGGGTTTTCCCCCACAAGTGCGGACGGTGAACATGATATACGCAACCCACGTCCCCAAAAGGGAGCGGAAGCGCGCGTTAAGGGACGTATACGCGGTAGAGCCAGTCGCCCCAAAGTTCAACCCATGGTCCTCCTACCCGATCACCTTTGATCGAAGCGACCATCCCACTAGAATCCGTCATGGCGGATTCGCCGCATTGGTTCTAGACCCAATTATTGACGGATTTCATCTCACTAGAGTCCTTATGGACGGCGGCAGCAGCCTGAACCTGCTTTACCAGGATACAATGCGAAAAATGGGCATAGATCCCTCAAGGATTAAGCTCACCAAAACGACCTTTAAAGGCGTAATACTAGGTGTAGAGGCCAACTGTACAGGCTCAGTCACACTTGAAGTGGTCTTCGGATCTTCGGATAATTTCCGAAGCGAGGAGTTAATCTTCGACATAGTCCCGTTCCGCAGTGGTTATCACGCACTACTCGGGCGAACCGCATTCGCCAAGTTCAATGCGGTACCGCACTATGCATACCTTAAGCTCAAGATGCCAGGCCCTCGAGGAGTAATTACGGTCAGTGGAAACACCGAACGCTCCCTCCGAACGGAGGAGCACACGGCGGCCCTTGCAGCGGAAGTACAAAGCAGCCTCTCCAGGCAGTTCTCCAGTCTGGCCACTAAACGACCGGACACCGTCAAGCGCGCCCGGAGTAACCTACAACAAGACCGCCTGGCACGGTCCGAGCAGGCGTAGCAATGCGGCCCCAACCCCAACCCTCGCAAAAAGGCGACGCCAGTACTTCGCGTACATAACTACACTCTAGAGATACCACAGGTACAGGGGGAGGGGCACCATCATGGCACGCCCGAAACACGGCTTAAACCGTACCAGGGGCTGCCGATTTTTTAATTTTCTCTTACTTTTAGGACTCCATCCTTCGGAAGGCCTGTTCGGCAGTTCAATTGCCGCACAAACGATGCAAGAACCAGCGAAGCAGACAAACCACGCCGCATTACGGAACTCCCAGGTGGTCTCTATCACGAGCAGTATACCTGTTCCGCATACTATTCCGCAGCTTGCCCCTGGAACGGACATGTTAACTAGTCCAACCTTTCACTTATCACATTATTTGTATCGTTCTGCTTTGATCGCAGCCCTTTTTAATAAACAATGCATAGCTTTCGTATATTTTTGCATTACCTTTTTTCTTTATATATGTTCCTTAACGACATGTTGCACCCGTACACGTTGGTACGGCCAAAATACGCCAGGGGCTTTAGTACCCCTCAATATGGTGTGAGAAGTCCGAACACTTTAACAAGTGCGGCACCCTGAACTTATAGCATTATATGCATCGGCTCCGAATCATGTCTTGGGTCAATAGTTGGGTTTTCCCGGCTCCTATGTTTTTGTACCTTACGTTCCGCTATATCGGCTAAGGTAGCACTAGGAGAACCACTGCGATTGTGCCCCAGTTGAGCTGGGTCGAGCACCTTAGTGGAGAAAGCTAAAACTGACTGTCATGATGAAGCGAGAGCTGGTCGCTATTCGAGAGGTTTTTCGAGTCCCTAAAGACTTATGTCGCTTAGGGCGAGGAGCCGGCTCTGTCCGGCAAAGGCGTGGATAGCGCCCCGAACTCGGTCTTCCGAATACCAGGGGCTTCGCTGAAATTTAAAATTATAGAATTCTATGGCTAAGTGAGAGTGTTCACGCATTATAGTCCGATTGCCTTGTTCGTTGGGCTGAGCGCCTCCCTCGAAGGACCCAAACATGGGAAAAAGAGCGCTCAGGTTTATCCCCGAACACCCCAGCACTAGCGGCACGGGGGCAGAAGCCGACGACTCGCCATCTCTCAAAATTGATAAACAGCCGCACAAAAGGTAATATTTTAAATTCCAACAGCATTGCTTAGCGCATATGAACAAGTTTTCAGCGCACAGGACAAAACGAGCAAGTTTCACTCAAAAATTACATCCCTAGAACATTCATCCGCCACAAGGCAGGCACCCTTCAGAACATCCTTATAATAATTCTCGGGCTTGCCACGCTCTTTCCCCGGCGGTGGGCCGTCCTTCACAAGCTTCTCAGCATCCAGCTTGCCCCAGTGCACCTTAGCACGGGCAAGGGCCCTACGGGCACCTTCAATGCAGACGGAGCACTTGATGACTTTGAGCCTTGGACAGGCCTCCACCAGCCGCCGCACCAGCCCGAAATAGCTCCCAGGCAGAGCCCCTCCAGGCCACAGCCAAACAATGAGGCCCTTCATGGCCTGTTCGGTCGCCTTGTGGAGCTCGACCAGCTGCTTCAGCTGGTCGCTCAGGGGCACGGGGTGTCCGGCCTCAGCATATTGAGACCAGAACACCTTCTCTGTCGAGTTGCCGTCCTCAGCTCGATAGAATGCGGCGGCATCGGACACACTCCGAGGAAGATCTGCGAACGCTCCTGGAGAGCTCCGGATTCGGGTAAGTAACAAGTAACTCACGTTTATGTGTTTCCTTTGCATAAAGAATGCCTTACCCGCCGCTATCTTCTTCACCTCATCCAACTCCTGGAGGGTCTTCTGGGATTCGGCCTTGGCAGACTTGGCATTTTCAACAGCCACCGCGAGCTCGGACGCTCGCGTCTTTGAGTCAAGCTCCAAACTCTCATGTTTTTTCATGAGAGCCTGGAGCTCTTACCGTACCTTGCCAACCTCGGCCTCATACTTCTCCCGCTCGGTGCGCTCCGAGGCCGCCCTCTTCTCGGCCTCGACCAGCGCTTGCTTAAGGGTCACCACCTCAGACGTGGCCCCTACAATAGCCACGATAATCCTGTCATTCTTTACAATTGCACCCTTTTATATACATTTAAAAACAAGGTATTTCTTACCTTCATTGTCCTCTAGCTGCTTCTTGGCACGCCTGAGCTCTTGCTCGGACCGCTCGAGGTTCTGCTTTAGCGTGTCCACTTCCGCAGTCAGTGCGGCGGACGCAAGCAGAGAAGCCTGCATACGCATGTGGACTCATTTTTGTTAGACTCATGCGAATTTATTTTGATCCTCTATTCGGCTTTTCTTCCCGAACGCCAAACAGAGCATCAGGGGCTACTGTCTATGCGGTAATATTATTTACACATTCTGTACTCACCTCAAAGCCTGTTAAAAGGCTAGTACAAGCTTCAGTCAGTCCGCTCTTGGCGGACTGAACCTTCTGGACCACCGCACTCATAATGGTGCGGTGCCCCTCATCGATGGAGGCGCCTTGGAGTGCCTCCAATAGATTGTCCGGCGCCTCCGGTTGGACGGGGGTCACCGGCACGGTGGACTCGCTCCCCTTGAAAGGAGATCCCCCAACGGACTCTGGAACCTTTGAAGGTTCCGGAGCGGTGTCCGGCCTAGAGCCGGACTTGGAGCAATGGGGGGTTTCATCCCATTTACTCCTAGAGTCCGAGAGGTCGCCTTGCGGCACCTCTAGGACCACCTCCTCCCGGCTTGGAACCTGTTGGGACAACACTTCGGTGTCGTCCGTAGGGCGGGGGGAGGAAGCCGTCGGAAGCGAGTTCACATCCGACGAGTCCAGTGAGCCGCTCGACGACGCGTCAAGCCGGTCTTTGGGTGGGCTGCATAAACATATTGGACATAAGGGAAAGTTGTGCAATAAACGAATACTATGAATTACTCTGGTATCCGGATACTTACGATTTTGCCAGGGGCTTGGCCCTGGGCAGCCATTCCTCACCGCCGTCGTCGGTGTCGGTGGAGTACTTCGGAGGAAGGGTTTTCCCCTTCTTGGACCCTCCGGCCTCCCCAGAGAGGGCGGCCTTCCTTTTCTTCTCTCCTCCCACTGGAGGGGGAGAGGTCTCTTCTTCTTCCTCCTCGTCTTCACGGGAGGAATACGCCTCGGAACCGTCGGATGATGGATCCGACACCTCCTGGCGCCGGGCACTCTTTCGAGTCCCCGTGGCCTTTTTTGCGGCCTTCTTCTCCGGCACCACATAGGGTGCCGGAACCAGCAACTTTGCCAAGCGAGCATCCGTTGGGCCTTCGGGCAAAGGAGCCAGATAGTTGATCTGTCCGGATGTCACCTGCCAATCCTGTCAAAGGTAAGGGAGCTTAGATCCCGCATGGAGTCAAACTATGAAAAACTGATACCCTGTAAAAGGAAAAAAAATAGCTTACCGCGAGAGCGTGACGCTGCGTGCTGAATCCGCGATCCTCGGTAGCGGATGCGGGAGCCTCGGCGCCCTTGAAAAGCACCTTCCAGGCATCTTCGTACGTCGTGTCGAAGAGCCTGCTCAGAGTTTGGTGCCGCGCCGGGTCGAACTCCCACAGGTTGAAGGCCCGTTGTTGACACGGGAGGATCAAGCGGATGAGCATAACCTGGACTACGTTGACAAGTTTGAGCTTCTTGTCCACCAGGGTTTGGACACATGTTTGGAGTCTGGTCAGCTCTCCTTTTTTACCCCATGACAGGCCCGTCTCCTTCCAGGAGGTGAGCCGCGTAGGGGGTCCGGATCAAAACACAGGGGCTGCGACCCATTCGGGGTCGCGCGGCTCGGTGATGTAAATACCCCGATTGCCACCCCTTCAGGGTCTCCACAAAGGAGCCCTCGAGCCATAAGACGTCGGCCATCTTGCCCACCATGGCGCCTCCGCACTCCGCCTGGTTGCCGCGCACCACCTTTGGCTTGACGTTGAAAGTCTTGAGCCATAGGCCGAAATGGGGGCGGATGCGGAGGAAAGCCTCGCACACGACGATAAACACCGAGATGTTGAGGACAAAGTTCGGGGCCAGATCGTGGAAATCCAGGCCGTAGTAGAACATGAGCCCCCGGACAAATGGGTGGAGAGGGAAGCCCAGTCCGCGGAGGAAATGGGGGAGGAACACCACCCTCTCATGGGGCCTAGGGGTGGGGATGAGCTGCCCCTTTTGGGAAGCCGGTACGCGATGTCGTTAGACAGGTATCCGGCCTTCCTCAGCTTTTTGATGTGTCCCTCCGTGACGGAGGAGACCATCCACTTGCCTCCCGCTCCGGGCATGGCTGGAGAAGGTTGAGGTGGGGAGTGCGGACATGGGCGCTGGAGCTCGAGTGCGCAAGAATGGATAGGCAAAGGAGGAAGAAGGCGTAGGTGAAAAGGTGGATCCTTATCCCCTTATATGGGTGGACGCAACTACATGTCCCCACCAGCCTGGTAAAACTCGCTTATCTCCAAGCGCCATAATCAATGGCGCGGTTGGGTTACCCACGCCTGTATTGATGAGAATCTCGGAATAAGGGGACACGATCTCTGCTTTAACAAGACGTGGCAAGGAAACCGCCTCGCATGACGCGCTGAGGTGGGATAATGAAATGACTCGGATAAAGGCTTGGCTGTGGTGTGTCACACTACGGAATACGTCGGCAGATTAGATTTGTGTAAATATTATTCTCTCTATGGCAATATGTGGAAACTTATTTTGCAGAGCCGGATGCTATCTTTGTGTTCAAAATCTTCTATGAAGTACTTGGAGGAGGAACCCGCCTTGCAATGCCGAAGACAATCTGCGCGCCGGACTCGTCGTCATTGAAGCCTGGTTCAGGGGCTATTGAGGGAGTCCTGGATTAGGGGGTGTTCGAATAGCCGGACTATACCTTCAGCCGGACTCCTGGACTATGAAGATACAAGATTGAAGACTTCGTCCCGTGTCCGGGAGGGACTTTCCTTGGCGTGGAAGGCAAGCTTGGCGATACGGATATGCAGATCTCCTACCATTGTAACCGACTCTATGTAACCCTAACCCTATCTGGTGTCTATATAAACCAGAGGGTTTTAGTCCGTAGGACAACATACACAACAACAATCATACCATAGGCTAGCTTCTAGGGTTTAGCCTCTTCGATCTCGTGGTAGATCTACTCTTGTACTACCCATATCATCAATATTAATCAAGCAGGACGTAGGGTTTTACCTCCATCGAGAGGGCCCAAACCTGGGTAAAACTTTGTGTCCCTTGCCTCCTGTTACCATCCGGCCTAGACGCACAGTTTGGGACCCCCTACCCGAGATCTACCGGTTTTGACACCGACATCCATGGTGGCCCTCACGGCACTCATGGCCCGCTTTTGCACAGGCAAAGATAGCTGGCTTGCTTGTAGCAATACCAATGCAAGCAAACCTGGCACCTCCGAAGCCATAAATAGCAACGGCAAGACCCGACGCAACAGGCATAAGCGTCGAAACAACGGTGACAATATTGATGACACGGCGGTCAACGGCGGATTCAGTGGCTGCAAGTCCGGTCAGCGGAAGAAGCCATATAAAAGGAATAATCAGGGCCCTTCCATCTTGGACCGCATACACGATCGTCCATGTCAAATCCACAGCACCCCAAATAAACCAGCCAATCATACCCATCGGAGTTGTTGGGTCTTTAAACAGGCCGACAAGTTAAATGCCGAAGACAAGGAGAAGGGGTCGCAATGTGAGAATGACGACGAGGAGCCCCGTCCGCCGAACACAGGGGGACATAAGAAGTCCCCCCAAGTTTAAAATGATGAACATGATATACGTTACCCATATCCCCAAGAGTGAGCGCAAACGTGTGCTCAGGGACGTCCATGCGATAGAGCCAGTCGCCCCAAAATTCAACCCATGGTCGTCCTGCCCGATCACCTTTGTCCGTAGGGACCATACAACCAGTATCCATCATGGCGGTTCAGCCGCAGTGGTTCTCGACCCAATAATTGATGGATTCCACCTCACACAAGTCCTCATGGACGGTGGCAGTAGCCTCAACCTGCTCTATCAGGATACAATGCGCAAAATGGGCATCGATCCATCAAGTATCAAGCCCACCAAAACTACCTTTAAACGAGTTATACCAGGTGTAGAGGCCCATTGCACGGGCTCACTCACATTAGAGGTCGTCTTCGGATCTCTGGACAACTTCCGAAGCGAAGAGTTAATCTTCGATATCGTCCCCTTCCGCAACGGCTATCACACCCACTGCTCGGATGAACCGCGTTTGCTCGATTCAATGCGGTGCTGCACTATGCTTATCTCAAGCTCAAGATGCACGGACCATGTGGTGTCATAATAGTCAGTGGAAACACGGAGAGCTCCCTCCGTACCGAGGAACACACCGCGGACCTGTCGGCGGAAGTACATAGCGGCCTTTTAAGGCAGAACTTTAATTCAGCAGCCAAGCTCCCAGACACTGTCAAATGAGCCCAGACTACTCCGCAGGATGACAGCCGGCCTGTCAGGAGTTAGACTAGCAATTCGACCTCCGTCTCAGTCCCGACCAAGTGGCGGCATACGTACCGTGCGTACATAACTACGCACTAAAAATACCATGGGCAGAGACATAGGCATAATCAGACTGTGGTCGACAATAAGGCTCGACCTTCCTGGGACACACATACTTCTACTTTTCTTTTTATTCTTTTTACGTTTCTTTTCCACGGGCCCCTCTCGACGGCCTGATAATCGGTCCTTTCGAAGGACGGATATACCAAGGTGGCAAGTAGCACAGACGTGTGGGAGAATCTCTAGATGTTCTTCTTAACGATCATTCTACCTGTTTTCAGGACCCGTACGGAGCTCCCCCTTGGTCTTGGCATGTTAAATAGCCACTGTTGCTTATCGCACTATTTGTACAAATACGCTTTGACGTATTAATCAAAACTATAATGGAAACAATTTGTGGCCCAACTTACGCGGCACTAGCTTACTACTTCATTTTATTTCGCTATTCTTTAGCGATTGCATCTGTACACTTTGTACGCTATAGTTTGCCAGGGGCTTTATTGCGCTCCATACTATGGCAACAAGTCCGAACACTTTTACAGTATAGTTCAGCCCCCGAATTTAGCATTATATGTATCGGCTCTGAATCATGTCTTTGGTCAATAGTTGGGTTGCCCGGCTCCTCTGCTTACTATCTTACGTTCCGCTCTATCGGCTAGGGAAGTAAAGGGAGAACTACTGCGATTGTGTCCCAGTTTATCCGAATGAGCACCTTAGCAGATAAAGCCGAAAACTGACTGTCATGATGCGGCGTGAGCCGGTCAGCTCTTCGGAGGTTAAAATCTCTTGCCATTTTTTCCCGGATTATGCGATGGATTGACCTTCACCCGATCAGGTGTCTGCAGCACCCTAGTCCGGACTAATGAATACTAGGGGCTATGCCTACATTTTTTTTGTCAAACTCCTATGGCTAAGTGAGGGTGATAAAGCCACATAGTCTGATTGCATGGTTCGTTGCGCTAAACACCTCCTTCAAGGACCAAATTCTTGGATCAAGAGTGTTTAGATTCCATTCAAACAGCCCCGTACTACCTACGTGGGGGCTGAAGCCGATGACTGGCCAACTCTCAGATTTAATAAAAATGGTCGCACAGGAGGAAATTTTTTAAATAAGCATTATATTACATAACGGCTTTGTTTCATCATACAAGACAAGATAACATGAATGTATTCATTCGAAGATAATGTCTTTTGAACACTGGCCCTCTACAATGCGGGACCCCTAGAGGACATCGTCAAAATATCGCTCCGGCGTGTGGTGCTCCTTGCCAGCGGGCGGTCCCTCGGTCGCGAGCTTGATAGTGTCCATCTTTGCCCACTGCACCTTGACACGGGTGAAGGCCATCCGTGCACCCTTGATGCAGACTGACCTCTTGATGACGTCAAGACGGGGGAAGGGATTGACCAGCCTCTTCACAAGCCCGAAGTAGCTGCTGGGTATGACTTCGGCAGGCCATAGCCAGATTATTAAATCCTTCATGGCTAGTTTGTCCACCCTATGCAGTTCGACCAGCTGTTTTAGCTGATCTCTAAAGGGCACCGGATGTTCTGGCGCAAGGTACTACAACTAAACCAGCTTCTTCGTTGAGCCCCCCTCTTTGGCTCGGACGAACTCCGCAGCATCGGCAACACTGCGCGGCAGATCCACGAACGCCCCTGGAGAACTCAAAATCCGGGTCAGTAAGAGATACCTCTTCCTCACATATTTTCTCTGCATAATGAAGGCCTTACCCGCCGCGATTTTTCTGGCCTCTTGGACCTCCTGGAGGGCACCCTAGGCTTCGACCCGGGCATCTTGTGTGCTTTGGCGGGCCTTGGCGAGTTCGTACTCTTGATCCGCAACGTGGCGCTCCAAGGACTCGTATTTCTTCACAGCATTCTGGGCAGCTTGTTCCTTTGCCGCTCTCTCCTTGGCCTTGGCCAGCGCCTTCTTGAGGGCCTCCACCTTGGTTGCTGCTCCTAACAAATATCACGACACTATGGTTAGCAAAAATCATTCATTATTTCCGGATATACAAATGATCATTGCATACCTAGCTTTTCGTCGAGCTGCTTTTTTACACGGCCGAGCTCTTCCTCGGCCTGCTCTAGATTCTGCTTTAGTCCAGAGACCTCAGCAGCATGAGAGGTCGCAGCCAGCAACGACGCCTGCTTATTCACATAAGACATATTTGGTTAGTCTCCTGTGAAAATTACTTGATCCTCTGTCCGGCTTTTCTTTCCGAACACCGGACAGAGTGTCAGGGCTACTGTCTATACCATGACATTCTTTTTATACAGTTGCGTCGCTTACCTCAAAGCCTGTTAGAAGGCTTGTGCAGGCTTTGGTCAGTCCGCTCTTTGCAGACTGAACCCTCTCAACCACCGTACCCATGAGGGTACGGTGTTCCTTAACAATGGAAGCACTTCGTAGCGCTTCCAGTAGAGTATCCGGTGCCTCTAGATAGACAGAGGTCACCGGTGGAATTGGTGCACCTCCTTCTTTCGAAGAAGGCTGCTTGCCGGATTCCGGAGCCGTATAGGTCTCCGGGATCGTATTCGGCTGGGGCCGAATCGGATATGGCCCCTATCGCCAGTCTCCATGGGGATCTGCTCCTCCATGTGTCCGGTGGCCGAGGTGTCATGTTCTGGCGCCACTGTGACGACCGCTTTTGCCCCCTGAGCCGGAAGGGTCCTTAGGGACAGCACTTCAGCATCCTCCATAGTCTTGGGAGAGGAGGCCGCCGGAAGGGACCCACTATCCATCACCTTCGGATCCAGCGAATTTCCCGAAGATGAGGATCGCTCGAGGTCAGAACGAGCCGGACTGCAAGTGCATGATTTAACATGTTAAAATTATGAAGTAAAGAAGCTGGATATTTGTGCATGTCTTTGAGTACTTATGATTCGGCCAGGGGCTTATCCCTGGGGCGCCACTCGGAGCCGCTATCAATCTCCCACGCGGAGTTGTCCGCGGCAGAGTCCTTCCTCTTCTTGGACACTTCTGCCTCCAGATGCGTGGAGGCCGCCCTTTTCTTCCCTCCCCCTCCAGGGGAGAATCGCTTTCCTCCTCCTCATCATCATCATCAGTGTGGGAGGAGTGGGTCTCGGTGTCTTCGGACGTGTGACGGAGACCACTCCTGGTCTCCTTGGCCTTCTTCTTGGCCTTCTTCTCCGGCGCTTGGTAGGGCACCGGAACCAGCATCTTCGTCAGAAGAGGGATTGCTGGGTCTTCGGGCAGCGGAGCCGGACACCGGATCCGCTCCGCCTTCTTTGTCCAGCCCTGAAGGAATGAATGGGGAAGCTCAGACGTCTTCCTTGAACATGCAAGTAAAGGGTATGCCTTGAAATATGGAAAACTTACCGCACTGGCGGGATGGGCCAGATCATGCCCGCGGTCCTTGGTCGTCGCTTGCCACGTCTGTCGGATTTCAGGTTCCGGCAGACCCTTGAGGTGCGCGCGGAGATCTCTCCCCTACCGATCTACGTCCAATCTCCTCGCGTGATCTAAGTTGGAAACAACGAACAACACAAGGGACACGAGGTTTATACTGGTTCGGGCCACCATTGTGGTGTAATACCCTACTCAAGTGTGCGGTGTGGTGGATTACCTCAGGGGCTGATGATGAACAGTACAAGGGAAGAACAGCCTCGCGAGAGGTGTTCTTGAGCTGTTGCGATGAACTGCTTGGGTGAGTTCAGTCGCCTCTCTCTCTCTCTGCTAGGGCTCTACCACATCTCTAGATGTCTAGTTGTGTTCCTCTCTCTATCTCTGTCTGATCCCTAGATGTCTAGGTGTGTATCCCCCCTACTCTGTGGTGGCTAGCTCTATTTATAGAGGCCCTGGGCCTCTCCCCAAATAATGAGCGGGAAGGGCGCCAACAATTGGCCGTTTTGAAGGGGAACATCTAGTACAAGTTATCCTGACCAAAGGTGGTCTTCGGCTGCCAAAAGCACTGGTGATGACACCGTCTTGGGCTCCACGGTGACCTTCGTCCTGCCGCTTTGTTGGTCTTGGTCTCGTTGCACCGGAATGGTAACCTTTGCCCGATGCCTTGGCCTGTGCTTGCCCCCTTTGCACCAAAGGGGAAACAAGGACACTTCATAGGCCGGTGCCTGCCTGGTGCCCGCCTGGTCTCGATCGTCATGGCTTGCGTCACGGGCTCCTCGTGAGGTACCCCTGCCTTGATCTCTCCGCCTCCTCGCGAGCCTGCCTGATGAGGTTGCCTCTGAGGAAGCTTCCTGTCATCCGCCCTGCGAGGCTTGGCCCCTCGCGAGGGTCTTGAGCTTGAGCCGATGAAGATGGGCCGCGCTGGGCCCCCACTTGAGACACGCCGCAGGCTGCAGGCAGGCAAGTCTGGGGACCCCCATTCCCAGAATGCCGACAGTAGCCCCCGGGCCCAAGGCGCGCTCGGGCTTGGCCTAGCAGGGAAGCGAAGGGGCAAGCGCAAAGCGCCGCAGGCCCCAACAGCCTACGGCCTTGGGCGCCGCATGGCGATTGATTGGACATGGGCGTCTGCGCTTCCCCATGATGCCTCGGCGACCGCACGACTTGACAAGTCCCTGCATGCAGAGAAACCGGTCATGATTACCTGTGATCGTGGTGCTCGGCGGTTGGCCTCCTCTGGCTATAAGTACGGGGCTGTGTGAGCCCCCTTCAGTCCATCCCTTGTTGCTGCTCCTTTCCTTCTTCCTTGTTCTTGCTTCTCCTAACGCCAATGGTACCAATCCGCCGGTTTTCTGCAGAAGAGAAGGGAAAGGCCCCCCGAGAGGGTCCTGACCCACTTCCACCGAAGAAGCGGATGGTCCTCTGCCACCGAGATGTGGGTGCTCAGCCGGAGGCATCGAGGCCCTGGTACGAGCGGCCGCCGCCCGGGTATATGCTACCCTTGTACGCCCGCGTTGTGGGTCCTGGGGGGAGAAGGCGTTGAGCGAGTCATGGTGGTGCGTGTCGTTCCTCCTGGAGTAGGTCCTGCACACCAATCATGAAGAGAAACAAGACCTATTGTTACGGTTGCCAGCCAACCTTTGGTCGCTCTGGGGAAGTGATTGGGGCACTGAGGGCCTAGATAGGCGGCGCCTTGCGGGGCTGGCGCGGCCATAGCTCGACCACTCAGGTTTATCGGTGTTGCAGGGACGGACCCGTGCGCAAATGTCATGCCAGAGCGAGCGGCTCCATAGGTAGGCGTCAATAAAGCAGGCGATTAGGTCGGGTATGTTAGGCACGCAGGAGGAAATTCATTTTAAATAGACGCGGGAAAAGCAAACGCCGCTGGGCCAGGGCCGAGTAGCTCGGGGATGATGCAACCCGAGGGGCGCCCCCAACAATGTAAGTAAAGAGCATAAGCAAAACGGATATGTGCAGCAGGGACGGACTCACGCGACCTGGGAATGATGCGGCCCTGTGGGCGCTCCCAGCTAAAAACGGAACTTAGAAAGATGTCACATGGTGCCGTTGAAGGTGAAGTGATGTTGAAGAAGCGGGCAATGCGCGATGAAGACGCCGACCCTCACGAGCCCCCAGGAACAGGAGCCTCGGGAGGCTCCAGGGGCACAGGCGGGTCTCCGAGGGCCATCTCCATCTCCGCCAGGACCGCACAATGCCTGACCTCCTGAGCCTCCAGAATGCTCCTCCACAGGCGCTGATGAGCGGCGACCGCGTTCGGCAGGCCGAAAGACATGTGAATGTATCTGTGAGGTGGACCCTCGCAACGCCCCACGCGCGAAGGCCAGAGGCGTTTCTGAGACGCGGCTCAGTTGAGCCCTGGCACGTCGATGCAGATGCGCAACCCACCATCCTCGCCTGAATGTGGGGCTACGGTGGGCAAACGGCGGCTGCCGCGCATGACTCTTGACTCATGTAGCTCCTGGGTGTTTATTGCGATGAACTCCTGAGGGTTTGGTCTTCCTTGCCTTGTGCCTTCCTGAGGGAAACGTGCCTGGAAGCACCCCTCCAAGTGGTGCCCGAGCGCCTCCCACGCGACCTTGGCAAAGTAGGTGGCTCTCCAAGAAAGAGCCCCCGAGCCCTGCCTGAGGAGTGTGCTGGGCGCGCCTTCCTATGCGAGAGAGGGTGGCCCTCCTTGATTGGGCGCAGATCCTGACGCAACACCTCCGGAGGCGCCTGCCTCCTTATGGCTTGGGCCAGGCGAAACCTTCTTCTTCTTAAGGGTCGCCTCGGGAAGCCTTCCGTTCCTGTGGTCCAGGTCTTCAATTGCCGCGGCTTGGAACGCGTGCTCGAGTGAACACACTGTGTCCCTTTCTTCACAGGGTACGGTGATGACTCCACCGCTTCCTGGCATCTTGAGGACATTGTATCCATGGTGAGTCACCTCCATGAACTTGGCCAGGGCTGGGTACCCGAGGATGGCATTGTATGGCAGGCGGATGTGGGCGACGTCGAAGTCGATGAGCTCCGTGCGGTAGTTGTTGCGCTGTCCGAAGGTGACTGGAAGGCGAACCTGCCCTATTGGAATAGTGGAACCATCAGTGACTCCTGAGAAGGGCTTGGTCGGCTGAAGCTGATCGTACGACACTTGGAGATTGTCGAACGTCTCGACGGACAGGACGTTGAGTCCTGCTCCGCCGTCAATGAGGGTCCTGGTGACCTACACATTGCTGATGACTGGGGAGCAAAGCATCGGGAGGACTCCGGCCATTGCCGCGCACTTGAGCTGAACGTGATAGCGCACGCAGACCACCTGAGAGGGCGCGTGGCCTCAAGCTTGGGGAGGACTGCATTCACCTTGCGAGCAAACTGCTTGAAGATGCACCGTGAGGCTAGGGCCTGCGCGCCACCCAAGATGCAAGCGATTGCACGCGGCTCCTGGAAGCCCCCAACCTCCTTGTCTTGATGCTGGTCTTCGTTCCTCCTTGGCGGTGGCGGCAGAGGAGGAAGGCCTGCGTTGCCGTACGGGCGATCCTCACGAGGCTGGTCTCTCCAGCCTCCCTCGCTAGGCTGGTCCTGCTAGCGATCCTCGCGAGGTCGGTCACGCCACCCTTGGCGAGGGCCATGGTCTTCCCATCGTCCGCCACCTATTCCTCCTCCTCGGCCATAGCCCCTATCGTTGCGCTCGGGGCGTCGGCCGATACGTCCATCTCTCACGGCCCTGAGCTCTTGACATTCGTTGGTGTTGTAGGTGTGGAGGTCGTGGTACACGCAGTACCGGCTACCCTTGGATGACTCAGGCTGATCCCTGCCTCACTTGGTGTCCGGTTCCGCTGCAAGCACGGCAGCCCCCTTGCACTTCACGTCCTTGGCCTTGGTCTTCTTCTCTTCTGGGTCGGCAGCTGGGAGTTCGAGGAGGGAAAGGCGCCCTTCCTCGGCCCTGGCGCACTTAGTCGCCAAGTTGAACAGCTCCAGGGATGTGCACAGGTCTTCATGGATTGCTAGCTCTTCCTTCATCTTGATGTCGTGTACGCCATCGGAGAAGGCCGAGATGATGGCTTCTTCGGTCACCTTGGGGATCTTGAGGTGAGCGTTGTTGAAGCGCTGGATGTATTTCTGCAGGGTTTCCCCTTGCTGCTGCTTGATGCGGCGCAGATTGCTCATGGCCGGGGGCCGGTCGCGGGTGCCCTGGAAGTTGGCGATGAAGCGAGTGCGCATCTCGTCCCAGGAGGAGATTGTGCCAGGAGTCAGGTTCAGGAGCAAGGTGCGGGCCCCGTCCTTGAGCGTCATGGGAAACCAGTTTGCCATGACCCTTTCGTCTTTGTTGGCGGCTTCGATGCATAGCTTGTAGAGCTGTAGGAACTCCGCGGGGTCCGTCGTGCCATCGTAGCGAGGGGGCAGGTCAGGCTTGAACTTGCCTAGCCATGCGACGCCGCGTAGTTCGGGGGTGAGGGCGCGGCAGCCTGCTGTGGCCACCGGTGCCTTTTGCTGGTGCTGGGCTTGTTCCTGGGGATTACCGTGTGCCGCCGCTTGGAGCAGCGCGGGGTCTTGGCGTGGAGGTGCAGGGACGCGATCTTGGTGCGCCGGCGCTGGGAGCGCGCGAGCACCTTCTTTGGGACGAGAGATCTCTTGGCAGCTCCTTTCTTGCTACGCAGGCGCCGGACGCGGAGGGTCTCGCCCTGGGGCTGCGCGCCTTGGATCCAGGGCGCCTTCTTGGGGAGGAGGTGGTGGAGGCACCTCCTGATCCTCGCCTCCTGCACGGAATGGAGGGCGACGCAGCGAGAGGGACGTCAACGGGGAGCCCCCTGCGGTGCTGACGAGCTCGGTGATGCAGGCGAGCCAGTCCTCGTAGAGGTCGTCGACGGGGCGGTAGTGCAAGAGCTCTCTTGCCAGGAGCAGCGCGGTGTGTGCGTCCGTGGGGGCGCGACGGGCGTGGGACGACGAAGCGGCTGGAGTCAGCGACTGTGTGGCGGTGCGGCCCTCCTGCTGCACTGAAGGATGCTGGGACGAGGCCTACTGCTCGTTCCCCGCCATGCCGGTGGCGGCGTTGGCGGAAGGCAACGGGGAACAACGAGGGCGTCCGCCGACGGGTGCCGTCTGGGCGACGCGGGTGGCGAGAGCAGCCCGGTGCTCGGCACGAGCCCGGCGAGCATCAGCCATGGACACGACGAAAGATCGCACGTGAACAGCGGAAGAAAGATTCCGACGCACCCCTACCTGGCGCGCCAAATGTAGGATTTCGGGTTCCGGCAGACCCTTGAGGTTCGAACACTGGGGTGCACGCGGAGATCTCTCCCCTACCGATATACGTCCAATCTCCTTGCGTGATCTAAGCTGCAAACAACGAACAACACAAGGGACACGAGGTTTATACTGGTTCGGGCCACCGTTGTGGTGTAATACCCTACTCTAGTGTGTGGTGTGGTGGATTGCCTCAGGGGCTGATGATGAATAGTACAAGGGAAGAACAGCCTCGCAAGAGGTGTTCTTGAGCTGGTGCGATGAACTGCTTGGGTGAGTTCAGTCGCCCCTCTCTCTCTCTGCTAGGGCTCTACCACATCTCTAGATGTCTAGGTGTGTTCCTCTCTCTCTATCTCTGTCTGATCCCTAGATGTCTAGGTGTGTATCCCCCTACTCTATGGTGGCTAGCTCTATTTATAGAGGCCCTGGGCCTCTCCCCAAATAATGAGCGGGAAGGGCACCAACAATTGGCCGTTTTGAAGGGGAACATCTAGTATAAGTTATCCTGACCAAAGGTGGTCTTCTGCTGCCAAAAGCACTGGTGATGACGCCGTCTTGGGCTCCACGGTGACCTCCATCCTGCCGCTCTGTTGGTCTTGGTCTCGTTGCACCGGAATGGTAACCTTTGCCCGATGCCTTGGCCTGTGCTTGCCCCCTTTGCACGAAAGGGGAAACAAGGACACTGCGCAGGCCGGCGCCCGCCTGGTGCCCGCCTGGTCTCGATCGTCATGGCTTGTGTCACGGGCTCCTCGTGAGGTACCCTTGCCTTGATCTCTCCGCCTCCTCGCGAGCCTGCCTGATGAGGCTGCCTCTGAGGAAGCTTCCTGTCATCCGCCCCACGAGGCTTGGCCCCTCGCGAGGGTCTTGAGCTTGAGCCGATGAAGATGGGCCGCGTTGGGCCCCCACTTGAGCCACACCACAGGCCGCAGGCAGGCAAGTCTGGGGACCCCCGTTCCCAGAACGCCGACAACGTCTCGTTGGCCTTGAAGAGCACCTTCCAGATGTCTTCGTGCGTAGTGCCAAAGAACTTTTGCAAGGTCAGGTGCTTGGCCGGATCGAACTCCCACAAATGGCAAGTTCGTCTTTGGCACGGAAGGATCCGGCGAGTGAGCATCACCTAGATCACATTGACAAGCTTGACATTCTTGTCCAGAATGCTCCTAATACACGTCTGAAGCGCTGTCAGCTCGTCCGATGAATCCAGGCCCTTCTTTAGCCAGGAGGTGAGCCGCATCGGGGCGCCGGACTGGAATTCAGGAGCTGCGGCCCAGGTGGTATTGCGAGGCTCTGTGACGTAGAACCACTACTGTTGCCACCCTTTGACAGTCTCCACGAAGGTACCTTTGGGCCATGTGACATTGGGCAGCTTGCTCACCATGGCGCCTCTGCACTCTGCATGTTGGCCATCTACCACCTTCGGCTTCATGTTGAAGATCTTCAACCATAGTCCGAAGTGGGGTGGGATACGGAGGAAGGCCTCGCACACGACAATAAATGCTGAGATATTGAGGAAGGAGTTGGGGGCCAGATCGTCAAAAACCAGCCCGTAGTAAAACATGAGTCCGCGGACGAAGGGGTGGAGAGGAAATCCCAACCCACAGACGAAGTGGGGGATGAATACAACCCTCTCAAGGGGCTCCGGGGTAGGGACGGTTTGTCCCTTGGCCAGAAGCCGGTGGGCAATTTCCTTGGCTAAGTACCCGGCCTCCCGGAGCTTGGTGATGTCCTTCTCCTTGATGGAGGAAACCATCCACTTGCCTTGCGCTCCGGATCCGGACATGGATGGAATGTTTTTTTAGGTGGAAGAGATGGAAGCTTGGGCGCTAGAGCTCGAGAATGGATGGGCAGAGAGAAGGAAGGCATGGGTGAAAGAGGTGAATCCTTATCACTTTATAAAGGTAGTGAATATCAAGCGCCTCCCCACTCGCCTTAAAACTCGCCTATTCCCTAAGGGTCGTGCAGGCGACGCAGTTTGATTACCCATGCCTGTATTAATGAGAGCCCACAATAGGGGGACACGATCTCTGCTTTGACAAGACGTGCCAATAAAACTGCATCTTGAAACATGGAGCGGGAGGCTAAAAATGGTTCCAAATAATGACCGGGTTGTGACATGATGTCACACTACAAAAGTTGTCAGTAGATTGGATTCGTGAAAATATTATACTCTCTGCGGATATGCATGGTATTTGTTTTACAGAGCCGGACACGTTTTCTGTGTTCGAAGAGCTGTTTTGGAGTATTCGGAGGAGGAACCCACCTTACAATGCCGAAGACAATCTGCGCGTCGGACACCTCGCCATTGAAGCCTGGTTCAGGGGCTACTGAGGGAGTCCTGGATTAAGGGGTCCTCGGGCGTCCGACCTGTTAGATATGGGCCGGACTGATGGTCCATGAAGATACAAGACAAAAGACTCTTTCCGTGTCCGGATGGGACTCTCCTTGGCGTGGATAGCAAGCCTGGTGTTCGGATATGAAGATTCCTTTCTCTGTAATCGACTTTGTACAACCCTAGCCCCCTCCTGTGTCTATATAAACCGGAGGGTTTAGTCCGTAGGGGCAATCATAATCTGACAGGCTAGACTTCTAGGGTTTTAGCCATTACGATCTCGTGGTAGATCAACTCTTGTAATCCTCATATTCATCAATATCAATCAAGCAGGACGTAGCATATTACCTCCATCAAGAGGGCCTGAACCTGGGTAAAACATCGTGTTCACTGCCTCCTATTACCATCAACCTTAGACGCACAGTTCGGGACCCCCTACCCGAGATCCGTCGGTTTTGATACCGACACTGCCCACTTCAAATATGGAACCCCTCGATGGCGAGGGACGAGGCAAAAGAACTTTCTCCATAGTTCGAAATGGGCCTCGTAGCCTAGAAATAGTTCGCAGAGAGCGACAAAGCCCGAGATTTGTAGAATCAAACCCGGGGTGAGGTTGTGCAGCTGGATTCCATAGAACTCCAACAGCCCCTGAGAAAGGGATGGATCGGGAATCCTAAGCCCCGCAAAAGAAATGAAACAAAGCACACCCTCTCCTCCTTGTTGTGGTTGGGGAAATTTTCTGCTAGCGCATCATTGCCGATCGAGGCTAGTCTCGCTCGCATAGAGACTAGATCTGCGAGAGGGAGATAGCCCTGCGTCTGAAGTTGACTCAACTAAAGTTGAGACACAAAGCAGCTTCGCCAATCACCCTGTTAAGAAGTGCTAGGAGAGCTGGCCATGTTTTGAAGTTTTCTGTGGCTAGCTCTAATGTTCTCTACACGATGTGGATGGCATTTGGGGACCTAACCTCTTTATAGGCGCCACCCCTGTGTGGCCAAGGGCTTATTTGTTAAAAAATATTATGGACCATTCGCATTCGCCTTGCACGTGGAAATCGAGGCGACGAAAGGAAGGAGTCATAAAGGCAAAACGTGAAGGACATGGCCGAATTGTTATCCGACTGAGGTATGATGACGAACCTGCCTTGCAAAGCCGGATACTATGTCGTCATTGAAGGCAAGTTCGGGGGCTACTGAGGGAGTCCTGGATTAGGGGGTCCTCGGGTGCGCGGCCTATTCAATATGGGCCGGACTGATGGGCCGTGAAGATAAAAGCCGAAGATTATCCCCCGTGTCCGGGTAGGACTCCTATATGCGTGGGACGGCAAGTTTTGGTGTTCGGATGTATTATTTCCTTCCTCCGTGAACCGACTTTGTACTACCTTAGGCCCCTCTCGTGTGTATATAAATGGAGGGTTTAGTCCATGGAGACTAGAATTCTCATAGGCTAGACAGCTCGGGTTTAGCCATTACGATCTTGAGGTAGATCAACTCTTGTAACCCTTATACTCATTGAATACAATCAAGCATGACGTAGGATTTTACCTCCTTTAAGAGGCCCCGAACCTGGGTAAACATTGTGTCCCCATCGTCCCTTGTTACCATTTATCCTCAGACACACAGTTCGGAACCCCCTACCCAAGATCTGCCGGTTTTGACATCGACATCACTCT
Organism: Triticum dicoccoides; assembly: GCF_002162155.2. Classification (NCBI taxonomy): domain Eukaryota; kingdom Viridiplantae; phylum Streptophyta; class Magnoliopsida; order Poales; family Poaceae; genus Triticum; species Triticum dicoccoides. The sequence goes on along the minus strand of NC_041392.1, from coordinate 587,885,258 downwards.
ATACTATTGAAGTTGAGTACATTGCTGCTGATTCTTGTTGTGCTCAATTGCTATGGATGAAGAAAACTCTCAAGGATTACGACATCAATGTGCAAAATGTGCCACTCTACTACGATAATAAGAGTGCCATCAAGATTGCTCATAACCCAGTTCAACACTCGAAGACATAGCACATCCAAATTTGTCACCATTTTCTTCGAGATCATGTGTTGAAGGGCGACATCTCTATCAAGCATGTGAAGACTGAAGAATAGCTAGTGGATATCTTCACAAAGCCCTTGGATGAGAAGACATTTAGCAAGTTGTGGTGTGAGCTAAATATCTTAGAATATTTAAATGCTCTTTGAAAAGGACACACATCCTAACACTTATGCAAAATTGATGACTTAGATGTGCAACACATAAAGTAACGTTTTTCGTCAATCAATGAAGACTAACCCTCTAAGTGTGAAGAAATAATGAAGAATTTGATTCTCATAGCCCTACGATAATTGTACGTGACGTCTGAAATCATCATTCTTATACGATGGGTCACGCCACCAACAAAGTTAAAAATCTTCAATTTGAATTTTTCTTTAAATTTTTTAATTTCCTCGAAATGTTCAAATTCTTCAACTTTGGATTGTCTTCATCCTTTTCCGACTATGTTATATATATGTAAAGTCAATGAACACTATTGTAATCTCAGGATTAGAATAACTATTTAGATCACGAAGCGCCCCTATATAAGGTGCAACAAGGTGTTCCCAAACTTCTGAACCCGTGCAAAGAAAATCCATCCCCACGAAGCCCGTCACCAATCCCGATTCCCCACCACACCCCGATCTGGCGTGCCTCCACCCTCCGCCGCCGGCCACCGGCGCGCCGCCCACCCCAGGCCACCGGCGCCACGCCTCCACCCACTGCCACCGGCCCTCACCTCCTGCCACCGCCGCCGGCCGCCGTGGCCCGCAGCCCCCACCGCCGCCTGCCAGGTCGCCGGGATCTCGCTACTACTCTTCCATGTGCAACCGCTCGCCGGAATCCGGCTGCTCCTCCCAAGCGCCGCCCACGCCGTCCTCTGCTCGTTCCCGCACGCTGCCGGCTGCATCTCGCTGTTTCGCGCCGCCGGGATCACGCCTATCGCCTTCCCGCGGACGCCGGAGGAATAGCTCAGGCACTGCTCCTCCACATCCTCTTGGTTGCATGACCACCACTCTGCCTTCTTTCGTTGCGGCTTTGTCGCCGTCGCATCTAGGCAGAAGCGAACCATCTCACGCGCCCCTGCCAGTCCCAGCAACACGCAAAAAGCTGTCGCCCCTTACCTGTTGGTTGTCCGCTCATGGCAACCCTCCCTACGCTGAGGCTGAGCTGACCGTGGCAGTCTGCGAGAGCCGATCTGGGCCGCATCTTCTTCATCTTCAAAGCAACAGCAGCGAGCCTGTTCAGTTCGTCTTCAAGGAGCAGCAACGCATCACGTTCACCCACTAGCCCAACCACCAGTCACTCCCCAGCGCAGTTTAAAGTCCCCAATTTTCGGCCGGCCATCAGGGGATCCGGTCACTATTGCAGGCCCACTTTGCCTGATGCGTTAGTCCAACTTCAAAAGAAAGAGCAGCGTGTGTTGCTGTCGTGTTCCGCTCACTTGTTTGAATCACGAAGGCCGCTGGATCTTATAGTGTATAAAAGAAGAAACGATAGAAGAAGCAAAGCATGTGGCTGGAGAAAAGAGAAAGCGCAATCAACGTTGAAGGGATATGGATGAATATGTGGCTAGGATTAAAATATATGGCATAGGGCAAGTGCGGTGCTAACACCACACAAACCAATGGTTGTTTTTCTATTACAAAAAGAGATTATTATGCATTCTATTTTGAAGAAAAGGTTCAATTCTGTCCCTGCATGATTTCTGTTTCAAGTTGATATCTGAAAAAATCCCTCAGGCAGTATGATAGTTGTAGTTGTAGTTCTCCTGTCTCTGCATTTTTGCACAGCCGCCAAATCTCCTGTGGATTATCCCCACGGCCATCACAGCAGAGTGTGCGTGTGTACATGCACTGGTGCATGGTGCGTGTCGACTGTGAATTGTTATGGTGTACTTCCTACGTGTATTGCTGTGTGTTATTTTTTTTAATTTTCAACGAAGTGCATGTTTTAGAAGTTTCGAAGTTCACACGTGCCAAATACTGAAGAAATTCATGAAATAAAAAGGGACAGCCCATATATAGAAATAGATTTTCCCAAGTTCTAAAAAATAAAACCAACAAGGTCAAATTAAAATAACAGAGCAGTTTGATGCTCACTTAAACTTTGGATTTTTCTCATTTCTAAAAAATAACCAAAAAATTTAAAAGTTAAATTTTCCTCGTTTCTAAAAATTAAGAGAGAAGGCAACTCAAAATAACTGAGCAATTCAAAAAAAGTTTATAAAAAAAAACTAGAAAAATTGAAATGCCGAGAAGGTCAAAAAAATGTAGAAGTCCAAATTTGAAAAAACCTAGAAGTTCAATTTGAAATAACTAAGAAGGTAAAAAAACTAGAAGTTCAAATTTAAAAACCTAAAAATTGTTTGCTTATGTAAAACCATATTTTCTGAGAAGTTCAAAGAAAACAAGAGACAAGTTCGAATATAAAAAAACTTAGATGTTTGCACTTTACTAAATAATAAAAATGAAGAAGTTTAAATTAAAAAAGAAAAAGTTAGAAAAAGTTTTAAAAAAAATTCTCGTTTTTTAAACCGAAACACATAGAAGTCCAAATTGATAACGGTGGGAGAAAGTTAAAAAAATATTGTGAGAGAGGTTTGTACAAAAGGAATATCATTTGTGTAATAATGACGAATGGATGAGAAAATTGCAAACGAAAATAAGTCACAAAAGTTCAACTACTACACTGAATGAATTTCAAATGAAAAACTTTTAAAATCATCAGTAAAATCTGAGTTTTAATGTCATTGGTGCGGCACAACTGGTTCAATGCTTGTTACAAACCCAAAGAAGGTCATTAAAAAAGCATCTCAACAATTTTATAACAAAGATTTTCTCTATTAAAATAAACCTAGAATTTAAATTTAAAAACGGAGCGGCTCGATGTCTATAAAAAAAGTAGGATTTTTTCCGTTACTAAAAGAAATAAAATCAGGAAGTCCGATTTAAAAAGATGGAGAAGTTCGATGATTACAGAAAACTCAGATTTTCCTCATTATTAAAGAATGGAAATAAGAAGTTCAAAAATTAAATAACAAGAAGTTCAACTTTTAAAAATAGAGTGCTTCAAAATTTCATAAAAAAGATAAAGAAAAAACTAGGAAGTCCATATTAAAAAGACGGAGAAGTTCGATGATTATAGAAAAATCTCATATTTCCCTTGTTATTAAAGAATGGAAACAAGAAGTTCAAAAATAAAATAACAAGAATTTCAAAAATAAATTAACAAGAAGTCCAACTTAAAAAAAATAGAGCGCTTCAAAATTTCATAAAAAAGGATTAAGAAATAAAACCAGGAAGTCCATATTAAAAAGATGGAGAAGTTCGATGATTATAGAAAACTCAGATTCTCCTCGTTATTAAAGAATGGAAACAAGAAGTTCAAAAATAAAATAACAAGAAGTTCAACTATTAAAAATAGAGCGCTTAAAAATTCATAAAAAAGATTAAGAAAAGTAAGATTAAAATTTATAAAAAAACTCAAATATTTTCATGTAACCGAGAGAAGTTCAGGTTGATAACTGCTAGAAGTTCATGTAATACACGGCGTGCATTTTTATTAAAAAAAGAACAAAAAAGAAAAGGCAAAAAGTTTTGTTGTTATAAGTTCAAGTCCTTCGTCGAAGAAAGTCAAAAAAATTATTGTGAGAGAGATTTGTACAAAAGGAAATAACATTTGTGTAACACCGACGAATGGATGAGAAAATTACAAACGAAAATACTTCACAGAACTTCAACTGAAAATAGCAGGAAGTTCACCTACTACACTGAATGAATTTCAGATGAAAAACTTTTAAAGTCGTCGCGAGTATGAAAAAACGATCAACACGGGAAAGTTAAGTGCTTACAGCAGCTTTCCACCGGTATATCACTTGCTCAATTCCGGTGAGTGGATGGAGAGCTACGAACAGTAGATGGAGACCTACGAGCAAAAAAATCACGTGAAAACAGAGTGAAGTTCAGGTACACGCGCCGAGAAGTCCAGGTTCTTCACGCGGTGCATTTTCGAAGAATCTGTTTCGCGATAAAGGCAGAACACATGATCCCGCCGTTTTCAAAACTACTTGAAAATGGCTAGGAATCAGAGAAAACCATCAACATGAAAAAGTTTCACATTTTTCGTAGCTTTTCAGCGGTATATTATTTGCCCCATTTCGATAAAGTTTGTAGAAATTACGGCAAAATTACGTTTTTAACCATTTTCAAAACTGACATAAAACCGTAGTGAATTAGGAGAAACAATATATACAAAAAAGTTTTTGCATTTCTTCAAGCTTTCCAACGCCATATCATTTGCTGCATTTGGACGTACGGTTAAAAAATTAGCTCAAAAATACGAACTCGGTGGAACTTGTACCATTTTCTAAATTACTTTTAAACCATTCAAAAATAGAAATAACTTTGAACATAAAAAAGTAGCGCATTTTCATAAGCTTTCCAACGCCATATTATTTGCCTCAATTGGATTAGCCGTTTAGAAATGGCGTCAAAAATACGAACTCGGGTGTTCGGTTTACGAAATTTTACGATTTTTGAATTACTCTTTAACCGTAGGGAATTAGAGAAAACTTTCAACATGTGGAAGGAGCGGTTTTGCAGCAGCTTTTCAACGCCATATTATTTGCCTCATTCCGATAAACTGTTTAAAAATGCCATCGAAAATACGATTCACGTTTTTTGTATGAAGAAAAAACGGTTTTCAAAACTGCTCTTAAACCGCTTACATTTTGCCAAAATTTTAACTTGGGTCATGATACTGATGTCCATAGCTATCCAACCGTATATCGCAAGCCCCATTTGGACACCTTTTAGCTGAAGTTCAACCTAGTACTCGGGGAAGGTCAGGCGCGTTACTCGGGAAGTTCATGTTGTGATCAGAATATTATTCTGATCCCGTGATCAGAATAGTGTTTTTGTGTGTGTGTCTATATATATATATATATATATATATATATATATATATATATATATATATATATATATATATGAGTTTTCAAGTCCTCTACAACATCACGTATTGCTAGTTCTTTAAGTTTATTTTTTGCCTAAGTGAATTTTATTGGACCCATTCCCCCTCTATGCTAAACTCAAACCAACCTGTTCACAAATTCTTCATATGCGTTCTATTTGAAACCCGTTCAAAATCTTCACTGTGTCCTTGACAACTGAAAATTTGCGAATGAAATGTTAAAATTTCCATATCCGTATTTTAGGCGTCTGCCGCTCAAACCGTTCCTCATGCCACGATAAGATTAAACTAATCACCCATGATCAAGCATGATCTCCACCTCTCTGTACGTGGGTGACACATGTCGCTTGGATGGCAAGGGTCAGGGGCACGTTCGTCCAATTTCTTCGAACGGGCAGTTTTTCATCTCGGCTATAAATACCCCTCGCCCGCGTCAGACCTCATTCTCCGCTCGATGTCACTCCCCTCACTCGAGCTCTCTGACCTAGCGCCGCCATACTCTCCATCGTCGCCGGTGAGGAAGAGCTTCACTACCCCGACCTTGTCGCCGTCGTACTCGCGCCGGCTGCAGAAATCTTCACCCCGCCGCTGCGGTAGCTGTCTTCCGCCGCCAAGTTAGGGCGTGGAAGATCTGAATGGACGAACTTCTCCACTTCAACTCCCAGTTCGCTGTGTTCTTCATCCAGGGTAATTAAAATCTGATTTTAATTCCCTTGTTGATTCTGATGATTTCAAAAAAATCTTCAAAAGGTGTTTATTCTTCAACTTCCATATCCATAAACACCCTGTTGCATCTGTTCTTGATGTGTTTCCTTAAGCTATGTTTTTCTTCAAGATTCCTCAATTGTGTGGATTCTCAAATCTATACAACTCTGGAACCTACGTCAAGAATGCTTAGTGAAATTCCTCACGACACCCATGGTCAAATTCCTCAAACTTGACTCTTTTGAAAAAAAATTGAGAACACATATGACCTCTCCGAATTCTTCGCACCTATACTCTGTTCACAGATACCAATGTCCGCTACTGAATCACTAGATTATCATCAACTTAACTCATTTGTAGCGTTCATCGAAGAGAAATTGCATACCTCCTCAGAAACTTCAATTGTTCAAAATCCTCAAGTGAAGAAAATGGCTGATGGTAAAAGACCTTAGAAAGGAGGAAAGAGGCGAGAAATAAATACAACATTTGAAATCCCTGAAGACATCTATGATGAATATTGTACTCCTAACGAAGCCAAGCATGGCAAGGAGAACAAAAATCAACGCAAAGTGCGCATTCAGAGGATTGGGTGGAGATGGGCAAGAGAATGGAGGGAGTATCGATATGTTAATGCAAAGTACATGAAGAAATTCGTTGTACACCCTCCATGCCCAAGACCTCCATTGGCTCCAGGCCAAGAAGATGACCCCTCTAGCATCAGGCGAGTTGAGGATTTTCCCAAATGGGCCAAGCGCCAAGCCATGTTGGCTAAAATGGCAAAGGAAGCAGTGAAGAAATTCAACAAAGATTCTGCCGCTGCTACTACTGAGGCCTCTGCTAGCAAGCCTAAGAAGGCCTCGCCGAAGAAATCTATTGTTAAGCCGAGTTCCTCAAGTGCAACACCCTCACAGCCAGTTCCTTAGGCTACCTCTTCAAGGGCAGCTCGAATTCCCTCAGCTGCCACAAATTCCTCAATTGCAGCTGCAAAGTGCTCATCACCTGTACATCTAGCCTCGTGCCGAAGGACTACAAGAATCTCAATTGCTTCAGGAGCCTCTGCAAGTTCCTCAGCTCTGCCACAGTCCTCAATAGGTCCAACCTTGCTGAAGAAAAAGGCCGCTGCTGGACACGGCTCGAGGACAAGTCCTCACAAGAAACAAGTTGCCTTCCAAGTTCCGCCGGATGACGATGAAGCTGATGATGAAGAACTTGCTGAGATCATCAGAGATAGGCAAGAAAGGGCCGTTAGAGCCAAAGGTAGTGTTGTGCCTCTCTTACTGGATCCTAAGAAGATCCTTGATTTAATTGACATATGACACAAGGATCTTAACACTCCTCTGCCTAACTTAAACCTCACGCCTGGCCAAAGTCATATGTTGACGGCATTCATAAATGAAGAAAAATGGAAATTCGAACAGGGGAGGAAAGTCAAGAAAGCTCAGTACAAGAAGGAGCGTTTTCTGAAGAATAATGTTTTGAACTTATCTCCTGATGAACTTGTTGCTCTACAAACGAAAATAAGGGCCTCAGTGATGAATTTGACAGATACTATGCTGATTGGCTAGGTTCCAAAGTCAGATTTGTCAAGCTGACCAAGACCCTCAAGCCAAATGTTGTAGATCCATCACAACATCAAATTCCTTAGGCTGAAGCATTTGTTCAGCCTACTAAAGAGAATGCTAGCACAACTGATGAAAGTTAGACTTATGAAGAAACTGAAAGTACCAGGGCTGCTGAAGAAATTCCATCTCCTGAAGAAACTGTTAGGGCAAACTCCAATGTTGCACCTGAAGATCAACCCAGGCCAGCTGAAGCATCTGTAACTGCAGCTGAAGAAACAGAACAAGCCAGGGCAACTGCATCAGTTGTGCCTGAAGAAACTGCACCAATTTCATCTGCTCCTCCTGCAAAGTCATCACAGATTAAGAAGATCAACCTTCCTTCTGCATCAGAAGCGAAGAAGACTAAAGCTGCAGAGAAGGCAACTATGAAGAAAAGGAAAGCATCAGCAACCCCAGAGTCTTCAGCTTCCAAGAAAGTGAAGATTTTGACGAGCTCATACACCAACCCCATTGATGTTGTTCCTATCTCAAGAATGCCATCAAAGGAGATTGTTCCCTTTGGTGTGGAATATGTCATACCTGATGACACTGATGAAGAGAATCCCTCTGCTACTTCTTCAGAGGAGTTGGATGAAGACATTGTAGTGGATGATATCCCTTTAACTCCGCTGGTATCATCGCCCATGCCTCAGTTCACAGCTGAAGAGGCAGGTGTTGAAGAAATATATGAAGAAGATAAGGATGTGGAAATTGGGTCTACAACTTCTATTTTGAATGATGACTATTGGGAAAGTCATCATCCCAATTCACCATTGACCACTCCTATGTATAAAATTCCTCAGTCCCCTGTACAAACTGAAGAAATTCATACGAGCTCTGAAGGACATCAAACTTCACTTCATTCTATTCCAGAAGAAGTTCCAGCTAGTAATGCTGAAGAAATGGAGACCAAGACTGCTGCTGATGAAACTACCACTAAAATTCCTCAGTCTGTGGCTCCAGAGGTTGTGTGCCAAGAGGCTGCGAAGCCATTAACTGTAAATCTTCAGCCCAAGCCACAAAATCCTCATACCAAGAAGCAGAAATTCAAAGCTGATGATTTCTTTGCTGAGCATCATTTCTTCACGGACTACAATCCCTATGACTCTGCAAGACTTCGACAGACACGCTTCTGCATAGCCAGTAAGATGAACTTTTATTCTTCACTTCTTTTTTATAAGGACAAGGTATTTGAGCACCAACAAATTCCTCATGTGGATATGGAATCATGTCCTTGCTTTCCAACCAGTCCTAAGTGTTCTTCATGATGCTAGGCTTTTAAACCTCTGCACTAACATCTGTGACTAGAATGAAGAACTCATTCTTAAATTCTACGCCACACTGCACCTCACTGGAAACGTGGAAGATGTGAATTCATGGTTGCACGACTGGATGACTGAAAATACCCATTACAAAGCACCGGCCTCTGAATTGCTTCACACCGTCCCAATCAGTCCTCAGGTTGAAGGTGCAAGACTCATTTATGAGGAACCTGAACTCTCAAATCACTTAATGCAGGTGCTGATGAAGCCATTGAAGCCTGGCCAAGCTCCAAGGACCACATTCCTCGTGAAGGAATTGCTCTATGTGCCAAGGACTGTGTATCACGTATTGACCAAAACCCTCAGTCCAATCAAGGGCCACAACTCTAATGAAGAAGAGGTTGTTGGCATCATGAAGAATTTGTTGTTCAACATTATTCATGGCATTCATATCAACTACCATGATTTCTTCATGAGGACTTTGGCCAATGCTGCTCTGTCACCTTTTGAGTTAAAGCCTTATGCTCCATGGATTATGACATTCATCAGATCAAGGTCTTCAATTCATTATCAGGCTGATGTTAAAAATCATCTCATCTATTTGCCACCTATTGAAGTGCTCAAAAGGACTATTTCCTTAGCTACTGAGAAGGGCAAGGCTGCTGTTATTGATGAAGGCACTCATCCATTGGATGGACAGTTTCGCAAAGCTGCATCCCATTCCACCAATGATGACTCTACAACACAAGATTCTGCCACCAAAGCTTCAAAGAAAAATCCTCAAGCCACTGCTCCGCGTGTGATGACTGACCATGAACTTGTCCTCAGTCTTCATCAGAAAGTTGATCGAAATCACAAGTGGGTCAAGCGTCAGTTTAGTGCAATTCTTCAGAACATAACTGTCACACAAAACACTGTGAATAAGAACCACTATTACTTCCATGAAGTCTTTGATCACACTTGGGCCATATTGTCTCACCTCTACGGTGATGAAGATCTCAAGGAGATGGGATTCCAAGAAGACTTTGACTAGTCTCAACTGACGGAGTCCTACACTAGGGGATACTCACCACGTCATTTCCCGACCAGCTGGATCGGGCCGAGGACCCTATGGCGGTTCACCCATGGGCCACTTTGGGCAGCCCATGCCGCATACAAGGGAGATCCCACAAGACTTGGCACGCAAGACGAGGACTCCTAAAACCCTAGGCCTTTGTTGTGTTATATAAACCGAGGCCAGGCTAGTCAATAGATCATCAGAATGTAGGGTATTATCTCTTTGAGAGAGGTTGAACCTGGGTAAAAACCTTGTGTCCATGTTAACATCGCTCCAAGACGCCTAGCTTAGGATCTCTACTATGAGATACGCTGGATATAGAACCAACATTGGTGCTTTCATTGAGAGCTTGTGCTAGGTGTTCGACACTGTTTGATGGGATCAAAATCAACGACCATGTTCTATATTTTCAATCTAGATCTATTTCGCAAAAATTAAATATCTCTTGTCAATTGGTACTATTGGTTCGTGTAATTTTGTTTACAGATCGAAATTGGGACTAGCTGTCCTTGTACGGCGGAAATTCGTCAACCATCACTATCATACATGTATTTCCTAGGTCAAGCAGATTCTTTAAGTCGGCGCACTGGAACTGGCTGTGCCCGGCCATCCAACCACAACGGATTGCACAAAGCCGCTAGCCTGAGCAATCAGAGCAATCACGGGGGTCGATGGCTGATGCCCTCGTGCAGCACATATCAGGGAGATTCTCTCCTTTCCCTTTTTACTTTCTATTTTTAAGTGGCAGGCATGCACTATGAGATCTGGTACGGTGTCTCTCATCATTTGCTCTGTGGATCAACAGTGTCCTTGCACCGCGGCAGCAGGTGTGGGACAAAGGATCATCCAAAGACTAGCACGATTGGTACCAGTACAACAGCACAATTGGTGCTCTCCACGTAAGTTATATACTAGTACTAACTAGTAAAACGCCCGTGCATTGCTACGGGCTATACTGTATATAAATAAATCAGACAAATTATTGATATTGAAGCTTATTTCTCTCTCATACACCAACCTCAAGGTCGACGGCAGGTTCCTGCGATCTAGTGTAGCATAAACATGGCCATATTGGAGGGCTATACTGTATATAATAAAAGGGATTTTTTTCACTATATGTATAATACACTGTCTGAAAAATGTAACAATGCGACAGTCCAGGCTCCCACAAATCCAGACCATACTGGAGAGAAAAATGTCTAGACTGTGAACCCTGTTATCTCCAACACGCATACCAAACATAAAAACTCCACCCCATGACACACCCTTATGTTTTCCTGTCGGACCCTCCCCTTCCGCTCGATTTTTGCCGTAGTGAGACATTTCTCGCTGGAGTCCTCTCCTTTAAAATGGGATGAAGCCCACCTCACCTTCGCCATCGCGGCCTCTCTCCTTCACATCATACTTCCCCATGGAGGGATTGCATTTAGACGTCGAAAAAAATCGATGGCGAGGGAGTCATGGAGGAGGGGTAGAGAACGAACCGATGAAAGCCAAAAAAAACCTACGTACAATGTTTGCTCCGCCTGGGTCATAGAGGAGTTTGGGGAGAAGAGGACAGCGACACGAGGACACGTCGGGAGGATGGCAAGGAAGGCACGCTGGTAGAGGAGATCAGGGAGAAGAGGACGGCAGCGCGCGGATGTCGGGATTATCGCGAGGAGGGCAGGCGATGGGAGGATTGCGTTCACATACACGTTAATGGGCCAGCCCAATGCTATGATGTGATGATGTCAAAGGTGGGCGAAAGATAGGAGTGATGGGATGAGGTGGAGTGAGGCGAGACTACCAACTAAGACATTAGTAGTAGAGATTACTGAGAGTTGGTATAACATACATAATCCTTATGGAAAATGTTAGGCTGAATCTTTGAGTAAGTGAATCTATCTTGTAAACTCCATTGTAGACCATGCATACACATTATTCTCCAGAAGAACTGGTGCAGATTATTTGAAGGAGCTTGATATCCCATAAACCATAGTCCTCGTGTAGTCTTGCATTGAAAGATATAGGTATGTAAGACAGTTAGCTTGGAATTAAATAGGTAATTAAATGGAAAAGAGAAGAACTGAAATGAGGTAGAACTTCCAGTAGGGTCACATTTCATTACTCAGACTAACCAAAAGTTTCAGAACCGAGTTCTTGGAGCTCTTTGTCTTTGAGGTCATCATTCTTTATAATCTAAAACGTGAACATTTGGTTGGTAAAGAACATTACGTGTTAAATATGACATGTTATAGCAAGCCTAATATCAGGACCACCTCTCATGCACACAATCAACTCCCTAAAGCCTCTTTTTTATCAGATGCATAATGCACATCACTTACCGAGGAAGATTTTAGCCTCTTCAACATAACAATCGGCATCCCTTGTCAAAGCTCACACCAAAATAACTGCACGTGTAATCATTCTACCCTTTGATTGATAGAATGAAAATAAGTACACAAAAGATAGGAGCTACTCACATTCAAACTTCTGCCACAAGCTCGTTGATGGTCATGCCCCTTCAACATGTTCACACATAGTACGTCAAAAAATAATATTCCTCCAACCCGCCCATACAGAATGCCTCAAATTGGCATGATAAAACAAATCCAGATTGCATTATTCATTGAAATGATAAAAAATGAAAACATCTAAAACCAATATGTATGTAGAACCTGAAATTATATCTTATGTATCAAAACGACTATACAACCTTCCAAAAAGCGAAGGAGGACCATACATAATACAATACTCCTTTCCAGTGCTTTACGTCGCCCGCCTCCCAATGCATGCCTGGTCATCTCCATGGCTGTCACACCCTCAATGCGACTATAGCTCCCACGTGTCGAGGCACGACTTAGAGACATAATCGCATTGAAGGCATATGTCGCAAGTTAGGCAATCTTCACAACATCCCATGTAATAAGATAATAAAAAGGGAGATAACATAGTTGGCTTACACTCGCCACGTCAATCAAGTGCATAAATAACATTACATCATCCAAACACTCATGGCCCGACTACGACGCCAAAATAAAAGAGAACCCAACATGCGACACGGTCCCAATCACCCCCAACTGGGCACCACTACTGATCATCGGGAAAGGAAACATAGTATCGTTGAGAGTCTTCGTCGAACTCCCACTTGAGCTCATACGCGTCTCCTGGAGCGGAATCATCGGGCCCTGCATCTGGTGTAATAGTAATCTGTGAGCCACAGGGACTCAACAATCTCGTACCCTCGCGATCAAGACTATTTAAGCTTATAGGTAAGGCAAGGTAAAATATGAGTGGAGCTGCAGCAAGCGACTAGCAAGTCTGGTGGCTAACTTATTCGCAAAGGAGAGCGAGAAGAGGAGGCAAAGCACGAGCGAGAAACTAGAGAACAACCTGCGCAAACATTACTCCAACACCGTGTCCACTTCCCGGACTCCGCCAAGAAGAGGCCATCACAGTAACACACTCAGTTGATTCATTTTAATTTATTAAGGTTCAAGTTATTTACAACCGGACATTAACAAATTCCCATCTGCCCATAACCGCGGGCACGGCTTTCGAAAGTTCAAATCCCTGCAGGGGAGTCCCAACTTAGCCCATGACAAGCTCTCACGGTCAATGAAGGAATAGACCTCCTCCCAAGACATTCCGATCAGACTCAGTATCTCGGTAACTCAAGACACTTCGACAGGTTAAAACAAGACCAGCAACACCGCCCGAATGTGCCGACAAATCCCGATAGGATCTGCACATATCTCTTTCTCAGGGCACACTCAGATGAGCAAGACGTCAGGTAGGCCAGCCTAGAGTTGCCCCTGGTAGCCCCGGACATCGCTCGGTTGGACCAACACTCAGAGGAGCACTGGCCCGGGGGGGGGGGGTTAAAATAAGATGACCCTTGAGTCTGCAGAACCCAAGGGAAAGAAAAGGCTAGGTGGCGAATGGTAAGACCAATGTTGGGCATTGCTGGAAAAGCTTTAATCAAGGCGAACTATCAAGGGGTTCCCATTATAACCCAACCGCGTAAGGAATGCAAAAACCGGGAACATAACACCGATATGACGGAAACTAGGGCGGCAAGAGTGGAACAAAACACTAGGCGAGAGGCCGAGCCTTCCACCCTTTACCAAGTATATAGATGCATTAAGATAACATGGCAATATAATGATATCCCAACAAGTAAATAAAAGATGTTCCAACAAGGAACGACCTCCAATCTTCACCTGCAACTAGCAACGCTATAAGAGGGGCTGAGCAAAGCGGTAACATAGCCAATCAATGGTTTGCTAGGACAATGGTGGGTTAGAGGTTTGACATGGCAATTTGGGAGGCTTGCAAGGAAGTGGTAGGCATCGTAGCATTGGCATGGTAAAAGAGCGAGCAAACTAGCATAGCAAAGATAGTAGTGATTTCGAGGGTAGGATCATCTTGCCTGCACAGTTGTCAGAGTTGACTGGATCCTCAAAAGCAAACTCAACGGGATCCTTGTTAGCGAACTCGTCTCCCGGCTCTACCCAAACAAGACAAACAAGCAATAAGGACACAATCAACCACGTGCAAACTCAAACAACACGGTGCAAAGATGATATGCTATGCGGGATGCGATGCGGGATGCAAAATGCAAGATATGACAGGAAATGCATGAAGCTGGCCTCAACTTGGAATTCCAAGGGTGCCACTGGAAAGATGAGATGAAATCGCTTGAAAATGATATAAAGAACGCCGGAATCGGAGTTACGGTTTGGAAATGGCAAGCGATTCAAAAATGACACCGGTCTGCGATTTACAGCAAGTAGGCATCTAAATGCAATGAGATGAACATGCTACAACACCCAAACATGACAACAAAATACATGGCAGGGATGCACACAAGATGCTTAACAAAAGTCTAGCACTGAGCTACGGCCAATTCATCCATTAGGAGTTTCAAACAAGCATGGCAAAAACACAAATGGTAAAACAGATCTCAGACTTAGTGAAATTAACACTTGTCTGGAATTTTAGATCATATAGCCCTCTTCGGAGCAACAAAACAACATGCTACAAGACCTGAACATGACAAAGAAAGACATGGCATGGAGCTACTCAACAAGCTTAACAAAAGTCCCTTAGTGACCTTGAGCCAAAAGGGATCACAAAATATACTAACAAGCATACGAACATAGCAAAAACATAATCAGTTTTCAGACTTAGTGAAAACTGGGTCATGCTGAAACATAACTCACGAAGGCATGTTTACGAGCTCGATGCACTCACTACAGAGCAAGTCATGGCAAGACAAGCATACATCCCTTACGAAGGCACAAAATTCAAGCTAGACATGACAAGAACAATGGCATAGCATGCACGGATCAACTACAATAACATCGGCAAAATCGCAAACAAGTTGACGATCTGCCCAGATTCGCAACGAAGCAAAAGTAGAGCTCGATTGACTCAAGCTAGGGTGCTCCATAATTGCAAACAAAGACATGAATGGATAGAGCACTACAATATTAACAAAACTCCCTTACTGATCATCCTTAAAAGAGGCACGGATCACTAGGAAACAACAAGAACATATGGCATCATGAGATAAACAATCCCAGGACTTAGTGAAATTACTAAGTCCCTGAAAACAGAATTAGCAAGTGCACCACTTCGCAAGCTTGCACAAGTCACCACACACATCCTAAAAATACATGGGTTGCACCTCTGGAGAGATGACAAAACCCTTAACAAAACATATGTAGAACTCACGGGCATAGCATGCACACATTAATCATGGCAAAAATGACAAAAGTGCTAAACGGAGTAACAGATCTGACAATTAACTCAAGTAGCCCTCTTCTAACAGCATATCTGACATCAAGATGAGCTCAAATTAAAATGATACAATGGAATGAAATGATGCACTCTCTGAGATGAACATTTTGATATGCTATATGCCCAAATCGGAGCTACGGATGTAAAGTTACGGGGCCTCGAATAGAGGCACTTGGATCTGCAGATTTCAGGACTTAGGAAAAAAATGACCTAGATCTAGGGTTACTGTAGCCGACGCGGATCTGGATCGGGGCGCGCCTCCCGAGGCGACTCCGGCGAGCCTTGCCGGCGGGGAGGAGAAAGGGGGTCGGGGCCGGCCGGTCTTGGCGGCGAGGAGGGGCGGCGCGGCCGGGGACGGGCGGTGGCGGCCCG
>NC_041392.1:587810274-587868759 GCF_002162155.2 Triticum dicoccoides | reverse complement strand
GACGGTGGTGGGGACGTGGCAGGCGGCGGCGGGCGCTAGCGGGCCGCGGGGGCCGGCCTTGGGCTCCCGGGCCGGCGGGGATGTGGGGCGGCGGCGTGGCCAACGGGGCAGCGACACGTGGCGGCGGTGGTGGCGGACGTTGTCCGGCTCCGCCCGGACACGTCCCAAGCGGCGGATTTGGGATTTTTTTTAGGGTTAGGGGGGAGAGGATCCGCGAATTTGGAATGGGGGAGTGTATATATAGGCATAGAGAGAGCTAGGAGAGTCCAAATGAGGTGCGGTTTTTGGCCACGCGATCGTGATCGAACGCTCTAGGACATGGAGCAGAGTTTGTTGGGTTTTGGGCCAAATTGGAGGGGTGTTGGGCTGCAACACACACGAGGCCTTTTTGGTCCCTCGGTTAACCGTTGGGGTACCAAACGAAGTCCAAATGATACGGAACTTGACAGGCGGTCTACCGGTAGTAAACCAAGGCCGCTTGGCAAGTCTCGATCCAATCCGGAAATGTTTAAACCCCACACACGAAAGAAAGCTAGAAATGACCACCGGAGGAGAACGAAGAGCCGGAATGCAAAACGGACAATGGGGAAAATGCTTGAATGCATGAGATGAACACGTATGCAAATGCAATGCACATGATGACATGATATGAGATGCATGACAACGACAACAACACACAGAGACAAAACCCGAACCCGAGGAAATAAATTAACTTAACGCCGGAAACGGCAAGAGTTGGAGTACAAATAGGGAAAGTTACATCCGGGGTGTTACAATGGCCTACAGGAGGCGCTTCACCTATAGCAGAATTTTGAGATAGGAATCCCTTCTTCACCTACAACAAAATTTCGAGATCCCAATACTATCAGGCTAATACAAAGATCCATGAGAAGTGTGAACGCACCAACATCTCCGGGTATGCATGGACCGTATGAGTAACTAATTTGGGAAACATAGGCGGCGATGCTGGCATGACCGACGGCACATGATGCATCTATAGTGAGAACGGCGGCGGTCAGCAGCACCATGGCGGCCCAATTCGATAAGCCCGGCAGTTGAGTACCTGGAAGGCCAGTAGCCCACGCCCACGATGTTGGAAAAGTAGCTCGGGATGGCAGCGGCGAATCGCTGGGTCACCCGTGTCAGTGACCTCGAGGTGCCGTTGGCGCGAAGGGGAGCATGTTTTCACTGTCGCAGATCTCCCATGCGACATCAATGGTCAACAGCATCGGTCTCTCTTGATGGACCGGATCTTCCCTGTCGCGGTATTCGGGGAAGAGGGGGTAGGCAGTGCCAAACAGCAGAGGGAGAGGCTTGACTTGGCAGGTTCTTGAGCGGTTTGACAGTTCTTGTTTTTCAAGGATAGCTGAATGCCCTTGCGTTGCTATGGGACATCCAAGATATATATATTGATCAATAACCAGAAGGTTATTAATTCTACTTCACAAACTTCGACAATGCATGCACATTTTAATTTTCAATCAAAAACAAAGGTAACAAACTCCTATATCAGTGGATAAAATACAAGAAACCAGTCTAATTGAAAATACCACATCTACCTTAGAACATCTATAATATCAATTAAGAAGTATGCTACAAAACTTACTAACAGGTGGAAAAGGGGCAGCTAGTATCTCTCCAACAAATAAAATCATACGATACAAAATAGATTGCCTGCAGTCAATAAAACAGTAGTAGGGAATCTGAACAAAAAAATACATAGGGAAAATGGAACATGTCGTTTCGAAGATTACATTAATCTTGTCAATGTTAACCACAATACTGAAGATAGGCCATAATGGCCACATGACCATCTGCACTGTACTGATAACGGAACTACGTGTCTTCATTGCTATCATTATAGATTAACATATTTAATTGTTTCAGCACAAAAGTTCCATAATGTCAGGGTAAATTCAAGAATCTTCACACACACTTAATAGACCATGTAATAGCATGTTGAAAACTACGCAGGAAAAGCATGGTTCCGAGATACTTAAGTCTTGAGGTCAGTCCAGTCTTACCACGAAAATGAAAAGACCATATGATGTCTGATGCAGCTCCATATTCATCAGTAGAGAATCCTTCAATTTATTTACATGAAGATTCCTATTGGGCATGGCTGCATCAATCCGAGTATATATATCTGGATGATTGATTCCACACATGTGGAGCAGATATTGGAGATTATTAAGATTCTAGCTTATTCCAAACTTTATTTATTTTTATCCCAGTTCTAGACTTCTGATGTCTGTGAAAGAAGAAAATCTTGACCGGAACACAAAATGGCAACAATAAGAAAAAGTTATCACCGGAGCAATGCAGTTAAGAGTTTCGGATACCTTTCAGAAAGAAGTGACATATATTAGCATATTTTATCAGAACAATTCAATCTGCAAATTAGCAAACATGGACATTCCAGTGCATAGTAGTACGGAAAAAGGTGAAAAACAAGTGAACTGTGACACAATGTAACAGCTGAATCAATAAGGACATGTTAGAATGCGAACATATTGGAGATGAGAATTCCATTGACCTCTTATTGGACTCTTCAAATCAGATCACTGATGGCGCTTCCAGTAGCGAGGCTTCCCCACGGCAAGGCATCTTTCTGGCTATTGTAGCTCTGGAGGATTATGCCATCAGTAGATAATCTACCAGGACCTAAGGCTTCTTCATCCGGCCACGACTGCAGCCGCGTCCACATCATCGTGGATGCTCCGTCATATCCGCCTGGATGAGCGCAGGCTCTTCATCACCAACCTCTTGTTTAGCCACGATGCCAAGGTGGCCACCAGGCGGCTTGAAGCCACAAACGACATGCTTGAGCACACATCGCGATGTTGGGGGGTCACACCCGACAGCGACACCATGCAACGCGTCATGGCGGTGTTCATGGAGGCGTTGGAGCGATGCTAGCTCCCGGCATGGGCTGGCCTATGCAGGGCACAGCTCCTACCCCGTGCGGCGCCCACGCCACCATCACACCATATACCATGCAATCAAATTGGCAGATAGAGTGCAAAATAATGGAACAAAATTGACATAAAGATGAACAATGTGCAAGTAGCAACCTCAAAATACGAGGACTACTTGTTTTGAAGTTTCAGAAGAGTTGATCTCAGAAAACTTCAATTGAACGCAAGACCGAGTAGCAATGTACTCGGATCAGCAGCCTGATTTTTAGATGGTGTAGCTGGCAAATCTTCAAATCTAGTCCCCAATAAGGAAATCAAGAGCAGATCATGAAGTTAATATACAGAGCTTCCAGAAATCACACATTCACCTACATCCAAAATGAAGCCTCCACCTGCCAAAATCACATGCCAAGTTCTTATAGTGTCCCAAAGGCAGTATGTAAGGCAGCGTAATGGATGATCAAATCATAAAACACAATCTAGTATTGACCAGCGATTCAGTATCCTGCACGTCGGACTAGATCTCAGAGAGCCTCCGCTTCATCTTGTCTGCTTAGATCTCACCATGTAAGACGAAACCAACAACAACGAATAGAAATAGGCACGGGAAGAGAGGGTGGCGGTCTTGGCGAAGACCTCGCAGATGAAGACTCGCAGTACTGGCGCTCGTAGCCCTGGAACACCTCGCTGCTTATGATTGCTCCTCTTGATCGCCTTTCATGGCATGTATTAAAGATAAATGGTAGCTAACCAAACCTGGCCGCTGCCACCGCCGAGAGGAGGTTGAGTAGTCAGCCGTTTGCGTAGGTGAAAGCTGTTATGTACGTCCTTGATCCATCGCTCGCCGTCCAGGATCGACCCATGCACTTGAGACAATACTGGGCGCGCATCGAAGGAGACTTCATGGCTATGTCCCGGATCCACCGCCCCTGTCCTGCTTGACCCATCCACAGGAATCAACACCAGACGCACCGACTCGTCATCGATGCCGACGAGCTGTTTCATTGCGAGGTCAAGGGGGGCCGCAGAAGGGCCGCACTGGTGCCTGTGCTACGCGCTACTCGCTAGCGGTGTCAACTGGGAAGGGGCGGCTAGGGTTTGAACAGGGAGGAGGAGACACGGCTTGCGTGGATTTTTCGTTGCTTGCGTGCGTGGGTATGACGGTTTTGCTGGTTCTTTCACCGGATCGCATGGGGGTGGGGCCACGTAATTAAGAAGAACGAATCACGTTTGAGGTGGAACGTACGCAGGGAAAACCAATAGCACACGGGAGGGAGGCTCGACGAAGGGTTCGACGACGTAAGACGGGAAACGGAACGCTGCGTTTCTTTTAGGTATATTATTATTATTATTATTATTATTATTAGAGAATTAGAGATTAGGGATAGAGGTTAGAGATTAGAGATTATTTGTTTCCTAAAAATCTATTATTTATTTCCTAAAGCGAATTGCATTAATGAGAGAGATCCGTTGATTTGGCTAAGGTAGGAAAGAATCTATTATTTGTGTGCTAAAGCAAATTGCATTAATGGAAGAGATCCGTTGATTTGGCTAAGGTAGGAAAGAATTTATTATTTGTTTCCTAAAGCAAATTGCATTAATGAGAGAGATTCGTTGATTTGGCTAAGCTAGGAAAGTTAGATCCGTGATCTTTTGTCATTAGGAAAGTGTTGAAAATAAACCGTACCGGACTACCAACTCCTTCATTAGGTTTTTTTTCGCTGGTTGATTTTCGTAGGTTTTTTTTCGCTGGATTGTCTTGGTGCGATCGGAGGTTAGGCCCTCGAGTGCGTGGGGCGGGTGGGGGCTTCGGTACGTGGTTTTTTCGGTTCATGGCGGCTCAGTGTAAGGTGGGACGAGGTACCAAAAAAACCATAAAAGATGGGACGAAAAAAACCCTAGAAGCGAGACTACCAACTGCTCCATTAAGAATAGAGATGATTGGTGTTGCAGCTTCCAGTACGAACAATTGGGTGCTTTTTCTCCTGTTAAAATTGTTCATGCCGATTAGTACTATCAAAAACCTTTGTACTGGTAATTTCTACAATTTTGCGCACAGGTTCACAATCAGATTTTGACTCTAGCCGATGACCTCCGAGCCGCGTCGACGTCCCTGTGCTGTCGATCTTACTTCGGCACGAGGCCGTATTTATTTTATTATTTATATAAACTTTGCATGAATTAACTATGCGAAGGATTTTTTAATTATTATTATTATTTGGCTTGCACTACTGTGTGTGCAGGCAATCTATTTAGGCTGGGCCACGCTAATGCCTCGGCAAGTCAATGTCGTCGCCCCGCCTGCGTTGGCCAAGTCATGGTGTTGTATCGACGCGCGTCCCTGCGTCGGCTTTTCCGTGTTGCCACGTTGCCAGGCCGACCTCAACGCCCAGGCCATATTTCCTTAATTATTTACTTCACTTAAACTAATTAAGTAGAATTTTTTTTACAAAATATTATTATTACTATCAATATTATTTGTTATTACTTTTGGTCCGTGCGTGGGTAGTACTATACCAGTACTTGCTAACACCCACAAGGGATGCTATACCTCCTACATCGTATCGATTTGGATCTGACATCTGATTGCTAGCTGACCGCCTGACAAATCCTCAGGTGCTATTCTTCCTAATAATTACATACGTTGCAAATTATTTGTGCCATCATGTTTTCTGTTAGGTTTGTACTGATGTATGTATACAGATCGTAGTACGGCCTATGTTCGTGTCCGCTACTTGGCGATACATCGGATCCGGATGCAATCAAGCGGCAGCGTACTAGCCAGGAGATGGCGACGTACCATGCACAATAGTGCGCGTGAGGCCGATGAAAGTTCAGTTCAGCACAACCAAGGGAGATTTGATCTTTCTTTTTCTTATTATTTAATTAAGTCTGGAGGTTGTCTACACTTTTTTACTAATGATCTTTTTTCATGCAGTGTCCCATGGAGCAATTAACTGGGCTACTAATTGGGACACATCAATCGAGATGGATCTGGACTGCAGCATTTGTGCACTATTTTATCTGATGATGGCGATGGGTGAAGTCAATTCAATCTATAGCCGCACTACAGGTGTTGCGTATGCAACCTGGTTGTTTCCATGTCCGTGCTACATTGACTGTTTGGCCACGACTCGGCCGACCTGATGTACTGTGGCACATTATGAATCCGCAGTCGCTTCGGCTGCCATCCAAATAAGTCAGGTTAAATTTTTCCTGTTAAAATTATATTGCATAAATTATTTGTACCCACATATGCTCTGTCAGTTTGCACTGTCTTATGTACACGGACACCATGGTTGCCATCCGGAGCATTCTAGGCTGTTGTCGTCGCTCTAGTCCGCAGCTCGGTCTGCCAGACGAATTCCCACAACATGGCGTGGTCACTGCCGTCATTCCATCAAGCTAACTACGGCGTTCAGACCATGTTTCTTAAATTATTTATTTCATATAAAAACATCATACCATTTTCTTTCTTTGTCTTCCGCTACTTTATGTATGCAGGATAATCAGCCACGACAGTGTTATGCTGGGCAAGCCAATGCCAACGTCGGCCAGATAGTGTCATCGCCCCATTGGGTCAACATTTTCTCCCCGTAATCGACTTCGAAGGTGTCACGCGGGACTTCGGCGTCACTGTCAGAGTAATTAGCCACGGGTAGCCTCATCAGCCCCCATGTCGTTTTAAGACATCGAGGCCGGCTGCGCCCCTCAAGAATCAAAGACCGACGCACCGCCTTCTCGCAGCCGGCCGGTCGGAGCGGCCGGCTGCTAGAAGGCGGCAAGGCCCGGCAGGCGGCCTCAGAATGGGCCGACTCCTAGCAGGCGGCCTCTAGAGAGGCTAACCCTTAGCAGGCGGCCCCAAGCGCCCTTGAAGTCTCTACCACATTATAACGACGAGACGGGGCATGGCTACAGTGTTGTCAGCCACCCCCGAATCCAGGGCCGAGCATGGTCACAGTGCATCGTACGGGACGGACGTCCCCTGCCCCGGCGTGGCACTGTTGCCATGCGGCCCGTGACATCACCCATGGCAGAGAAGGCCATGCTCCCACTACGGACTGTCGGTATGGCCCACAGGCGGTGGGCCCTACTTGTCCGCGAGGCGCCAGAGGGCGGCAAGCCCAGACCAGTCAGCTCGAGGAGAGGTCGGCCCCTGACTAGGCGACCCTCCTCTCCTTAAAGTTCATGCGTCATTAATCAGAAGAGATGGGGGATGGCTATACTGATTGCCCGCCAGGAGACGGTATGGTAGCCACGCCTTCCCCGACAAAGCATGCATCATTACTAGCATTGCTATAGTGGTGAGCAGCAGGCCAGACCCGCAAGCGGTGGGTACAGCCTGTCAGCCAAGTACGAGACAACCAACAGGGCCCACCAGGCGGCGGGCCCCAGCGGCCGGTGGAGAAGCCGGCAACCGTAGACACTGACAGACGGGCCCAACACCCGGCCAGGTGACCGTTGTACCCTTGGGGGGTAGGCCTATATAAACCCCCCAGGGCACCCATGCAAAGGGTTCAGACTTTAGTTCATTTCACCCACACATATAGAGAGAGGAAGCTAGGGCTAGCCTCATTCTTCTTCCCCCTCTATAGAAACAGCTCAAGGGGCAAGCTTGTAGCCACCATTGTTGCTTGAGTGATCATGCGGAGACCCAGCAGAGCAGGACTAGGGGTGTTATCTCCTAGGAGAGCCTCGAACCTGGATAAGATTCATTGTCATGCATGTTTGCGCCTTATCCCATTTCCTGGCACCGGCGACATATTATTAGCCCCCTCCATGATAAGCCATCCATTGGCATATGTCCCATGACACCCCCGACATTTGGCACCCACCATGGGGCTAGGTGCATCGTCGTCCGAAGATCTATTCTGAACGGGAACCTTGTTCCTCCCTCTTGCGCGCAGCTAGCCCGGCTCGCCCGATGGCGTTCGCGCTGACGCGCTGCACGATGCGGAAGTCGCCTGTGTGGCGGCTAGGCTCGCCGATCTTGTTGGCGAGCTTTGCCTCTCCACCGAACCCACACCCGACGTGGGAGCAGCCAGCTCCGAGAGCTGCTTGGTCGACCTTCTCGGCAAGCTTCACATCGCCAACGAACCCGCCACCGATCTAGAGTCGGTTGGCTCCACCGATCTGATGCTTGTCGACACCGACACGGTTTCTTCCGAATCCTTCCCCTCCAACGTGGTGGTCATCGACGACCCGCTTCCTCGCGTAGAGAGTGGCGGCGGCACCGTCACGGAGGTGCTTGTCATCAGCCACAATGGGGGTTCCGGAGGAGCCGGCCAGGACCCATTGCAGGCGGCAATGCGGGACCTGTCCATGCCCATCATGGCGAATGCGGATGCCAAAACGCTGGAAGCGTACATCGTTTCGCTCGTGGAGAAAGCTAAGAAACTGGCTACCATGAGACTCTCTCCGAGGCCTTCCAGCGCGAGGTTGATCGCGCTATCGACGGCACGCCGACTGCTGCTGGGCCCAGCCGTGCAGGCACGGTCGGGCAGGAAGGCGGTGCCGTCGCCAGCATGTTTGGAGTAGACCGCCCAGTCTACGCCACGCCTATGGAGAACATACGTGCTTCCCAGGCAACAGCAGAAGAGCTGGACCACCTGGAGGCCGACGAGCGTCGCTACATGAGGGAGCGCGTTCAACAGCTTATCGACGCGGCTGCCGCATAGCAAGAAGCCGGCTGTCGCGCCGAGGACCCCGACCAGCGGGTTGAGAATCCGCCCCTCCGCCAAGAGCATGGCGCGACCTCCCGGACGCTGACAGGCGGCGCCCGCGACTGGCAAGACAAGGAGCCGGCTGCAAGCCACATCCGGACTCGCATCACCATCGAGCGCGACCAAGACGGCCGCCGACGAGCAGTTGAATGACGGGGCGATGATCCACCGCCGCCGCCTCCTCGAAGAGAGAGGCGCGCTTCCCCGCCGCCTGTTGATCATCCGACTCTCGGCGACCGACTGGGCCGATGAGAAGGAGTCGGAGAGAATGACGAGCGCCACCGGATCGATCGCCTGGCTCAATCCTTGGTGCTAGAACAAGAAGATGCAATGGGTCTGCCTTGTTTTGGCACCCGCATTCGTGACAAACCCTTCCCTAGGGGGTTCTCGCTCCCAAGAGACACACCCAAGTACAACGGCTCCGTGAAGCCGGAGGATTGGCTGGTGGACTACTCCATGGCTGTCAGCATAGCAAACGGCAACAAGCGTGTTGCCATGAAGTACGTCTCGCTCATGCTCCAGGGCACAGCCCGGACGTGGCTAAACAGACTCAAGCCCTACAGCATCAACAGATGGGTAGATTTCACTGAAGTGTTCATCCACAACTTCACCAGCACCTACAAGCGGCCTCCCAAGCCTCGCCAGCTCTTGCTATGCGTCCAGGGCCCCAATGTGTCCACCCGTGATTACCTAACGCGGTGGGCAGAACTGCGCAACTCCTGCGAAGGGGTGCATGAGGTCCAAGCTATCGAGTACTTCACCGCCAGGTGCCGAGAGGGCACCTTACTCAAGCACCAGCTTCTCTGCGACAAGCCGGCAACGCTCGACGAACTGCTAATCATAGCAGAAAAGTACTCCACTGCCGACTCCTCCATGAAGTCGGAGCTCCGAGTGGACATTTCTGGGAAGGTGCTTGTGGGAGTCCTGGATTAGGGGGTTTCCGAACAGCCGGACTATCTTCATTGGCCGGACTGTTAGACTATGAAGATACAAGATTGAAGACTTCATCTCGTGTCCGGATGGGACTCTACTTGGCGTGGAAGGCAAGCTAGGCAATACGGATATGTGTATCTCCTCCTTTGTAACCGACCTTGTGTAACCCTAACCTCTCTGGTGTCTATATAAACCGGAGGGTTTTAGTCTGTAGGACAACATACAATCATACCATAGGCTAGCTTCTAGGGTTTAGCCTCTCCGATCTTGTGGTAGATCTACTCTTGTACTACCCATATCATCAATATTAATCAAGCAGGACGTAGGGTTTTACCTCCATCAAGAGGGCCCGAACCTGGGTAAAACATTGTGTCCCCGGCCTCCTGTTACCATCCGCCTTAGACGCATAGTTCGGGACCCCCTACCCGAGATCCGCCGGTTTTGACACCAACAGTGCCCCCCCCGGCTCCTCGAACACCGGCTGGAGACAACAGTCGGCGCTAGCAGCTGAACGACAACAAGTGCAAAGCCCCACAGCCGGCTTCCACCAGCCAACAAGTGGCAACAGTCGAAGACAAAAAACCTGAAGGGCAACCACTCCCCAAGCGTCAGAATGGTGACAAGCCGGCCTGGTTGCCTGCTTTCTCCTTTGAGTAGACCCTCGATGCCCCCTGCAAGTTCCACAGCGGTGCGAAGCTGTCCAACCATGCAACTCGGAAGTGCCACTGGCTTGTCCGCATCGCCAAGGGAGAAGGACTGACTCCTCCGCCTGCTGGCCCACCAGCTCCGCCTCCTCAGCAGTTGGCCGCCCGTCTAGCAGTCGGTGCGATCCAGGATGATTATCCTGAAGAGCATGCTGCTTACGTAGCCTTCACTAGCGTGGCGGACGATCGGCGCAACCAGCGTCAGCAGCACCGAGAGGTGAACGTCGTCGCCTCAAGTGCTCCTGAATTCATGCATTGTCCTGAGAAGCCCATCAACTGGAGCCGGGCTGACCACCCGGAGGTGATGCCCTCTCCGGGTTCCTATGCTCTGGTGCTGGATGCCACTCTTGCAATAGAGAGGTGAGCTGCCCGCTTCTCCCGGATTCTGATAGATGGCCGTAGCAGCATCACATTCTATGTCATCAGATCAAGTTGAACTCGGCAGATTGCCTGAAGTCGGCCGATTGTGTCGCGGCCAGTAGCCGGCTGACCGAGTCCCTTGTGATTGCTGTTGAGAAGAAGCTCCTGGACTGGGCGGTGGCCATGACTAGCAAGCAGCCAGACATGTCCCCAGAGCCCAAAGAGTCAGAGACCCAGGGCTCCTTCCAGCCGGCCAAAGAAACTAAGAAGATCCCTTTGGACCCTGAGCACCCAGAGAAATTTGCTATCATAGGTGCCAACCTTGATAGCAAATAGGAAAGCGAGCTCATCGATTTCCTCTGTGAGAATCAGGACGTCTTCGCATGGTCCCCCAAGGACATGAAGGGTGTCCCGACGGATTTCGCCGAGCACAAGTTACATGTCAGAGCAGATGCCAAACCAGTCAAACAACCCCTCCGCTGACTGTCCGAGGAAAAGTGAAGAATTTTTGGTGAGGAGATAGCCCGGCTCCAAGTAGCCGGCTTCATCATGGAAGTGTTTTTTCTAGAGTGGCTTGCCAACCCGGTCCTTGTACTGAAGAACAACAATAAGTGGCGCATGTGCATTGATTAGACCAGTCTCAACAAAGCTTGCCCAAAAGATCCGTTTGCGTTGCCTCGGATTGATCAAGTGATAGACTCCACAGCCGGATGCGAGCTATTGAGCTTCTTGGATGCCTACTCAGGATATCATCAGATCAAGTTGAACCCGACAGATCGCCTGAAGACCGCCTTCATCACACCATTTGGAGCCTTCTACTACCTGACCATGACATTTGGCTTGAGAAATGCTGGTGCCACGTTTCGGCGTTGCATGCAGAAGTGCCTCCTCAAGCAGCTCGGCAGAAATGCCCATGTCTATGTGGACGATATTGTGGTAAAGGCGAAGAAGCGCGGCACTCTCTTGGAAGATCTCAAGGAAACTTTTGAAAATCTACGCCAGTTTCAGATCAAGCTCAACCCAGAGAAGTGTGTGTTCAGAGTACCAGCCGGCCAGCTCCTCGGCTTCTTGGTCTCAGACCGCGGCATTGAGTGCAACCCTGTGAAAATCAAGGCCGTCGAGAGGATGGATAAACCCACCCGACCGAGAGACGTGCAGAAGTTCACCGGCTGTTCGGCATCCATTAGTCGTTTCATTAGTCGGCTGGGAGAGAAGGCTCTTCCCCTGTACTAGCTCATGAAGAAGACCACTCATTTCGAGTGGAATGACCAGGCGGATGAAGCTTTTCTCCAGTTGAAAAAGATGTTGACCACGCCGCCTGTCCTGGCGGCTCCGGCTGATACGGAACCCATGTACCTTTACATTGCTGCCACCAGCCGGGTGGTCAGCGTTGTCATGGTGGTAGAGCGCCCAGAGGCCGACAGGGCACAGCCGGTCCATATGCTTGTATATTACTTGAGCGAAGTGATGTAAACCTCAAAGCAGAACTATCCTCACTACTAGAAGATGTGCTACGGCGTGCACTTTGCCGCCAAGAAGCTGAAACCATACTTTCAAGAGCACCCAATCACTGTTGTCTGCACTGCCCCACTTGCCGAAATCATTGGCAATAGAGATGCATCTGGCCGAGTGGCCAAATGAGCCATCGAGCTGGCCCCCTACACCATCTTCTACCAGCCGCGCACCGCCATCAAGTCCCAAGCACTGGCCGACTTCCTTGTCGACTGGGCCGAGACCCAGTACTTGCCGCCAGCTCCAGACTCCACTCTTTGGCGAATTCACTTTGATGGCTCAAAGATGTGGACCAGCTTGGGAGCCGTCATTGTTCCTTCACGTGCCACGGAGTGAAAACTACCCAGCTGATGCCCTGGCACAGAGTCAAGCAATACCAGCCGGCATCTCCCTTCAGTGCCTCCGCAAGCCGTCAATCAAGCCTTGTCCAGAATCTGAGTCCATCTTCATGCCGGCTCCTCCCGAAGCAGTTGGATCCGACTTGGGGGCTGCAGCAGCCGGCCCGGGGACTTCAGCAAGCAGCCCGAGGGCTTCAGCAGGCGTCCCGGGGACTGCTACAGTCGCACCCGGCCCTAGAACTTCACAACCCAGCTCGGGGGCTTCAGCAGTCGGCTCGGGGACTTCACCAAGCGGCTCGGGGACTGCAGCAGTCGCACCCGGCCCGGGGATTTCACAACCCGGCTCGGGGGCTGCAGCAGTCGGCCTAGGGACTTCAGCAGCGCAGCAGGCGGCAATCGATTCCCACCCGCCGCCTCCTAGCCCAACCGCCCTTGTACAAGTGGTCGTAGTGGCAGTAGAAGAAATTCAAGCACCTTCATGGGCATTGCCCATCCTCAAGTTTCTGGTAAACAGAGAGCTGCCAATCGATGAAATCTCGGCCCAGCAAGTGCAGCACCGAGCAAGAGCCTACATGATACTAAACAGAGAGCTTGTCAGACGCAGCATGACTTGAGTCTTCCAGCGCTACGTAGAATCAGAGAAAGGCTAAGCAATCCTCAAAGATATCCACCAAGGTGAGTGCGGCCACCATGCGGCCTCCAGATCCCTTGTTGCCAAGGTTTTCCGCCATGGTTTCTTTTGGCCGACTGCTTTGGAAGATGCCAAGGAATTAGTCAAGCATTGCAATGGGTGTCAGAAGTTCAGCTCTCAGCAGCATCTATCGGCTTCTGCACTCAAGACCATTCCCCTGGCTTGGCCCTTTGCCGTCTGGGGATTGGACATGGTGGGGCCATTCAAGACAGCATGCGGCGGCATGACCCATCTGCTTGTTGTCGTGGACAAGTTCACCAAGTGAATTGAATCCAAGCCAATCCAGAAGTTGAATGGTCCGACTGTTGTGACCTTCATTGAAGACATCACCACCCGGTATGGAGTACCACACAACATCATCACCGACAATGGGTATGCCGGCACCTAAGCCCTCTCTTGCCACAAGCCGCAGCTCGTGGAGCGACTGTCCGGCCGGCAAGAGGTAAAGGCAGGAAGCGGTGCCCACACGAAAAATGGCTAAGGACTAAAAGCATTTTCATAGGCCGAGTCGGCTCCTCGCCTCGTTGACCGACTGCTGAGCAGCCGGCTGGCCGGTTTCTAACTTTACTTGCCATACTCTACCGACGGCAAATGTACTTGCCTTCCCAAAGCGGCCAAGTATTTGACCCAGCCATAGACCACAGAGCGGCTGTTCGGCTAGCAAGTCGGCAGCCAAGGGAAGGCGGCAAAGGAAAAAGCCAAAAGAGTAAAAGGCAAGACAAGTCAAAAATCGGCAAAGACAATTTACACAGCAAAAGGCCCTTAGCCGGCATTCAACGGAGTTTGAATACGTCCCCAGTGGGTGGAACTGTGCAAGTCTAACAAATTTGTTAAAAGAGATTACAAAACATGAAAGGAAAGATAACTTGCCCGCCTAGGGCAAAGAAGCAGCATCCGGATCGGAGGGGTCGGCGGAGGTCGTAGCTCCGGGTGGTCTCGGCCTGATCGGCTCCAGCAGCAGTCAGCCCGTCCGTGTGCCGCCTGTTGGTCGAAGCCTGGTCAGGCTGAGGACGGCCCTCATCTTCACCATCCGGCGCGTCGTCTTCGCCGCCCTCATCCTCCTCCTCGCCTTCGTCACTGGAGGTGATCTCCTCCAACGAGTCCTCGCCGCCTTCTGGGTCCAGCCCAAACCAGTTAGGCGGCACCTCGGCGCCCACTTCATCTAGATCGGGGAGGAAGATGCCGGTGTCCGTGTACTTGGCGATCATCGCAGCCCGATGATAAAGCTGGGGCACCACCGCCTCCAACTCTTCGCAGGCCTCGGCGCGGAGAGTTTCCAGCTGGTCCAAGTTCAGCCCAGGGTACCACCCTTTGACAAACTCCAAGGCCCGCCTGATGGAGTCCTGGACTAAGGGGTCCTCAGGCGTCCGGCCTGTTGGACATGGGCCGGACTATTGGGCCATGAAGATACGAGATAGAAAACTTTCTCCCGTGTCCGGATAGGACTCTCCTTGGCATGGATGGCAAGCTAGGCGGCCGAATGTACTATTTCCTTTCTATGTAATCGACTTTGTACAACCCTAGTCCCGTCTAGTGTCTATATAAACCAGAGGGTTTAGTCCATAGAGACAATCATAATCACATAGGCTAGACTTCTAGGGTTTTAGCCATTACGATCTCGTGGTAGATCAACTCTTGTAATACTCGTATTTATCAAGATCAATCAAGCAGGAAGTAGGGTATTACCTCCATAGAGAGGGCCTGAACTTGGGTAAACATTGTGTCCACTGTCTCCTGTTACCATCAACCTCACATGAACAGTTCGGGACCCCCTACCCGAGATCCGCCGGTTTTGACACCGACATTGGTGCTTTCATTGAGAGTTCCACTGTGACATCAAAGTCAGAGTTGATGGCTCTCCTTGTGATCGAGGATAATATCACCGCCGGAGGAGCTCTGGCCTCAGGCCAAACCCTCCGGCTGGGTGGCTTTATCATGACCGCCCATTCGGCCGATGAGCCGACGATGACTTCTCGGGTCATCCAAAATCACCTCCGAATTGACTCCGAATACTCCAAACAGATGGATCCAACGGAATTGTCATCCTTGAACGAACTCCTGGATCGCATCGCCACCTTAGGGGTCGCTACAGACTACGATCGGATTGGGTTTAAACCCGATCAGAGAGAAATCAAATCTCCATCGATCACCCACCAGATAGCGGTAGTAGAGGAGCAAAGCAACAAAACTACCTCGATACTGAGGACGAACTATGTTCAGATCTCCGAGTTCGAAGAGCCGGATACCTGTCCGCAGAACGACATACCTTGTCCTCCGAACTTGGAATCAGATGGTAGACCTGAGAAATCGGTCGATCTCCCGGAGCCTGAACTATTAAGCTCGGAAATTTCTCAAACTCCAGATCCCAAATTGGGTCAGGGTTCGGATTTAAATCCACCCACCCACCCAGATGTGCACGACCTCACGTGCATAAAGCAGCAGTCTCAGGAAAAAGTCCATCACTTTTGGGCTAGATTCCTCCTTCTCAAAGACAAGATTAAAGATTGCCGTGATGAAGATGCCATCTCAGCGTTCTGCAATAATTGCACGGACGAAGGAATCCTCAACGCCATCAACCGCCGTCACATATCACACTTTGCTGACTTGGCAACCATAGTACAGAAGTATTGCGCAATGGAAAGCGCCTGGAAAGCTCAGGCAGCTCGTTGGGAACCGCCGGTTTCCACTCAACCCCTCGTCCGGACAAAATTGATGCACCCTCGCAGGGCGCCCGACCAAATAGTAAAGAAATCAACACCCATTATGGGACGCGGAACCGTTCGGTAGGGATGGCTCGATAGGCCATGCAAAATACACACAACACCTGATACCATACCGACCCATAACCTTAGAGCATGTTGGATACTCTGGCAAGTGGCCAAGAGCGGCGAGGATATCCTCACCAAAAACAACGCGAAGCAACTCCTCTCGGAACACGATGATCACAAAGTATTGACAGTCTTCGAGACTTTTGCTTCAAACAATCGGCGCAAGAGAGCACTCCGCGACCTCGCTGAAGTCTGCCAAGTCGCAGCAATAAATCCTTGGAACGACACGGCCATAACCTTCAACGCCAGTGATGAACCAAAAATCCAGTTCGCACGGGCACTAGCCGCCTTGGTCCTCAATCCAATTGTGGACGACTTTCAACTCACCAAAGTGCTCATGGACGGCGGTAGTGGATTGAACCTCATCTACGAGGATACACTCAGCAAAATGGAAATAGATAGAAATTGTATCGAGCAAAGTAGCACGACCTTCCGAGGAATCATTCCCTGTCAGGAGGCACGGTGCACGGGAAAAATTACACTTGACGTGGTATTCGGCACGCCGGAGAACTATCGGTCCGAAGAGATAACCTTCCAAGTGGCCCCTTTCAACAGTGGATACCACGCCCTGTTGGGGCGACACGCATTCACACGCTTTTAAGCCATACCTCATTATGGGTATATGAAGGTCAAGATGCCCGGGCCCAACGGTATTATCACTCTTGCTAGTGATCCGGATATAGCCCTCCGCGCTGAAAACAAAACAGCATCCCTGACCCTCGAGGCACTATCTGAGGCCCTTGCGGCCAAAGAGTTAACCGCACTGCACTCGACGGTGGATAGGGTGACGTAATCCTTGACAAGCGCTCCAAATCCACCTCCTTCAAACCAGCAGATGAAATAGCCAAATTTCATGTCCACCCGACGGACCCAAAGAAGACAGCATCCATCGGGGCACAACTAAATCCAATGGTAGACGCCGCACTATGAGTGTTCCTACACGAGAACTAGGACATATTCGCCTGACATCCTTCTGATATGCCAGGAATCCCACGCAGGTTGGCTGAGCACAGCCTCAATATATTGAAGGGATATAAGCCGGTCAAGCAAACACTGCGGTGCTTTTCCGAACCCAAATGACAAGCTATGGGGGAGGAGCTAGCCAAGTTGATTGAGGCCAGATTCATCAGAGAAATAAAACACCCGGACTGGCTAGCAAACATGGTGATGGTGCCAAAGAAGGATAAATCCTGGCGCTTGTGCGTTGATTTCAAAGACCTCAACAAAGTTTGCCCTAAGGATCCCTTCCCCCTCCCCCGCATCGATCAGATCATTGATGCTACTGCAAGACACGACTCACTGTGTTTTCTCGACGCATATTCCGGATACCAGCAAATCAGAATGAAGGAGTCTGACCAAGCCGCAATGGCATTCATTACACCATATAGGCCATTCTGCTTCAACAACATGCCCTTCAGGCTCAAAAATGTCGGGGCCACCTACCAACGCATGATTCAAACATGCCTGGAGAAACAAATTGGCAGGACAGTTGAAGCATATGTGGACGACGTCGTCATTAAGACCAAGCACGTCAAGTAATTAATAAATGACCTACACCTCACATTCGACAACCTCCGGACATATGACATTAAGCTCAATCCAGAAAAATATGTTTTCGGGGTTCCCTCTAGAAAACTACTTGGCTTCATTGTTTCCAGTAGAGGAATCGAGGCAAACCCAGCCAAAATCCGGGCTTTATCATAATTGGCCACACCAACAGACCTTAAACAGGTCCAAAAACTAGCCGGATGCAAGGTAGCTTTAAGCCGCTTCATCTCCCGACTAGGAGAAAAAGCATTGCCACTTTATCGACTTCTTCGACGCACCGACCACTTTGAGTGAACGGATGCGGCAACGACCGGATTGGAAGAAATAAAGGCTCTTTTTAGCAAGCAACCCAATCCTGGCTGTGCCAAGCGTCAGCGAACCAATGTTATTATACATCTCTGCAACACACTAGGTGGTGAGCGCAGTACTCGTTGTCGAGCGAGAGGAGGACAGACACAAATTCCCGCTCCATAAGTCGTTATACTACGTATCCACTGTCCTAACTCCATGCAAATGCCGATACCCTCATTATGAAAAGATAGCATATGCGGTCTTCATGGCATCCCGGAAGCTACGACACTATTTTCAAGAGTGCTCGATCACGGTGGCTTCCGAAGTTCCACTGGATGACATAATAAACATCCGCGATGCCACAGGCCGGATTGCCAAATGGGCCATTGAGCTCCTTCCATTCGACATAACATATAAGCCGCGCCGGGCCATCAAATCACAAGTACTGGCAGACTTCGTCACCGAATGAACAGAGGCCGAACTCCCTAAAGAGTACGACACATATTCCAACTGGATCATGCACTTCGATGGTTCCAAAATGCTGGTGGGCTTAGAGGCGGGCGTTGTCTTAACATCCCCCACTAGAGATATAGTTCAGTACGTACTCCAAATATTATACACAGACTCCAACAACGCAGCTGAATATGAGGCCTTATTGCACGGTCTTTGGATGGCTACCTCCATGGGCATACTACGCCTGGAAATACGCGGGGACTCAAATCTCGCAATCTCCCAGATAAATGGAGAGTTCGATGCCAAATATCCAAAGATGGCGGCCTATAATAATGCCGTACTCAAAATGTCAGCTCGGTTCGAGGGGCTCGAGTTTCACCACGTGGCTCGAGAAAATAATCAAGCGGCGGATGTCCTTGCTTGCATCGGCGCCAAGCGTGACCCCGTCCCACCTAACATCTTTCTGGAAAGGCTTTTCAAGCCATCCGTGTTGTGGCAAGGGGAGAGCGGCAACACCAGTTCGGATCCGATGATAACCCTAGATTCTGAACACACCGATATCGTCGGAGGCTCAGCCACCGAAATAACACCGTCGGCCCATCTTATCATGGCAGTCATTGCCCCATGGAGTGAACCCTTCTTGGCCTACCTTAATAGGCGAGAGCTCCCTAAGGATCAGAATGAGGCCCGCTGCATTATTCGGCATTTGAAAGCCTACAAGGTCCACCAAGGAGAGCTCTACAAGAAAAGTGCTACTGGAGTACTTCAAAGATGTATCTCCGAGGAAGAGGGGTGGCAGCTCTTGCTAAAATTCATGCCGGTCTTGGTCGTCACCATGCCACAGCTCGGGACCTTGTAGGCAAGGCCTTCCATACAGGTTTCTATTGGCCGACGGCCTAAGAAGATGTACATGACCTTGTCCAACGTTGCGTTGGATGCCAGCTTTTCGCCAACCAAAGACATATGCCACCCACTGCTCTACAAACAATCCCCATCGCTTGGCCTTTCGCGGTCTGGGGGCTTGTCATGGTCGGACCCCTTAAAGGAGGAAGCCATAAGAAAAAGTATCTGCTGGTCATGGTGGATAAATTCACTAAGTGGATAGAGGCCAAACCAGTTAAAACGGCCGAGGCCGGACCAGTGATAGACTTCATATCCGGCGTTGTGCACCGTTATGGTGTTCCACACAGCATCATCACCTATAAAGGCTCCAATTTTACAACCGATGAGGTGAAAGCCTGGTGCTAATCTAGGCATTAAGCTCGATTACACCTTCGTCTATCATCCGTAAACAAACGGTCAAGTCGAACGAGCCAATGGTCTTATTATGAGCGGCACCAAACCCAGACTAGTGCAGTCTTTGAAGGAATCAGACAAGCACTGAGTTGAGGAGCTGGACTCCATACTTTGGGGGCTGCAGACCACGCCCAATCACACTACCGAATATACACCTTTCTTCATGGTGTACGGCGCAGAGGCTGTGTTACCTTGCGACATTATTCATGACTCACCTTGAGTGCGCATGTACGAAGAGAGAGAGGCCGAGCTTGATCGGCAGGACAACTTAGATTCCCTAGAGGAGGAGCGAGACATTGCAAAACCCGTTCAACATTTTATCAACAACAAGCCCGCATATATCAAAGCAGAGAAGTGTGTGCCAAGACTTATAATGTTGGCGAACTCGTTCTACGCTTGCCAGAGAAGAAAAAGGACAAACTTAAGCCCAAGTGGGAGGGTCATTTCATCATCGACGAAGTTCTCACGGGAGGAGCGTACCGCCTGCATGATGCATCAGACAATCGCCTAGAGCCGAACCTCTGGAACACGGCCAGGCTCCGAAGATTCTATGCCTAGCGCTGAACTCTTCGTTCGTCTACTTATCCCTGTTGTTCCCACTATTTTTTCTCCTCTCTTTTCGCCTTTTCCTTTTTTCTCTTTAGCCTTAAAGCTTTCATGTGGCTAAACTGTACACCTATGAGGTACACATCCTTAAATGTGTACGCCCATTATACCTGGGGGCTTCTTGCACAAAAGCTTATTATTGTTATTCTTGGAGCATCAAGCTCATCATATATGCGTTTTTTCCTCATATGTACCTTTTCTTCGCCATTATATGCATCGATACGACTTATGTTTTGGCCAAACTGGGTTGCCTGGCTCCTGTTCTTATGCCATACGCCCCTGTTAGTTCGTCTACGGCATAAAGGGAGCACCTCTGCGATTGTTACTGTCGGGTCATCCGGATGTGTACCTTAGACTGGGTGAAGCCAAAAGCTAGCGTTCTTAAGGGAATATTAGATCGGTGGACTAATGACGTTTTTACATTTCTTCCACTATGAACCCCTAGATGTTACTTATACTACAATCTTCTCAATCACAGTTCGAACATGCACATTAACGCATGTACACCCAGGGAAAGGAACCCTTAACGGAACTATTCTCTCTAGAAGATGTTTCGTACAATCATAATGTAATATAACATAGCTAGCCGGATACAACTTGTCTGTTCAAGCAACAGTGACCCCTACGCCTGGTTTCCACGCATACCCCGGTCTATTTTGCTGCTCTGGTATTCAGAAACACTCCGCACCTTCGGGTCCGGAGGTCGAAGCGAAAAGGTCGGCCATGACAATCATTTTACAATCCGACTAGGGACAAATATGTCCAGGAAATTACATAGTCACTTAGACTGAAAATTTTCCTCCTCTATGCCGTCTAACAGGCTGTCTAGCTTACAATATTGTTGGGAATATTTGGCGGCTACTTCTACTTGGTCATATACTAAATTAACAGGAATTTCCTTCCCATCTGATCCTAGAGGTCCGACCCGGTCCGTATGGTTCTCATCAAGCTTGGTATACCGTGTTTTCACAATGGACCAAGCCTCTCGCGCACCTTCCCGGTAGGCTGATATCTTCCATAATTGAATACGCTGCCATGCCGCTTTGAATAGCTCCGCGAGCTCCGCCATACCTCCTGGAGGAGAGGCGGGTGGCCATAAAGCCTTGGCAACACTTCGCATTGCTTGCCAAACTCATTCGTGCATCCGGGACAACTCTTGTAGCAGGTTGCCTTGAGATCCGGACATCTCCTCTTTGGGACGGCCAGTCAGCATACCTGCAGACATAAATATGTCAGTTCCTACCATCGCCGAATGATACGGAGGCAAGTTTGAAAACCATACTAAACATGTCGCCTTGTAGCCTCCTATTCTCCTTGACGGCGTCAGCTAGCTGGGCCCGGACATCTTTTAGTTCTTCGCCTAGTTGGGTATGGGAATCCTGCAGCTTGTTCTTCTCCTCCCTGACCCGCGTCAGCACACGCTCGCCTGCCGCATGTTGCCTTTTGGCCTCTTGTTCACCAGCCTGGATGACCATTAATTTTTCTCTCAGTTGCTCTAGCGATTCTATCAGCGGAAACACAATAGTATTAATATAACTGGTATATGATTATACTTTCTTCTGATGGGGAGAAGCATTACCAGGTGGTGCCTCCTTGGATTTTTCCAATTTGGCGGTAGCCGTAGTTAGCTGAGTCTGACACTTTTCCAGCTCTTGAGATAGCAGGCTATTCTTCTCCATAAGTGCCTGATTATACAATGATCCTTAAATCAGTTGTATCAACTACTTTAAGTCTCGGGGGCTACTGGTATATGATTATTAAATCTACAATTACCCGCATATCTTTTAGATGCTGGTCCATGGCCCTGGCAAGTCCATCCTGAGCAGCTCGGATGTACGCATCGGCCGAGCTGAAGGCATCGAATGCCTCCTTTGAAAAGCCGGAATCATGGAGAACGGCCCTCCGACGATGATGATTCATGGCGCTCTCCACTTTGGAGTTCGTGACAGACATATCATCCGAGTCCTCTGCGGAAGGATAGTCCGGTGCCACTCCCGTGTCAGCCCCCGTCCTGAGGGCAGGGTGCAGAACCTGACTAGTGGAGGCACGACTGGCAGGATCGTCGGGCCTAGTCCAACGGACACTTTTCCTGATAAAATACAGTGGATGACGTCACAATTTCATGCGGCGACCAGGAGGCATATTTTTTTAAAAAAGAAGGCCTTACCTCTTTGATTAAGGTTCTGTCATATTATCATTTGCCTTTCTCTTCGAAGATGTGCCCGGCGCGGGCACCACTCTACTCGGAGATGCTTCTGGTGCGCGTTGCGGCGTCTAGCGCCTCCCCTTTGGAGCACGAAATAGTGCGGTGGGTGAGGCACAATAAGGAAGCTCTTTCAAAGAATGTGTCTCTTAAAAATACTTACATGCAAAGCAGGAAGGAGGCTGGGATAATCGGCAATGATGGGCACTTCCGTACCATCATAGCTCGTTTGGTAGAATACTCCATTCTCATGCTCCACAAATATGTCCAGATCTTCTTCGAATCCGTGGTCAAGGTCTCAGTTGTGACCCTCCGGGTGGGGGCGGGGCTATAAATCCCCTCGGTAGCCTTCCGCCATTCCTGTTGCGAGTGGGTTGGTTACTATCAATCAGAACTGATTCAGGGAAAGGACTGAGTAAAATGGTAGGATTGGAACTTACCCAGCTAGGAGGATTATACATGGAAAATCCATCTCGACATTGGAGATGAGTGAACTCCTTCTCCCCTTTGTATAGTTCGGCCAATATTTTGGCAAAGGCGGTGGGGGTTTTCGGACCCTTCCGACCGCAGCGTGAGGCGTCATCTTCCCCATTATAGTATCACATGGGAAGCCCTCTGTATTGGAGTGGTTGGACCCCTCGCACTATGGAGATCGCCATTACCTCGATTATTGATAATCTGGACTGGGCGAGCATCTTAATCTTTCCCATCAACTGACTGACTTCTGTTATCCTCCTCCTCGAGGCTCCGAGGGCGCCAGCTGTGGCGTTTCTTCAACGGAGCACTTGAAAATTTGGGGAGACCCATTCGTACTGGGTCAGGAAATATAGAACCATTCAGAAGGCCACTCTTCGGAAGCCTTCTTTGGCGTGCGGGACAGGTACCTAGTCCCAGCGATGCGCCATACCTCGGCTCCTCCCACTTCGAATATTGATCCCCCTTGGTTACGAGGGACGAGGCAGAACCATTTTCTCCATAATTAAAAATGGGCCTCACAGCCCAGGAATAGCTCACACAGAGCAACGTAACCCTCAATGTGCTGGACGGAGGCGGGAGTGAAACTGTGCAGTTGGAGGCCATAATACT
Source organism: Triticum dicoccoides (assembly GCF_002162155.2). NCBI lineage: Eukaryota > Viridiplantae > Streptophyta > Magnoliopsida > Poales > Poaceae > Triticum > Triticum dicoccoides. Next base: position 587,845,269 of record NC_041392.1, on the reverse strand, counting down.
CTAGAAGTCCTTGGAGGATGGGATGGATTTGAAATCTGACGCCTCTTAGCAAGTAGGGAACGAAGCATACTCATTCCCCTGGACGGATTGGGGAAATTCTCCGCCTAAACCCCGCCGTTGAAGGACGTCAATCCTGCTCGGACGGGGACTAGATCCGTGGGGTGAATAAAGCCCTATTTTTGCATCTTCGTCAGCTGGCCATGAGATACGGAACATCTCTCCCAATCACCTTTTTCAGAGCCGTGGGGATGAGAGGAAGAGCTGGGAGCGCTAGCCATGTTGGAGGGGTTCCTCCTAGCGAGCTCTGAGGATTTTTTCACAGGGTGTGGAATGGATCTGAGATCTATTCTCTTTAAATAGGCGCCTCTCTTGTATGGTCAGGGTGGTATGTGCAAAAATACCCCGACCTCTCGTATTCGCTCGACACATGGAAGCTGAAGTCAGGAAGGCATGGAAGCCGATGGGCGCGACATTAAATAGAAAGCCGAATACCGCTCTTTAAGTCAGGGACTTTGAAGTAATCGGAGGAGGAACCCGCCTTGCAATGCCGAAGACAATCTGCGCGCCGGACACCTCGCCATTGAAGTCTGGTTCAGGGGCTACTGAGGGAGTCCTGGACTAAGGGGTCCTCGGGCGTCTGGCCCATTGGACATGGGCTGGACTATTGGTCCATGAAGATACGAGATATAAGACTTTCTCCCGTGTCCGGATAGGACTCTCCTTGGCATGGATGGCAAGCTAGGCGGCCGGATGTACTATTCCCTTTCTATGTAACCGACTTTGTACAATCCTAGTCCCCTCTAGTGTCTATATAAACCGGAGGGTTTAGTCCATACAGACAATCATAATCACATAGGCTAGACTTCTAGGGTTTTAGCCATTATGATCCCGTGGTAGATCAACTCTTGTAATACTCGTATTCATCAAGATCAATCAAGCAGGAAGTAGGGTATTACCTCCATAGAGAGGGCCTGAACCTGGGTAAACATTGTGTCCCCTATCTCCTATTACCAGCAACCTCAGAAGCACAGTTCGGGACCCCCTACCCAAGATCCGCCGGTTTTTACACCGACACCGCCGCGCACCTGCCCGGGCAGAGGAGCCCTTCCATGACTCGATGCGGCCAATGGCCGCCTCCAGCTAGTCGGAGGTCCGATTGATGGTGCGCAGAACGGGAGTACCCGGCCAGAGGGTGGTGACCACCTGGGCCCCAGCATGCTGAAGACGGCGGAGAGCCCGATGCGTCGGCTGGAGACGAGCCTGGATGGCAAGCAGTTGCTCGGCGAGGGTGCGTGGGGCGTTGCTCGTGATCGTGGCACCATCCCGCCTCTGCTCGTCACGATGAGCTTCGGCGTCTTGGCTAGCGGCAACGGAATAACCGGGGAAGTACTCTGCATAAGAAAAAAAATATGAAGCCACAAGCCGGCACATATGACAAGTCGGGCAGCGAAAGAAAGAGAGGGACAACTCACCATCGAGCTAGTCCTCAATCTCGCCATAGCCGTCCAACAGGGCCTTCTCCTTGTCCACCCACTTCGAGTGCTCGGTCTCGAATTCGGCCTCAAGGGCCTCCTCCGCCTCCTTGAGCTCCTGCAGCTCCGCCTTGTGCTTGTCCGCCTGGTCAGCCAGCTACGTGGCCAGGCAGCCTCGCTCTTGCTCCATCTTGAGGCGCTCCTCGTCTTTGGTGAGCAGCACAGTTTGAGCTTTGCCCATTTGCTGCCGCAAGGTGGCATTGGCTCCTGCAGAAGATAAGAGAGAGAAGTCAGTAAATCAACAAGAAAAGGTAGTTGCCGGAAGATCCGGCTTGACTACTCAGCAGTCGGCCTGAATCTCAAGGGCTACACCCTGCGGGTGCGCTGGCGCCCCCCGTGAAAATAAAGAGAGGAGTGCTTACTCCGGCTGTCGGTCAGCTCGGCAGTCCGCTTGGCTAGCTCCTGGACTTGGGTGTTGAAGGCGGCCGAACGAATGTTGTGGTAATCCTACGACATAATCAACAAAGAAAAAGAGAAGGTCAGCACTTGGAGCCTACATTTAGGTTCCGGACCGCCTGCTCAGCAGCCGGCTGAGAACTCGGGGCTACACCCACTGGGTGCGCTGGCGCGCCCCCACAGAAGATTACAAAGATTTAAAGCAAAAAGCATAAGGGCCATACCCAGACGGCAGCTCGCGACGCCAAGAACTTCTTCGTGTAGTCATGGAGGGCGTCGCCCTGGGCCTGAAGCAAGGAGCGGACATCCTGCAGAGCCTTGTTCAGGACACCCGTCCCACCCCTAGGCATCCACTCCTGCAGGACGACGCTAGTGGCTTCCGCTTCCAAGGCCGACGAGGTCGAGGCTCCGACTTCCTGAGGCCGCGGCGCTGAAGTCGTCCTCGTCACACACGGACATGTCGAAGTGTGGATGATGGGAGTCGCCCCCACCACTAGCTCGCCGCCGACTCGAGGCGCCGACGGCACGTCGGGCAGACTGCCCAAAGCCTCAGCAGCCGGCGTCTGCTGGATCACCTCCGTCTCCGGGATGACGTCGTCGCCTCCCTCCCTCTCCATGACCAGCTAATCGTTGCTGGCTACTCCAGACGGCGCCAAGTCCTCTGGCACCAACGGCATGGAGCTCAGTGGGATGACCAACTGTGGAGCCTGGCCACCCGTGGCTCCCCCTGCTTGCGCCTAGGCGGACGCGTCCGCCTGGGCCTTGGTCGCCTCCTCCTCCTAGGCCTTGGCCACGGTTGTCGGTGTCAAAATCTATGGATCTCAGGTAGGGGGTCCCGAACTGTGGCTCTGAGGTTGATGGTAACAGGAGACAAGGGACACAATGTTTACCCAGGTTCAAGCCCTCTCTATGGAGTTAATACCCTACTTCCTTCTTGATTGATCTTGATGAATATTAGTATCACAAGGGTTGATCTACCATGAGATCATAATGGCTAAAACCCTAGAAGTCTAGCATATGTGATTATGATTGTCTCTATGGACTAAACCCTCCGGTTTATATACACACTGGAGGGGACTAGGGTTGTACAAAGTCGGTTACATAGAAAGGAATCTTCATATCCGAATGCCAAGCTTGCCATCCACGCCAAGGAGAGTCCCATCTGGACACGAGTGAGAGTCTTCGGTCTTGTATCTTCATAGCCCATCAGTCCGGCCCATGTCCAACAGGCCGGGCGCCCGAGGACCCCTTAGTCCGGGACTCCCGCAGTAGCCCCTGAACCAGGTTTCAATGACGAGGTGTACGGCGCGCAGATTGTCTTCGGCATTGCAAGGCGGGTTCCTCCTTCGAATACTCCGACATAGTCTTCGAACACAACGAACGTGTCCGGATCTACAAAACAAGTTCCACACACCACCATAGAGAGTATAATATTTCACGAGTCCAATCAGCAGACAACTTTTTGTAATGTGACATCACGTCCCTGTCCGGTTATTATTTCAAACCGTTTTTTCTTTTAACCTGTCGCTTCACATTTCAAGACACGGTTTATTGGCACGTCATGTCGAAGCAGAGATCGTGTCCCCTTATTACGGGATTCTCATCTATACGAGCGTGGGTATCCCAACCATTCTGTCGGTATGATTCCTTAGGAATAGGCAGGTTTTAAGGCCTAGGAGGAGACGTTCGATATTCATCGTCTTTATAAAGGGGTTACGACCCGACTTTATTTTTTATGCTGACCCTTTCCTCAACCTCTTCGACCTCGAGTTCCAGCACCCAAGGTTCAACTTAACTGCTTCGAGCTACCCAGTCATGTCCGGGCCTAGTTCTCAAGGCCGGTGGGTGGCTTCCTCTGTCATAGAGGAGGATATTGCGAAGCTCCGGGCGGCATGGTACCTGACCGCGGAAATCACCCACAGGCTTCCTGCTCAAGTGAAGGTTATTCGTACTCCCAGATCTAGTGAGAGGGTCATATTCATATCCCACTTCCTCCGAGGGCTAGGGTTTGCTCTTCACCCCTTTGTTCGAGGGCTCATGTTCTATTATAGGCTAGATTTTCACGACCTAGCCCCAGACTCTTTTTGTCTCATGTCGGCGTTCATCGTCATGTGCGAGGCTTTTCTCCGTATTCCCCCACACTTCGGCTTATGGCTTAAGACCTTCAATGTGAAGCCGAAGGTGATCAAAGGGAAGCAAGCAGAGTGTGGTGGCGCCATGGTGAGGAAGCTCACCAATGCTCTTTGGTTAAAAGGATCCTTCACAGAATCTTCCAACTTATGGCGGCGGGAGTGGTTTTACATCACTGAACCCTGTGGTACCAAGTGGGCTGGACTGGGGATCAATCGATGAAGTGCAGACTCTACAGAGCCGTATCCAGAGTCTCCTTGAGAAGGAAACTGATCTCATCGGCGTGATTCAAGTAATGTTAGTCCATCGGGTCCTCCCGTGCCAGTGACGGCCCCTCTGCATGTGGGAGTTCAATCTGGAAGGACCACGAACCCTTCAACACTTCTTCGGCACGATGCACAAAGGAATGTGGAAGTTGTTTTTCGGGACACGAAAACAATGACCGGACACTACCGAGGACATCGGCCTTGACTACAACCATCCGTATACCTCGGTAAACACTCAACTTCCGAACACAACTTAATTAAATATCCAATGATAAGGCACTGAGAAAACCATCTTTTCCCAGGGCTGGACAAAGAAGGCGGAGCGAATTAGGTGTTCGGCCCCCCTTCCCGAAGGCTTAGCTAGTCCTGTGCTAACAAGGATGCTGGTCCCGGCACCATTCTAGGTGCTAGTGAAAAAGGACAACGAGGAGAGTAGGAAGGCCAAAAGCAGCCTCCATTCCAAAGGCACACCAAATATTGTGTCCGGGGGGGTTAAGGTTCCCTCTTCCGAAGATAAAAGAGAAAGAGAAGCTGACATCCTTTCTCCCCATGGTAAGAAAAGGGCCGCCTTTGAAGGTTGGGAGGTAAAGGCTCCTAAGCGAGGTAAGACACTCCTATCAGGCGGTTCGGGCTCGGAAGATGACGTTGTCGCACAGTTCCTCCATAAGGACGAGCCTTTAGCCGAATCGTAAGTGAACAAGGGTGTTTTAAACATATCCCCTTCCTTTTCCCGTTACAAGGATAACATTTAGAATACATGTTTTTGCAGTCCGGCACACAGTCTTCCTCACCAATCCTCTTCGGGGGATCTTCTTTGGAAATGATGGAAAGCGAAAAGCCTCCACAGGATTCCTCGCCCAATAGGGCGAACGACTTCGAGGTGTCGTCCCGGAGGAACTCTCCCGATTAACAAGTCATGCAGGGGGTAATGAAGACAACGCCCCAAGGTGAAACTTCGATCACCCAGGGTCCGGGAAGTACGATCCCTATGTGGGCCAACATTAAAGGCCCTGGACTATCCGGTTTATAGCCGGAGACGACTCTAGGGTCGGACAAACATATCCCTTCAATGGGAGTCCGTACTCCCACAGCTGCTTCCCGGGATCCGGAGGCGCCGGATACCTTGATGGACATGTTGTGATATCCGTCTGTCTCAGAGGAACATAGTACCTTAATGGGTACGGTGGTTGAGAGGATTATGTCCGCAAAAATCGGATTGAATGAAGCTTTCACGGGCCTGCTAAGAGGCTTCGAGGTATGTAATGTAATGTTTTTGATTGTGCTCTATACACAAAATCCACCTGTGTATGGATAGTAGCCCCTGAGACTCTGGTTGGCGTCCAAAGGAAGGCAATCAGAGGATCGAAAAAGATATGCCCAGGAAATAATCAAATTAATTGGAACACATGCTGTTACATCCACGACGACTGCCCATGCTCCAGAGTTTGCAGATCTGGAGCAGAAGCTTAATGTGGCGGATGACGACATCGTGCTTATTAACAGGCGTCTCGACGAGGCGCAAGGTATGTTTTGAGGCGGTCAGTGTATGTATGTATAATAATATGAGCACGAAGCTAATTATTATATACTGATAAGTGCATAACTGCAGATAGTGCTGCTGCGGTGGAGGCCTTTCGGGCTGAACTTGTCCAAGCCAAGGAGCAAGCCCGGATGAGTAATGTGGCTGCCGAGAAGGCAGCTGATGAGTTAAAAGACGAACAGGATGCTCGGCGCCAGTGCGAGGAGAGAATGTCTATCATGGCGCGCGAGCTAAAGGAAGCCACTGTCTGGTGCGAATTCCTCGAGAGGGATAACAAAGCCAAAACGGCCGATCTCGATAATGCCGTACAAGAGGTGAGGGAAGCACAATCCGAGTCTAGGGCGGTACGGGAGGAGATCCGACAAGCTAGGGAGATAGCGGCTGGTAAGCCTTTCTTATTACAGACTAAATTCGGCGATCCGAAGTATGCCCCACTTAATCGAATGTGGAGTTTGAGGGAGCCCTGGACTAAGGGGTCCTCGGGTGTCCGACCTATTAGACATGGGTCGGACTAATGGGCTGTGAAGATACAACGACCGAAGACTCTACCCGTGTCCGGATGGGACTCTCCTTGGCGTGGAAGGCAAGCTTGGCGACCAAATATGAAGATTCCTTTCTCTACAACTGACCTTATGTAACCCTAGATCCCTCCGGTGTCTATATAAACCGGAGGGTTAGGTCCGTAGAGAGATATCCCTCATAATCATAGTCAGTCAGGCTAGACTTTAGGATCTTAGCCATTACGATCTCGTGGTAGGTCAACTCTTGTAATACTCATATTCATCAAGATCAATCAAGCAGGAAGTAGGGTATTACCTTGATAGAGAGGGCCCGAACCTGGGTAAACATTGTGTCCCCTATCTCCTGTTACCATAGACCTTAGACGCATAGTTCGGTACCCCCTACCCGAGATCCGCTGGTTTTAACACCGACATTGGTGCTTTCATTGAGAGTTCCGTTGTGACGTCGAAAGATAGATCGATGCCTCGCCTTGTTCTCAAGGACAATGTCACCTCTGGAGGAGCACTGGCACCAGGCCAAACCCTCCGGCTGGGCGGCTTCATCATGACCGCCTGTTTGGCCGTTAAGCCGATGATGACTTCTCAGGTCATCGAAAATCCCCTCCATGTTGACTCCAAATACTCCAAGCAGATGGATCCGGCGAAGCTATCATATTTAAAGGAGCTCCTAGATCGCATCGCTGCCCTGGGGTTCGCCACAGACTATGATCGGATTGGGCTTAAACCTGACCAGAGAGAAATTAAAACTCCAGCGATCACCCATCAAATAGCGGTAGTAGAGGCACTACAAGAAATATGTCAACTAGTGACCTTCTATCAGTGACCCTGGAAGAATTGGTCATAGATCTATGACCATTTCAGACCAATTGGTCAAAAGCTGTTCGGGGGGCTCCAAACCCTAAACCATTGCGACCATTTTGGTCAGAAAGGTCGTAATTTCCTTACATGAAATGGTCATAAAGCAAACAGTGCTGGTCCGCTGCCTTATTTCTAGTTGTTAACGACCAATATAGATGGTCTTAGCCTTGTAGATTGTGGTGGGTTGTGATGACTAGGCGCCATCTCATCAGTTTTGCCTATGTGTCATGTCCATGTGTCAATTTTTGCCCTAGGTTGTGAAGCAACCTATATTTATGTTATTCCAAAAATTCCCAAAAAATTCTCATAAATTGTTTGGATCATATCTTCATCAAATATGTCAAAAACCTTCCTTGCCTAGTTCAAAAATAACTCAACAATATTCATTTTCCTATTCTATTCAGAGCAGCACTTTGTGAAGGAAGTACCACTTTGGCATGTCCAAATGGTATCCATTTTCTACAGTGCTTTTCTATGCCCAAATAACCATCCTCCACCAAATGCCAGCTCAATCCATTCATTGTTTTGAGCCGAGCTTCAACATTCATATTTATGTCCAGTGTGGTAGTTTGCAAAGCAAGTACCACCTAGGCTCCTCCTTTTGAGCTAAAAATTTGTGAAGACGGTCTTCTTAGTAACTGATCATCCTCAGCCAAAACTCACGCCATTAGCCATGTACATTTCCCGTACCGCTAATCAAACACTTGGTTGCTAATTCATGTTTGAGCATCGATCGGTCTCCTCGTGAGAATCTTATGTTGTAATTTTCTTCCTAGCACCTACCTGGGGAGTGCACAACCCACTAGACATGCCTAGGCTGCCCCGAACACATGGCAACGCCACGGTCACGCGGTGACCATGCGGCAGGCATGCGAGCTTACATGCTCTAGAGTTGGGGGCCTCGGCCACCGCCCAAACCTCGACATATCGCCACCAAACCATTTATTTATGATTAAATATCTACTTATGTAACTATAAATGATTTTTGGAAAAAATAAATAGTAAACTATGAGGCAGCTGCAGTTCAAATTTGACCTGCTTCCTACTGAATCGGCGGGAATTTGTCTTTTTCACCAGAGGTGGATCAAAACTTTTTACGCCCAACCATTTTGTCAATTTTGCATTAAATATGTCCTAGTATTTTATAAAATTGATTTGGTCCAATTTTGCAACAATTATTTGGGAGGTCCTTCACAAAAAAACCTCCTTTTGGGCACTTGAAAAATGGAAAATGGTTTTTTCGTCTAAAGAAAAATGAAAACTTCCTTAGGAAATATTGTTTGCCATTCCAAGATGCACCCTTGTGCACAATATGAGATCATTTGAACAAACTATGCCATGAATGTGGCCATAGGATTGATCATTTGGCTTGAAAGCCATGAATCTTCACGCATGATAGCTCATTTCTGAGAACACTTTTTTTTAAAAGAATTGCTGTATTACAAGTTTATTATTTTTCCTGGTAACTTGGTCATATATAATGACACAATGCAAACGTTTTCCAATTTTTTGATTTTTTTTGAATTTTTTATGCCCGTTTCAAAATGCGGTCAAAACAGCGGGAATGACTGTTCCTAGCTAGTGGTTGAATCTTGGAATTTTTTTTGGTGTTTCTCTAATTAAATAGATACTTATGTACCTAGAAATGATTTTTGTAAAAATAAAGAGCAAACTACAACGCAGAGGTTTTTCAATATGCACCCGTGTGCACAATATGAGATCATTTGAACAAACTATGCCATGAATGTTAAGGTAGATTATTTTTTGAAACATAATTTGTCTTTTTGACGAGAGGTGGATCGAAAGCATTTTACATGTGAAGATTTGGTCCACTGTACATAAAATGCACTCTTATAGTTTTGAAAAATGGTGTGGTGCCATTTTCAAACAAATGTTTGGTAGATACTTCACAAAAAAAGAATTTTGTCACTCCGAAAATAGAAAATGTTTTTTTCCTAGAACTCATTTCTCAAAACACTTTTTAAAGATATTTGTCTTATTCAAATTTCAAGTTTGTTAGTTTCCCTAAAAACTATGTCACATTTGGTAACACAATGAGAATGTTTTTTTTTTGAATTTCTCATATCAGAAAACTGTTTATATGATTCAACACCTTTTTTTTGAAACAACATGATTCAACACCTTATTTTTAGTCGATTACGACCAATTTAGAAGGTCATAACGTGTACTGAATTCTGATTGGTCCATTGGCATGTCACGCGGATCGTGCCTCAAACGCCGTCGGATGCTCCCGGATCCGACGGCAGCCCTTTCTCCCTCACCCCCCTATTTGTCTCAAAAAAAGAAAAGAAAAAGAAAAGTCCCTCACCCTCTCACCCCACGAACCCTAGCGCTCCAGATCCGCACCCCGCCGCTCTCACCCTCGTCTCCCACATCGCCGCCGCCACCCACGCCGATCCCATCCCTCCCCTTGTCTCCCTCCCAAACCTTGCCGCCGGCGGCCTCTCCCCTCCTCTTCGCTCCCCCACCTCAGGCGGAGCCCCCCACCTATCCATCTCTCTCCAGCGACCCCTCTCTCTCCCCCGTCACTCATCTTCGCTGCTAGGGTTTGCGGTGACTTTTCCCCACGCTCGCCACGGCTCTCCGGCAACCAGGACGCAATGGCGTCGATGGGATCCGACAGGCGCGTTGCTCCGGTGATCCGGCGACTCAGGTGAGTCCCTCCAGGCCTCCTCGTCGCATCCCTCCCTCTCTTCCTCACCACGTTCCCTCTCCCTCGCAGATCCATCATCGCTCGAGGAATGGAACGCCATGGACGGGATGGCCACTTCCTCCCCTGCTCCGACGCCCTGGAGGCCGCCTTCTCGCTGCAGCGTCTCCTCGCTGCCGAGTCTCTTTGTGGTGGTCTAGTGGCTGTGATCTCGACCCGCCCCAATGGATTGTCCGGCGTTGGCATACACAGCGGAGGTGCTGCTGTTCCACTACGCCAACCCCATCTTCCATCCCGCCGTCGCCCCACTAGCAAGCTGCAAGGTGAGGCCGTCTGGGATTCTGTTGTGTGCATTTGTGCTCGAATTGTGTGCATTTGTGCACACTTCTTCATTTAGCTGATCTGGGATTATGTAAGGAAGATCATCACAATTATAGTTGTAGTTTCTTTGGTTGGAGCATTGAATAGATTTGTACCAAGTTGGGATGTTGGGATAGTTGGATTCCCATTGTCTCTTGTAGCACCGAATGCTAGTATGTGTTTTACTAAAGTCATCAGATAGTTAACTCACTGTGAGATGTCCACTCTTGTTTTGTTAACAAACATGAATTGTTAAGTCATCTATTCCTGGCTGTTGCTTTTGTTCAATATATATGTGTGCTTTCTGTTCTTTTGCAATGTCCACAAACTATTCTGTTTTGTTAATTATATGTTCGATGAGCAACCAGAGCTTATAGTGCTGATTCTGATGATCATGTATGTTCGCAGGGATATGAAAGAGAGGTTGCAAAGGCTGCAACCGAGGAACATAAGAAGAAGCCAGTGGTACTACACCCAGACCTCTGCTCCTGCTTGGAATCTTTGCGGCGCGTGTGATCTGACTGGGTTGGGTTGGCGTCTGGTTGCAGGACAAGGTGGTGAATTCGCTGTTCGAGAAGAGGCCGAAGCAGTTCGGCATCGGTGGCGAGCTACCGCCCAAGAAGGACCTCCACCGGTTCGTCAAGTGGCCCAAGGTCGTGTGGATTTAGGTCGTATGATTCTAGCATTGTGTACTAGTAGAAATTTAATCTAATGATGATGGGACATGATCTCTTTTCTTTATGCTGTGTTAATAGGATACCGTAAACGTAGGCCGCCGACAAACATATCATAGTCTCAGTCAGTTCATTTTCTCTGCGGGGAATGAATTCTTAGATCCCGCAAGTTTAGCAAATAGACACCGTACTCGTTTTTCTGTGTAAACATAGTTAGCACCTCTGTTTTTGAAGTAGTTCCTTACTTACCTCCGTTTTTGAAGTAGTTCCTTACCTATGTGTAAACTGATTTTCGTTCACCTAAAAAACTGCACTACCTGACTGTTTTGGGCAGCGAGCTTCTAACTAAAAAATGAGTTTGTTATGCTCATAATTTCAAGTTGGCCTCTACATATGAGTTGTAAAGCATGTTCTAAGGTTTCCATAGAGTACTTATTTGCTTCATTTGGATGTACGGTTTGAGAGCAGCCATCTATTTAGTTTGTTGTCCAGAAATATATTGCAGTTTGTAAAAGCAACCAATTCATGATAAGACTTGGTGAGGCTGATGCACATAGCTACTTTCAGTACCTTGTTAACAGTGTTGAGGACAAGTTAAATCCTGTATTGGGGTCCTGTTCTTGTAAACATTATGTAAAGCTAAAATTCTTCTGTGTCTTGCTTCCTGTGTCTTGCTCATTTAATATAAACATTATGTAGAGCTCTGTTTCTTCTTTTTGTGCTTCCTGTATGTATGTATGTATGTGTCTGACGATGAAGTTGGTTTCTTCAGAATTGATCGACTTTGACAAAGTTGTTCTGAACATTTCTTGAAACAGGGCGAGGCCGGTGATGTCTGTGCGGTGATGTCCCTGGGGTGGCGCCATTGTGCCCGATGCTTGCCCTGGTCACCACGGTGGTGCTTCGATGGCTTCCATACCCTCTCCTGGATGTGGTGATGGTCACACCACAGCCGTGGTGTAGCTGAGGCTCTGCTACGGCTAGAATGTCCCTCTGGTGAGCTCCTCCCCATTCCTTCTTCTCTGATGTAGCTCCTGCATGGCCTTGGCCATGATTTGGGTTGGATGTGGGGCTGTACTAGTTGCTGCTAGATGCTTTAACCAAGCATCAACTCCTACTGGAGCTCTCTCATGATAAATTCATGTAGTTCTAGGGTCTGTCAGTAGCTGCCCATGTGTACTTGCTTTACATATGTGCCCCTGTGATGCTCTCGTGATATGGAGTGGCTAATATCAAAATCATGGTGGTGTTGATGCTTATCTTGCGTGTCTTTGGTGGTGGTGGTGTTGACAGCAGTTACACACCTAGCTTGTAACTAATATCATTACTGCTAATTTACCTCAAGTTAATTTGAACATGGTTGAAATGAGCGCTGCTAATTTTGATGTCTAAAATCAATTTTTACCCCAAGTCCTTAAGTAACTATTTTCATTACATCAAAGTTAGCTGAGAATATTGACTAGAATATTTTATATATGACATGATGCATGTACACATACGGTTGAGAAACAACCTGGAGTTAGAGAACTTCTAGGACAAGATCAATGAGGTGACCGGCGTTATGGTGGCTGTGTACGGCGGCGACCACAAGTTCTTCGGTGAGCTGGCAGTATCCATATTGTGTGATATATGATGCTGCTCCGTTGTGCATCTCTCTTTTCTTGTGTGTTGCATCATTGTTGCTTGATAGAGTAAATGATTTCAGTTTTGGTTGTGTCCAATCTTTACTATGTACCATGCTTAGTGTTTACTAAACTGAGGCATTGGGCATTGGAATTTAGGCATTTATGTATAATTTTAGTTTTGGATGTGTCCAATGCAAACATTGATGTCAGCTGTCAAGTTGATTTTAAAATGTCTCGTTAACTTCATTATTCTATTATTTATTGTTAAATATGTTGTTAGATTTACTGCTATTTTGTTCCTAAACATTTTGTTCTGTAACATGCAGAGGCTGGGCTTTCATGTTTCCTCGTGAGCATCAGGACAAAAAAGTCGGAGGAAGCATAGTTCTAACATTGCTGTCAAGTGTCAAGTTTTGCATTAATGAAGCCCTTTATGCTGCTCCTATTTGTATGTGTGTATGATGTAGCAGAACCTGGCTCATGTGATTGTACACTTGTAGAGCTTGTTATATGATTGTAAACTTGATGCTGATCACATTGTATGTGTGTTATATGATGTAGCACTTTGATGGTTAATAATATTTGAAGTATTTCGTGTGTTTTCTGTGTGCCAATTTAAATACCAGGTATTTATTTGCATGAAATAAAAAAATGAAGAATATTGCCCTGATGGCTAGGACCTAGTACTAGAACATGACTAGTGAACCCAATTTAGAAAAAAAGAAAAAAAATTGAAATTGTTGAGACAAAAAGGCCATGGCCCAAAAATAAAAAGGCTGCAATGTTGGGCTTGGTCCATTTAGCTGACAAAAAATTCATAGGAAAAAATATATAAATGGGATGAATTAATGGGCTCGGCCCATGTAAAACACTGAATTGGACCGGGCTGATTCTTGTGCCACATCAGATTGCCACGTTGGATGCCTACATGGCCTGGGGAGGCTGCTAGTGACCAAAACAAAACTGTAGGCATATTTTGGTCGTAAACGTCTATGACATTCTCACAGAGAAGGTCGTTAATTTCAGTTTACGAGCGCCAACTTTTGACCTACTATTTTTGGTCACAAAAAGGTCACAAATGAAAAACAATGACCTTTCAGTGACCAATAGTCAAGGTCACAAGTTGACATATTTCTTGTAGTGAGGATCAAGACGACAAATCTTCCTCTATATTGAGGACGAACTACGTTCGAATCTCCGAGCTTGAAGAGCCGGACACCTACCTTTAGAAAGAGATGCCTTGTCCTCCGAATATAGAATCGGATGACAAGCCCGAAAAATCAGTTGACACCCTGGAGCCCAAACTACTAAGTTCGGAAGTTCTTCAAACTCCGGATCCTAAATTGGGTCAGGGTTCGGTTTTCAAGCCACCCACCCACCCAGATATAAGCACTCTCATGGGCATCCGACAACAGTCTCAGGAAACGATCCACCACTTCTGGGCCAGACTCCTCCTTGTCAAAGATAAGATTAAAGATTGCCGCGACGGAGACACGATCTCAGCGTTCTGCAACAATTGCATGGATGAAGGAATCCTCAACGCCATCAACCGCCATCGCATATCACGCTTCGCAGACATGGAAACCACAGTACACAAGTACTGCACAATGGAAAGCGCATGGAAAACTCAGGCAGCTCGCTGGGAACCACCGGTTTCCACCCAACCCCTCGTTCAGGCGAAAAGGACGCACCCTCGTGGCACGCTCGACCCAATGGTAAAGAAATATAAGCCCATTACAGGACACGGAACGGTTCTGGAGGGATGCTCGATGGACCATGCAAATTACACGCAACACCGGATACTATATCAACCCACAGCCTTAGAGCATGTTGGATACTCTGGCAGGTGGCCAAGAGCGGTGAGGATATCCTCACCAAAAATACCCCAGAGCAATATCCCCCAGAAGACGACGACCTCAGAGTATTGACAGTCTTTGAGACTTTCCCTACAAACAATAAGCGCAAAAGGGCACTCCGCGACCTCGCCGAAGTCTGCCAAATCGCAGCAACAAACCCTTGGAACAACGCGGCCATAACTTTCAATGCCGATGACAAACCAAAACTCAGGACAGCCCGGGCACAGCCGCCTTGGTCCTCAGTCCGATCTTGGACGGCTTTTGGCTCACCAAGGTTCTCATGGACGGCGGCAGCGGAATAAACCTCATTTACGAGGATACACTCAGTAAAATGGAAATAGACAGGAGCCGCATCAAGTAAAGTAGCATGACCTTTCGAGGAATTATTCCTAGTCGGGAGGCGCGATGCGCAAGAAAAATCACGCTCGACGTGGTATTCGGCACACCGGAGAACTATCAGACCGAAGAATTAACCTTCCAAGTGGCCCCTTTCAACAGTGGATATCACACCCTATTAGGGCGAGATGCATTTACACGCTTCCAAGCCATACCTCACTACGGGTATATGAAGCTCAAGATGCCCAGGCCCAACGGCATAATCACTCTCGCCATTGATCCGGACATAGCACTTCGTGCCAAAAATAAAACCACATCCCTGGCCCTTGAGGCATTATCTGAAGCCCTCGCGGCCGAAGAATTAACCGCATTACGCTCTGTGGTGGATAGGGACTATTTAATCCTGGACAAACGACCCAAATCCACCTCCTTCAAACCAGCAGGAGAAATAGTCAAATTCCATGTCCATCCAACGGACCCCAAGAAGACAGAATCTATCGAGGCACAACTAGACCCAACGGTCGACACCGCGCTACGAGAGTTTCTGCGCAAGAACTGGGGATATATTCGCCTGGCACCCTTCTGATATGCCAGGAATCCCATGCAGATTGGCCAAACACAGCCTCAATATATTGAAGGGATATAAACCAGTCAAGCAAACACTATGGCACTTTTCCGAACCCAAACGTCAAGCTATGGAGGAGGAGCTAGCCAAGCTAATCGAGGTCGGATTCATTAGAGAAATAAAACACCCGGATTGGCTAGCAAATTTGGTGATGGTGGCAAAGAAGGATAAATCCTGGCGCATGTGCGTCGATTTCAAAGACCTCAATAAGGCTTGCCCTAAGGATCCCTTCCCCCTCCCCCGCATCGACCATATCATTGATGCCACCGCAGGACACGACTCACTGTGCTTCCTCGACGCATATTCCAGATACCATCAAATCAAAATGAAAGAGTCCGATCAAGCCGCAACGACATTCATTACCCCATATGGGCCATTCTGCTTCAACACCATGCCCTTCAGGCTCAAAAACACCGGGGCCACCTACCAACGCATGATTCAAACATGCCTGGAGAAACTGATCGACATGACAGTTGAAGCATATGTGGACGACATCATCATTAAAACTAGGCACGTCGATTCACTAATAGACGATTTACGTCTCACATTCGACAACCTCTGTGCATATGACATCAAGCTCAATCTGGAAAAGTGTGTTTTTGGCGTCCCTTCTGGAAAGCTACTTTGCTTCATCGTTTCCATTACAGGAATTGAAGCAAATCCAGCCAAAATCCGAGCTTTGTCCCAATTGGCTACACCAACAGACCTTAAACAGGTCCAAAAACTCGCCGGATGGGTGGCAGCTTTATGCTGCTTTATCTCTAGATTGGGAGAAAAGGCATTGCCACTGTATCGCCTCCTCCAGCGCGCCGATCAATTTGAGTGGATGGATGCGGCAACGGCCGGATTGGAAGAAATAAATGCCCTTCTTGCGAGCAACCCAATCCTGGCCGCGCCGAACATTGGCGAACCCATGTTACTATACATATCAGCAACACACCATGTGGTGAGCGTCGTGCTTGTTGTTGAGCGAGAGCAGGACAGACACAAATTCCTGCTTCAGAAGCCGGTATACTACGTATCCACTGTCCTCACACCATGCAAATCTCGGTACCCTCATTACTAAAAGATAGCATACGCGGTCTTCATGGCATCCCGGAAGCTACGACACTACTTCCAAGAATGTTCGATCACGGTGGCTTCTAATGTACCACTCAATGACATAATAAACAACCACGATGCTACGGGCCGGATTGCCAAATGGGCCATTGAGCTCCTTCCATTCGACATAACATACAAACCACGTCGAGCCATTAAATCCCAAGTACTGGCGGACTTTGTCGCCGAAAGGACAGAGGCTGAACTCCCTAAAGAGTACGGCACATATTCCAACTGGGTCATGCACTTCGATGGCTCCAAAATGCTGGCAGGCTTAGGGGCGGTAATTGTCTTAACATGCCCCACTGGAGATATAGTTCAGTGCGTACTCCAATTATTATACAGAGACTCCAACAATGCAGCCGAATACGAGGCCTTATTGCATGGTCTTCGGATGGCTGTCTCCATGGGCATACAACGCCTGGAAGTGCGCGGGGACTCGAACCTCGCGATATCTCAAATAAATGGAGATTTTGATGCCAAGGATCCGAACATGGCGGCCTATCGAAACACTGTTCTCAAAATGTTGGCTCGGTTCGAGGGCTCGAGTTTCACCATGTGGCTCGAGAAAGCAATCAAGCGGCGGATGTCCTTGCTTGCATCAGCACCAAGTGCGACCCTGTCCCACCTAACATATTCTTGGAAAGGCTTTTCAAGCCATCCGTGGTGTGGCAAGGGGAGAGCGGCAAAGTCAGTCCGGATCCGACCACAAACCCAGATTCTGAACAAACCGACATCATCAGAGGCTTAGCCACTGAAATAACACTGTCGGCCAATCTTATCATGGAAGTCATTGCCCCAGAATGAACCATTCTTGGCCTACCTCAACAGGCGAGATCTCCTTGAGGATCAGAACGAGGCTCGCTGCATTGTTCAGCGTTTGAAAGCCTATAAAGTCCACGAAGGAGAACTCTACAAGAAAAGCGCTACCGGAGTACTCAAAAGATGCATCTCCGAGGAAGAGGGGCGGCAGATCTTGGCTGAGATTCATGCCGGTCTTGGTGGTCACCACGCTGCAGCTCGGGCCCTTGTAAGCAAGGCCTTCCGTACAGGATTCTACTGGCTGACAGCCCGCACAGATGCACAAGACCTTGTCCAACATTGCGTCGGATGCCAACTTTTCGCCAACCAAAGCCATATGCCACCGACTGCTCTACAAACAATCCCCATCACCTGGCCTTTCTCGATCTGGGGGCTTGACATGGTTGCACCCCTTAAATGAGGTAGCCATCAGAAAAAATATTTGCTAGTCATGGTAGATAAGTTCACTAAGTGGATAGAGGCCAAACCAGTCACAACGGTCGAAGCTGGACCGGTGATAGACTTTATATCAGGCGTGGTACACCGTTATGGTGTCCCACACAGCATCATCACCGACAATGGCTCTAATTTTACAGCCGATGAGGTGAAAGCCTGGTGTGCTAATCTAGGCATTAAGCTCCACTACGCCTCTGTCTATCATCCGCAAACAAACGGTCAAGTCGAACAAGCCAATGGTCTTGTTATGAGTGACATCATACCCAGGCTAGTGCGGTCTTTGAAAGAATCAAACAAGCACTGGGTTGAGGAGCTCGACTCCGTACTCTGGGGGCTGCAGAACACGCCCAATCGCACTACCGGATATACACCTTTCTTCATGGTGTGCGGCGCAGAGGCTGTGTTACCCTACGGCATTATTCATGACTCACCTCGAGTGCGCATGTACGAAGAGAGAGAGAGAGAGAGAGGCCGAGCTTGATTGAAAGGACAACTTAGATGCCCTGGAGGAGGAGCGCGACGTCGCAAAAGCCTATTCCGCATTTTATCAACAGCAGGCTCGCAGATATCAAAGCAGAGAAGTGCGGGCCAAGACTTACAATGTTGGCGAACTCGTTCTACGCTTGCCAGAGAAGAAAAAGGACAAACTCAAGCCCAAATGGGAGGGTCCCTTTCATCATTGACGAAGTTCTCACTGGATGAGCGTACCGCCTGCGCGATGCATCAGATAACCGCCTTGAACCAAACCCATGGAATGCGGCCAGACTCCAGGGATTCTACGCCTAGCGCCGACCCTTCGTTTGCTTCCTCCTCCCTATTGTTTACGTTATTTTTTATCCTCTCTATTCGCCCTCTTTTTTTTAGCCTAAAAGCTTTCATGCGGCTAAACCGTACACCTAAGACGCACACATTCTCAAATGTCTACGTCCATTATACCCTGGGGCTTCTTGCACAGAAGCTTATTATCGTTATTTTCTGAGCATAAGGCTCATCACATATGTATTTTTTCCTCATATGTACCTTTTCTTCGCCCTTATATGCGTCGATATGACTTAAGTTTTGGCAAAGCTGGGTTGCCTGGCTCCTGTGCTTATGCCCTACATTCCCGTTAGTTCGGCTAGGGCATAAAGGGAGCACCTCTACAATTGTTACTGTTGGGTCATCCAGATGTGTACCTCAGACTGGGTGAAGCCGTAAGCTAGCGTTCTTAAGGGAATATTCGGTCGGCGGACTAAAGATGTTTTATATTCATTCCACTATGAACCCCCAGATGATTACCTATACTGTGATGTTCTCAATCACAATTCGGACATGGATATTAACGCATGCACACCCAGGGAAAGGAACCCTTAATGGAAATATTCTCTCTGGAAGATGTTTCTTACAATCACAATGTAATATAACATAGCTAGCCAGATACAACTTGTCTGTTCAAGCAACTATGATCCCTATGCTTGGTTTCCATGCATACCCCGGTCTATTTTTACCGCTCGAGTATTCAGAAACACTCAGCACCTTCGGGTCTAGAGGTCGAAGAGAAAAGGTCGGCCATGAAAATCGTTTAACAATCCGGCTAGGAAAAAATATATTGAGGAAAGTACATAGTCACTTGGACTCAAAAACTTCATCCTCTATGCCGTGCAACAGGCTGTCTAGCTTACAATCCTGTTGGGAATACTTGGCAGCTACTTCTACTTGGTCATATACCAAATTAACGGGAATTTCTTTCCCATCTGACCCTAGCGGTCCGACCCGGGCCATATGATTCAGATCAAGCTTGGTATACCGTGTTTTTACCATGGCCCAGACCTCTCGCGCACTGTCACATCCTAGCTAGTTCATGCATTAGAGTGTTGCATCATCTTTACTTTTCCAAAAACTTGAAATGGGGATGACAGAACCCCCAGCACCCCCTGAAAACAACTAGGGTTTACTAAAATCATTTTCAATGAACCTGAAATGCCCTCCTAAAAAGTCCACCCTTTTTGTCTTGGGTTAGAACCTCTGACAAAATGGGTTCACAATTTTCTAGGTCATCACAGGATCATTGAATTAAATCATATGTAACTTGCATTTGGGCATTTAAATGCTAGTAAATATTTTAAATGTCCAAATAATCCCAAACTAAAATGTTCCATGTTGGATATGTTCCATACAGTGAGCATGTGCAGTTTGGTGAATTTTGGAAATGCCTAGTTATTTTTAGAAATGCCACAAACTTGCAGAAATAACAGAAAACAGAAAATAAAGGAAAAACCACTTACCTGGCCGCAACCCACCGCCCAGCCCACCTGGTGGCCCAGCACTGTTCTGGCCCGTGCCAGCTAGCTGCTTCTTCCCCGCCAGGTAGGCAGGGAGGTGACGTCGGCGTGCGGGAGCTCACCACGGCGCCACCTGCTTGTCGCTTCGCCTCTGGATGCGCTGGACGATCTCCACGTCGCCTCCCCGAACCCCTGGACACATCCACACGCCCCCAGCCTCTCTCCCTCGCCCTCTCCCGCCATGGCCGACGGACCTGCCGCTGCACCGACGACGTAGCCACACTCTCCGTCATCCCCGTGCCGCGCCACCGTGTCCAGAAGCTCCGCCGCCCTCCTCTCCTTCGAGCAGGCCGAGCCCCGAGCGCTCGCTTTCCCTGATGCCACTGCAACGACCTCGCCCGACTCCGCCACCGCCGGAGATCCCTTCCGTCGTCCCCGCCGCACCAGCTCGTCCCAGACCTCGCCGTCTGCTCCGGCGTGATCGCCGTGAGCTGAGCCACCTCTCCATCCTTCCCGTTCTCTCTCTAGAGAACCATAGCGACCACACGAAGCTTCACCGCAACGCACCATCGCCGAGCTCATCGCCGACGATGCTCCGGCCACCCAACGGCCACACCACCTTCTCCACTACACTCACCGCATCGCCAGGAACCCGTAGCACCACCGCACGCCCCTTGTTGTGCCCCCTAGCGACGAGCCCAAGCTCACCCGAGCTCCGGCCACCACCACGCTCGTCGCCGGCGTCGTTTCTGACGACCCGGAGCCCAACCACCACCACCACCACCACTCGACGTGGCTCACTCCCCGCGTCACGTAGATGTGCTCTGCCGTCGTTTTGGTCGCTGGAGCACGAAACCCGCATCGCCCCGCCGCGTCTGGCCTCGCCGGCGGCTAAACACCTGCGAGTTTGACCCTGCTGACCCAGTTTGACCTTGGGTGGGTCCAGTTTGACCCCCTGGGTCTATGGCAAGCGGGGCCCGCCCTGCTAATTAACCCAGGTTTAGCGCTAACTAAATTCAGTTAGTTTATCTAACTACTGACAGATAGGACCCACTGGTCAGTTTGACCTAGACCGGCTCCATTGACTGCTGACGTCACCATGACACACTGCTGACACAATAAGTATTTTCTGGATTTACTTTTATACAGGAAATTCCAGAAAATACTACAAACTTCAGAAATTCATAGAAATTAATCTGTAACTCCAAATGCAAAGATTTATATATGAAAAATGATCAGAAAAATCCAATCTTTCCATCTGTAATGGTTTCATGCATGTCAGAACAATTTAACCTTGATGTTTAAGTGAAACAAGCTAATGCATTTATATGACTTAATATCATGAGTTTTCATTTGAATCTTTGAATCAAATGGACTCAAACCAACCTGTTTACAATGCATTAGCCAAGACACACCATATTGCGATGTCATAGCATGCATCATATTGTTGCATATTGCCATGTGATGATTGTGTTATGTGGTGTCTTTCGTGGTAGGTTCTGCCTCCGAGGATACCTTCGAATATCCGGCTGAAGGGCAGTACCCTACTACTACTCCATCAGGCAAGAAGCCGCATTGATCATATCGATACAAACCCATGTTCTTGCTCTTGCTCTCATCTACTGCATTTAAGACAATAACGTTTCAAACTGCTGTGTGCTGCGGTAGTTGAACCCTTTTCCTCTGCATGACCTGTCATTGCCACAGTAACTAGATGAAACCCACTAGCATGTGTAGGAGTTGATTGAGCCATGTCCGTGTTTCCTACCTTGCTATGCCTGCTATGCTTATGGTTGTGTCAGGTCTGGTTCATCTGGGTGATGGGCTAGAGTGAAATGAATATGTCGGTAATCCGAGTGAGGTGTTGAATAGGATTTGGTAAAGGTATCGATGAGAGGCCATGTAGGAGTACATGGTGGGTTGTTTCATTGGAACCGTCCTTAAGCACCGAGATCTGTATGTGTGATTTAAAAACCAGCTACTACCATGCATTGGGCCCGAAACCAATGGACCCTCTCGGCTTCTTAACCACCCTAGCTCTTAGTCCAGGAGTTACAACTAGTTTCTAGTGTTTATAGGATATGTGTTGGCAGCCGTGCGTAGCGCTGACCCTAGGGGTGGGCTATGATGCGGTAGATACACCGTGGCCGGGTATGCCGGGCGCCCGTTTGGCATCTCGGGACCCTGTACACATCGTTCGGGGCCGTATGTGGAAACCTCGGCCGGACTCCCTGCGGATGGAACCTGGATAGGCAATAGACCTGGACCAGAGACTTGAGTGTTTAGGTAGGCCGTGGCCGACACCCTCGTTGGGCTTCCGCTTGAAGGTTGCCGAGTACATGTCATGTAAACGATGATACGTGGTGAGAGCGTGTATGAAGAAGTATACCCTTGCAGGGTTAACATCATCTATTCGAATAGCCGCGTCCACGGTAAAGGACAACTTGGTTGCCTATACAGTTCATAGACAAGTTAATGGTTACTACTAAAAGACTCAAGATAAGTGTGAGTACCGTGGATGGCCCTCTCATAGGATGACGAGGGAGGATCCATGGTGGAGTATTGTGATGGTGATTAGTGGACTCGTGTGCGAAAACTATTTTACAAGTGGTGTCTCGTAGGATAGCTTAGCCAAGAGTCAAAGCTGGCTTGCTGCTATTACTCCACTACCTTCTTGAGAATGAGCATGCATAGTAGGATCTGTTGTAAGACTTGCTGAGTACCTTTGTACTCATGTTGCTTTAATTACTATTTCAGACGACAACACTGCCCCCTCCGACGGGTTTTACATAGATCTCGACGTCGATGAGTGACTTGCCACTCAGGTGGTGATTCTGAGCCATGGAGGGCCCTATGTAGATAGATAAGCTTCGTCAAGCCTTCTTTCTTTCTAGTGTCTGTACTCAGACTAGTTTGCTTCCGCATGTTCTTGTATGTTTGTATGACTCGGGTCATGTGACCCCTACCTGTATGAACATGTTATGTATGGCTCTCCGGAGCCTTTAAATAAAGTACTTTGAGTTGTTGAGTTTTGTTGTGATGCCATGTTGTATTTACACATATCGAGCATATTATGTGTATGATTGAAATGCTTGGTATGTGTGGGATCCGACAATCTAGTTGTTTATCCTTGGCAACCTCTCTTATGGGGAAATGTAGTGTAGTGCTTCCATGAGCCATAGTAGTCCGCTACAGCCCGGTTCACCAGAGTCCTGCTAGCCCAGCACTACCGCTCCGGAACACTTAACTGGCCGGCATGTGTTTCACTTTGTTCCTGTGTCTGTCCCTTCGGGGAAATCTCACGCGGTGACATCCGGAGTCCTGCCTAGCCTGCTACAGCCCGGGTTCCCGGAGTCCTATTAGCCCATTGCTACAGCCCGGATTCACACGCTGCTGACCGACATGCTTGATGTTGATTCATGTATGCCTGTCCCCGTAAGTTTGTGCCACTTTGGGTTCACGACTAGCCATGTCGGCCCGGGTTCTCTGTCATATGGATGCTAGCGGCACTATCATATACGTGAGCCAGAAGGCGCAAACGGTCCTGGGCCATGGTAAGGTGACACCCGTGGGAGTACCGTACGTGAGGCCGCAAAGGGATATGAGGTGTTACAGGCTAGGTCGGTGTGACTTAGAATCAGGGTCCTGACATCATTTGTATCAGAGCCGGACTGCCTGTCGGTTCGTTAAGTCAAACTGGTCGACGTCGAGTCTAGAAATGCTTTAGTTATATGTAGGGGAATTGATTGTGGGAGGGACGTAAGGCTCTTTTACTCCTTTACCTTATGCCCTCTGATCTGAGTCATTCTCTTCTCATTCTAAGTGGGTTAAGGACTAGGCTCTCCTCTCTCTATCAGGTTCACGTGTTACTAATCCGTAGTAACTTATAGGATTGTTGGTTACAAACTCAGTTCAGTTTCTACTACTTTTAGTATGTTGTCAGTTGAACCAGAACCTTGATATGATGTTGTTGAGTAGTTTTGCAAACTATTGTGAATGTGTCAAATCTTTTTCTGAGCATTTACAGCCGTTATGCTGTCTGATTTCTCCTAGAAAATTCTAATGCCTTGCATTATTCCGTGCTTTCAAATGGCCAACCGCTCCCAGAATCAAGTGGTTTGTCTGACTCGGTTCCCCAATGTACCTGGTCACATGGCCATGCTGGTCTGAGTGATGATTGAGACAGGCTATCGATGGTATCCTGAGTATACCGCCAAGGAGCAGTTTCGAGACTTCAATCAGAGCCAATACCTTTGTACAGTCAGGATATACCCTTCTTATCCTGGAGCTACTGAGCCCCTCCATTGCTCTTATGGACTTGGGGTTACCATTGAGATGTCCCTGAAGGACGCAGCTTACTCGATGATGACTATCATATGAGCCAGAACTGCCTTGCTTCGGAACACTGATTTCCGCTACATGCCAGCATCACTCCCTGGGGCACAAGGGTACTATCAGGCTATGTACTGTGACTCTACACATGAGGATTCACTACTCCGCACCATCGCAGAGATGCTTGAGGACAAGGACCGTGAGAATCGTGCCTTGCGAATGGAGCTCTTCAACCCTCTTTCTGATCACTGGGCCACTCTGACACGGTTTGCACCTGCTGTGCAGGCTAGGTATATGGACATCAGGGACTTGTACCCCGTGCGGTCTGGTCTGCCAGATTGTATGGACTGGCGTGATGTAGGAGGCATCACCTCTCCCCGTGGACCTCGTCTGCCACTGTTTGTTGGACCAAGGCCACATCCGAGTCCCTATGGACCGCAAGCTCCACAGGACCGACTGTTTCCATATGATCATGTTCAGCTCCCCGGACATGGTGGTGATCCCTATGAAGATTACTACGGAGACATCTGAGTTGGTAGTAGCTTCACTAGTATTGTAATAGTTGTATTCTCCACAGTCCTGCGTGACTCATGGGATACGACTTGGTGTGTATCACGTTCCAGAGGTGTAGAAAAATAATGTATAGGAGCTAGGAATGCCTCCAATGAGATGTAACGTCTTTCACCGTAGTTGTACTCTAGCCTGGGCTTGTACTAAACTATGTATGGTGTGTATGACCGATGGTATATATATGGCAGTTTCTATATTACCATGTCGTGCAAATGAACATCTCAGCATTCCGTGTTATCCATTACATTCTGCACTTCCTTGCCAAGATTGTGCCATCCTTGTCTAAACCGTTGTCTTGTTTTTCCTAGGATGGTCAACACCCGCAACAACCCTGCTGCCCCGGAGCAGGGTGAAGCCAATGTAGCTAGGGATGAGAATATGCCTCAACCGCCTTCTCTGGCCGAAGTTATGCTGGAGGCGGAAAGAAACAAGTGTGAGACTAACCGCTTGCTAGAGCGGATTGAGCGGAATACTGTACGCCATCAGAGGAACGACTTGGTGTCAATCAATGACTTTGTCAAGTTGTACCCACCGAAGTTTAATCATTCTGTCAAGCCCCTCAATGCGGATGATTGGTTTTGCAGCATCACCCATAAGCTATGTTCTGCCAACATAGCCGAAGCTGATAAGGTTACCTATGCTGCCTATCACCTCGAAGGCCCTGCTAGCCTTTGGTGGGAAAACTTTAAGGCTATGCGCCCGGCTGGCCAAATCACTACTTGGGCTGAATTCAGTGAGGCTTTCCGTGAGCATCACATTCCGGAGGGTCTCATGGATTGTAAGCGGGAAGAATTCTGCAATTTCACCCAAGGCGGACTGACTGTGGATGCATACAGCTGTGAGTTTGGAAATCTGGCACGTTATGCCCCTGAAGAGGTATCCACCGACGCCAAGAAGCAGGCAAGGTTCTACAAGGGACTTAGCCCCGAGCTTTGCCGTGATCTCCGTCTGCACGAGTGCACCTCCTTTCAGAAGCTGGTGAATAAGGCCATCAGTGCTGAGACAGGTCAGACTGACTATGACGCTTCAGGTAAGCAATCTCGTGACTTTGGTTCTTCATCTGGCTCTGGATCTCAGAAGCGCCGGGTGTGGATTCCAAACACAGCTCTGCCACCCAGGTTCACTCCGAGGCCATCCTTTGAGGCGCCTCGACCCAACCAGCAGTTCACACCACCTAAGACCTATGGTGGCCCCGCTGCTAATCCTGCTCCACGCCCCAATGTTGTGACATGCTTCAAGTGCGGAGAGCAGGGTCACTACAGTCGAGAGTGTCCCCAGAACAACAACCCCAACCAGTCTGGAAAGTCCGTTGGCCGTGGTAAGCCAGTGGGAAAGGTACTTTATGCCAAGCCAGCCACCACTTCACGTGGCCATGTCAACTATGTCTCAGGTGAGGAGACTGATGATGATCCCAACGTCGTCCTTGGTACGCTCCTTGTTAATTGCCATCCGGCATCTGTTCTTTTTGATACTGGAGCATCTCATTCATTTATTTCTGAGAGCTATGCTCGATTGCATAACACGACATTCTGTGACATGCCAACCGCCATGGAAATTCAAACCCCTGGCTCTAGATGGCAAACTTCTAGAGTAAGCCATGGGAATGAAATTCTTGTCAATATACTTGTCTTCCTTGCATCACTAATAGCTCTCAAGTCCTCGGATGTCAGCCCATTATGCTAAGATTGATTGCTCTACTAGAACTGTTCAACTTACTCATCCATCGAGCATGACAGCAATGTTTCGACCCGAGTGTTTGAGCGTCAGCTCTACTCCCTAAATACCACCGTCTTCCAGAACTTGAAGATATTCCGGTAGTCCGTGACTTTTCAGATATCTTTCCAGAAGAACTGCCAGGTGTTCCACCTGACAGGGATGTCGAGTTCATGATAGACCTTGTTCCAGGAACCATCCCGATGACTAGAAGACCCTATAAGATGGCACCCCTAGAACTAGCCGAGCTTAAGAAACAACTCTATGAGTCCTTCAAAAAGGGTTTCATCCGTCCTAGTTCTTCTCCATGGACTTGACCCGTCCTTTTCGTCAAGAAGAAGGATGGAAAGGATCGGATGGTTGTAGATTACCGACCTGTTAACTTGGTCACTATCAAGAACAAGTATCCGCTCCCCAGGATCAACGATCTGTATGATCAGATCGCTGGATCCTCAGTCTTATCCAAAATGGATTTGAGGTTGGGCTACCATCAAATCAAAATAAAAAACAGGGACATTCCCAAAACGGCCTTTGTTACTCGTTATGGCCAATACGAGTACACCGTCATGTCCTTCGGTTTAACCAATGCCCTAGCCACCTTCTCTCGGTTAATGAACTCGATCTTCATGGAGTATTTGGATAAATTTGTTGTGGTATACCTTGACGATATACTCATCTACTCCAAGAATGAGGAAGAACATGCCGAACATCTAAGGCTAGTATTGACGAAACTTCGAGAGCATCGCCTTTATGCAAAATTCTCCAAATGTGAATTTTGGTTGCCAGAAGTTACCTACCTAGGCCATGTAATCTCTGGTAAGGGTATTGCTGTCAATCCCGAGCGAGTTCAAGTTGTCCTTGATTGGACTCCACCTAAGAAAGTCAAGCAAGTTCGAAGTTTCCTTGGCTTAGCGAGCAATTTTCGCCGCTTCGTCGAGAACTTCTCCAAGGTTGCTAAACCTCTAACTGAACTCCTCAAGGAAGATAAAAAGTTCGAGTGGACCCCACAGTGCGAGTTCAGCTTCCAGGAACTGAAAAGACGCCTGACATATGCTCCCGTACTGGTACCACCAGATTTCTCTAAGGACTTTATTATCTATTGCGACGCCTCGCGACAAGGACTAGGTTGCATACTCATGCAAGATCGTTAGGTAATTTCCTATGCTTCATGGCAATTACACCCACAAGAGGAAACTATCCCACACATGATCTAGAGCTTGCAGTTGTAGTCCATGCACTCAAAACATGGCGACATTACCTTCTCGGTAATCGTTGCGAGATTTACACCGATCACCAAAGCCTGAAATACATCTTCACCCAACCGGATTTGAATCTCAGGCAAAGACGTTGGGTCGAGTCAATCTCAGATTACGACTTAGGGATAACTTACACCCCGGGAAAAGCCAATGTTATGGCTGATGCACTAAGTCATAAATCCTATTGTAACAATCTGATGTTACAACAAGGTCAACCACTTCTCCATGAGGAATTTCGGAAGCTTAACCTTCACATTGTTCCTCGAGGATTCCTATCCACCCTGGTGGCGAAACCTACCCTTACAGATCAGATCATCAAAGCACAGAAGGTAGATCCAGGAATCTCCCGTATTAAGAGAAACATTAAGAAAGGAGTCGCGAATTGTTTTTCCATTGATGATCAAGGTGTCGTATTCTTTGGAAACCGCTTAGTGGTTCCCAAGGCACGAAACCTGAGGCGGCTGATCCTTAAGGAAGCTCATGAATTCCCTCTCACCATTCATCCCGGTAGTACTAAAATGTATCAAGACCTACGCTAGAGGTTTTGGTGGACTAGGATGAAGAGAGAAATTGCTCAATACATTGCTAGTTGCAACGTCTGTCATCGTGTTAAAGCAGAGCATCAATGGCCTGCTGGCACCATTCAACCGTTGGCTATTCCTGAATGGAAATGGGATAAAATCGGTATGGATTTCATTACCAGGTTTCCCAGGACCAAGAAATGGAATAATGCTATCTTCATTGTTGTCGATCGCCTTTCCAAAGTAGCCCACTTCCTACCTGTTCGTGAGAGTATAACCGCTAGCCAGCTAGCTGACTTGTACATCTCCCGAATAGTGTCTCTTCATGGTGTTCCATTGGAGATTAACTCAGACCGTGGAAGTCTCTTCACCTCTCTATTTTGGGAAAGTTTCCAAAATGCTATGGGAACTCGTCTCTCCTTTAGCACCGCCTTCCACCCCCAATCAAGTGGTCAAGTAGAATGAGTCAATCAAATTCTGGGAGATATGCTCTGAGCTTCTGTCATCTCTTTCGGTTTGGATTGGGAGAAATGCCTTCCATTCGCCGAGTTCGCTTATAACAATAGTTATCAAGCTAGCTTGGGCAAAGCTCCTTTCGAAGTTCTGTATGGACGAAAATGTCGAACGCCTCTTAACTGGTCAGAAACCGGGGAAAGACAACTCTTTGGCCCGGATATGATTCAGGAAGAAGAAGAGCAGGTTCGCACTATTCGTGAGAAATTGAAAATAGCCCAATCTCGTCAAAAGAGCCAATATGACCGCAAACATAAGCTTGTGACTTATGTAGTCGGCGAGAAGGCTTACCTTCGGGTTACTCCTTTGAAGGGAACCCATCGTTTCGGTATCAAAGGCAAATTGGCTCCTCATTACATTGGACCCTTTCGCATTCTTGCCAAACAAGGAGAAGTTGCCTACCAATTGGAACTACCTCCGCATCTTTCCAGAGTTCATGATGTCTTCCACGTTTCTCAACTCATGCGTTGCTTCGCGAATCCTATCCATGGAGTGGACCACGAAACGCTTGATCTCCAAGATAATCTCACATATCGGGAATATCCCGTTTGCATCCTTGATCAAGCCGAGCGTACCACTCGACCAGGGCCGGCTCTATGTTTTTCGGGGCCCTTGGCCAAGTTGAAAAAAGAGCCCTTATAGGTAATATATATGTACGCATATCCGATCATATTTTGTTCTTCTGAGAGGTATAACATATAAAAAATTGATAATCACGCAGACTATGTCATATCATGAAAGGAAGACTAATAAAGTAGCAAAATATTAAATATGAGGAACAATATTCCTTGCTAGTTTGATTACCTTAAATAGATCCAAATTCTAATTCATAGAAAATAATACTTCAATTCTTCATGAAAAAACTTCTTCGGGCATTTCTAGAAGCAAAATCATTGATGACAATATCAAGATCAATGTTGTCCAAGATATCCTTCTCAATACAGCACACGGCCAATCCATTCAATCTGTCTTGTAACCGTACCAAGAAAATACGTTTACGCCAAGAAAGCAAGAAAATCAACCGTACCAAGAAAATCAAGACGGGAATCACGGAATCAAGGATTAAAGGGCCACCTGATTGCAGCAGCCGGCGGCCGGCCGGTTGGGCGTCCGTGCGAGTCTTCGAGAGACAGAGAGAGCAGCAGGCGGAGGCGGACGAGCCCCCGAGGCGACCAGGACCAGACGCAAATGCTGAGATGCGATTCAATAGATCGAATCGATTGATGTAGTATGCCAGGCGTCGTGCCTTTTCCTCTCCCGTAGTTGGGCTGGGCCTGTACTGATTCATTTTTTTCCAACCAAATAGATGTATAGGCTTATATGCATCTGATGATGGGCCCCCCCAGACCGGGGCCCTTGGCCCAGGCCAAGGTGGCCTACCCCCAGAGCCGGCCCTGCACTCGACACCATAACATCAAGTTTATCAAGGTTCAATGGTCACACCATTCCGAGAAAGAAGCCACTTGGGAAAGGGAGGATCGTCTTCGACTTGAGTACCCCACCTTCTTCCCACCGGACCCTAAATCTCGGGACGAGATTCTTTTGAGTGGGGGTGAGTTGTCACATCCTAGCTAGTTCATGCATTAGAGTGTTTCATCATGTGTACTTTTTCAGAAACTTGAAATGGGGATGACAGAACCCCCAGCACCCCCCTGAAGACAACTAGGGTTTACTAAAATCATTTTCAATGAACCTAAAATGCCCTTCTAAAAAGTCCACCCTTTTTGTCTTGGGTTAGAACCTCGGACAAAATGGGTTCACAATTTTCTAGGTCATTACAAGATCATTGAATTAAATCATATGTAACTTGCATTCGGGCATTTAAATGCTAGTAAATATTTTAAATGTCCAAATAATCCCAAACTAAAATGTTCCATGTTGGATATGTTCCATACAGTGAGCAGTTGCAGTTTGGTGAATTTTGGAAATGCCTAGTTATTTTTAGAAATGCCACAAACTTGCAAAAATAACAGAAAACAGAAAATAAAGGAAAAACCACTTACCTGGCCGCAACCCACCGCCCAGCCCACCTGGCGGCCCAGCACTATGCTGGCACGTGCCAGCCAGCTGCTTCTTCCCCGCCAGGCAGGCAGGGAGGTGACGCCGGCGTGCGCGAGCTTGCCATGGCGCCACCTGCTTGCCGCTTCTCCTCTAGACGCACTGGATGATCTCCACGTCGCCTTCCCGAACCCCTGGACACATCCACACGCCCCCTGCCTCTCTCCCTCACCCTCTCCCGCCATGGCTGACGCACCTGCCGCGGCACCGCCGACGTAGCCACGCTCTCCGTCGTCCCCGCGCCGCGTCACCGTGTCCATTAGCTCCGCCGCCCTCCTCTCCTTCGAGCAGGCCGAGCCCTGAGCGCTCGCTTGCCCCGAAGCCGCTGCAACGACCTCGCCCGACTCCGCCACCGCCGGAGATCCCTTTCGCCGTCCCCGCCGCAGCAGCTCGTCCCCGACCTCGTTGTCTGCTCCGACGTGATCGCCATGAGCTCAGCCACCTCTCCATCCTTCCCGTTCTCTCTCTCGAGCACCATAGTGAAAGCACAAAGCTTCACTGCAACACGCCACCACTGAGCTCATCGCCGACGACGCTCCGGCCACCCAACGGCCACACCACCTTGTCCACTACACTCATCGCATCGCGAGGAACCCGTAGCACCACCGCACGCCCCTTGTCGTGCCCCTAGCGATGAGCCCGAGCTCCCGAGCTCCGGCCAATGCCACGGTCATCGTCGGTGTCGTTTCCAGCGACCCTGAGCCCTACCACGACCACCACTCGACGTGGCTCACTCCCCGCATCACGTAGATGTGCTCCGCCGTTGTTTTGGTCGCCGAAGCATGAAACCCACATCGCCCCGCCGCGTCTGGCCTCGCTGGCGGCTAAACACCGGTGAGTTTGACCCCGCTGACCTAGTTTGACCTCGGGTGGGTCCAGTTTGACCCCCCTGGGTCTATGACAAGTGGGGCCTGCCCTGTTAATTAACCCAGGTTTAGCGTTAACTAAATTTAGTTAGTTTAACTAACTACTGACAGACGGGACCCACTGGTCAGTTTGACCTGGACCGGCTCCGTTGGCCGCTAATGTCACCATGACACACTGCTGACGTAACAAGTATTTTCTGGATTTACTTTTATACATGAAATTCCAGAAAATACTACAAACTTAAAAAATTCATAGAAATTAATCTGTAACTCCAAATGCAAAGATTTATATATGAAAAATGATCAGAAAAATCCAATCTTTCCATATGTAATGGTTTCATGCATGTAAGAACACTTTAACCTTGCTGTTTATGTGAAACAAGCTAAAGCACTTATATGAATTAATATCATGAGTTTTCATTTGAATCTTTGAATCAAATGGACTCAAACCAACCTGTTTACAATGCATTAGCCAAGACACACCATATTGCCATGGCATAGCATGCATCATATTGTTGCATATTGCCATGTGATGATTGTGTTCTGTGGTGTCTTTCGTGGTAGGTTCTGCCTCCGAGGATACCTTCGAATATCCAGCTGAAGGGCAGTACCCTACTACTACCCCATCAGGCAAGCAACCCCATTGATCATATCGATACAATTCCATGTTCTCGCTCCTTCTCTCATTTACTGCATTTAAGACAATAACGTTTCAAACTGCTGTGTGCTGCGGTAGTTGAACCCTCTTCCTCTGCATGACCTATCATTACCATAGTAACTAGATGAAATGCACTAGCATGTGTAGGAGTTGATTGAGCCATGTCTGTGTTTCCTACCTTGCTATGCCTGCTATGCTTAGAGTTGTGTCAGGTCTGGTTCATCTGGATGATGGGCTAGAGTGAAATGAATATGTCGGTAATGCGAATGAGGTGTTGAACATGATTTGGTAAAGGTATCAATGAGAGGCCATGTAGGAGTACATGGTGGGTTGTTTCATTGGAACCGTCCTTAAGCACCGAGATCTGTATGTGTAATTTAAGAACCAGTCACTACCATGCATTGGGCCCGAAACCAATGGACCCTCTCAGCTTCTTAACCACCCTAGCTCTTAGTCCAGAAGTTGCAACTAGTTTCTGGTGTTTATAGGATATGTGTTGGCGGCCGTGCATAGCGCTGACCCTAGGGGTGGGCTATGATGCGGTAGATACACTATGGCCGGGTATGCGGTAGATACCCGTGGGAGTACTGTGCGTGAGGCCGCAAAGGGATATGAGGTGTTACAGGCTAGGTCGGTGTGACTTAGAATCGGGGTCCTGACACGCACCTTCCCGATAGGCTGATATCTTCCATAACCGAATACGCCGCCGTGCCCCATTGAGCAGCTCCACGAGCTCCGCCATACCTCTTGGAGGAGAGGCGGGTGGCCATAAAGCCTTGGCAACACTGTGCATTGCCTACCGAACTCGCTCATGCATCTGGGATAGCTCTTGTAGCAGGTCGCCTGAAGATCCGGACATTTCTTCCTCGGGACGACCAGTCAGCATACTTGCAGACATAAATCTGTCAGTTCCGGCCCTCACCGAATTATAGGGAGGCAAGTTTGAGAAGGATACTGAATATGCTGCCTTGTAGCCTCTTATTCTCCTTGACGGTGCCGGCTAGTTGGGCTCGAACATCTTTTAGTTCTTCGCCCAGTTGGGTATGACAGTCTTGCATCTTGTTTCTCTCATCCCTAACATGCGTCAGCACATGCTCTCCTACCTCATGTTGCCTATTGGCCTCTTGTTCACCAGCCTAGGCTTCCTTCAGTTTCTCTCTCAGTTGCTCTACTAATTCTTTCAGCAGAAACAGAACAGTATTAATACAACTGGTGTATGATTATACTTTTTCTGACGGGGAGAAGCATTACCAGGTGGTGCCTCCTTGGATTTTTCCAATTCGGCGGTAGCCGTAGTTAGCTAAGTATGACACTTTTCCAGCTCTTGAGACAGCAGGCTATTCTTCTCCATAAGTGCCTGATTATACAATGTTCCTTAAATCAGTTGTATCAACTGCTTTAAGTCTCGGGGGCTACTGGTATATGATTATTAAATCTACACTTACCTGCATATCTTTCAGATGCTGGTCCGTGGCTCTGGCAAGCCCATCCTGAGCAGCTCGGATGTACGCATCGGCCGAACTAAAGGCATCAAATGCCTCCTTTGAAAAGTCGGGGTCACGAAGAGCAGCCCTGCGATGATGATCATTCATGGCGCTCTCCACTTCAGAGTTCGTGACGGACATATCGTTCGAATCCTCTCTGGAAGGACGGTTTGGCGCCACTCCCGTGTCAGCACCCGTCCTTGGGGAAGGGTCCGGAACCTGACTAGTGGAGGCATGCCCGGCAGGATCCCCGAACATGGTCCGACAGACACTTTTCCTGATAGAATGTGGCGAATGGCATCACGATGTGATGTGGCGATCAGAAGATGTATTCTTGAAAAGAAAGCCTTACCTCTTTGACGAGGGTTCTGCCGTGTTATCATTTGCCTTCCTCTTTGAATATATGCTCGGCACGGGCGCCGCTCTCCTCGGAGACGCTTCTGGTGCACGTTGTGGCGTCGAGCGCCTCCCCTTTGGAACACGAAATAGTGTGGTGGGTGAGGCATAGTAAGGAAACTCTTTCGAAGAAGGTGTCTTTTAAATTACTTACATGCAAAGCAGGGAGGAGGCCGGGGTAATCGGCGAAAGATGGGTACTTTCGTACCATCGTAGCTCGTCTGATAGAATACTCCATCCTCGAGCTCCACAAATATGTCCAGATCTTCTTCGAATCCGAGGTCAAGGTCCTGGTTGTGACCCTATGGCTGGGGGCGGAGCTATGGATCCCCTCGATAGCCTTCCGCCATTCTTGTAGCGAGTGGATAGGTTACTGTCCATCGAAAATGATTCAGTGAGAGGAGTAAAATGGTGGGATTGGAGCTTACCCAGCTAGGAGGATTATACATGGAAAATCCATCTCGACATTGGAGACGAGTGAACTCCTCCTTCTCCCCTTTGTACAGTTTGGCCAATATTTTGGCCAAAGCAGCAGGGGATTTCGGACCTTTTCGACCGCAGTGTGAGACGTCATCCTCCCTATTATAGTGCCACATGGGAAGCCCCCTATATTGGAGTGGTT
>NC_041392.1:587636626-587809764 GCF_002162155.2 Triticum dicoccoides | reverse complement strand
CCTCGATTATTGACAATTCGGACTAGGCAAGGATATTAATCTTGCACATCAACTGACAGACTTCTGCGCTATCCTCCTCCTCGAGGCTCCGAGGACGCCAGCTGTGGCATTTCTTCAATGGAGCGCTTGAAAATTCAGGGAGGCCCATTTGGACTGGGTCAGGAAGAGCGACGACATCAATATAGAACCATTCAGAAGGCCACTCTTCGGAAGCGTTCTTCGGCGTGCCAGGCAGGTATCTGGTCCTGGCAATACGCCACACTATGGCTCCTCCCACTTCGAATATTGACCCCCTTGATTATGAGGCACGAGGCAGAACAGTTTTCTCCATAATTCAAAATGGGCCTCGCAGCCTAGGAATAGCTCGCATAGAGCAACATAACCCGCGATGTGTAGGATGGAGGCGGGAGTGAAACTATGCAGTTGGAGGCCATAATACTCTAGAAGTCCTCGGAGGAAGGGATGGATTGGAAATACGACACCTTTTAGCAAGAAAGGAACGAAGCATACTCGTTCCCCCTGGACGGAATGGGGAAGTTCTCCGCCTGAACCCCGCCATTGAAGGACGTCAGCACTGGTCGGACAGGGACTAGATCAGCGGGAGGAAGAAAGCCCTGTTTTTGCAGCTTCGACAGCTGACTGTGACATACGGAGCATCTCTCCCAATCGCCCTTTTTGGAGCCGTGGGGACGAGAGGAAGAGATGGGAGCGTTAGCCATGTTGGGGTGGTTCCACTCAGGAAGCTCTGAGGATTTTTTTGCGGGGTGCGGAATGGATCTGACATCTATTCTCTTTAAATAGGCACCTCTCTTGTACGGTCAGTGTGGTATGTGCAAAAATACCCCAACCTCTCATGTTCACTCGACACGTGGAAGCTGAAGTTAGGAAGGCATGGAAGCCGAGGGGTACGACATTAAATGGAAAGCCGAATACACCACTTTGAAGTCATCAGAGAAGTAACCCGCCTTGCAATGCCGAAGAGCATCTGCACGCCGGACACCTTGTCATTAAAGTCTGGTTTGGGGGCTACTAAGGGAGCCCTGGACTAAGGGGTCCTCGGGCGTCCGACCTATTAGACATGGGCCGGACTGATGGGCTGTGAAGATACAAAGACCGAAGACTCTACCCGTGTCCCGATGGGACTCTCCTTGGCGTGGAAGGCAAGCTTGGCGACCAAATATGAAGATTCCTTTCTCTGTAACCGACCTTATGTAACCCTAGATCCCTCCGGTGTCTATATAAACCGGAGGGTTAGGTCCGTAGAGAGATATCCCTAATAATCATTGTTAGACAGGCTAGACTTTAGGGTTTTAGCCATTACGATCTCGTGGTAGGTCAACTCTTGTAATACTCATATTCATCAAGATCAATCAAGCAGGAAGTAGGGTATTACCTCCATAGAGAGGGCCCGAACCTGGGTAAACATTGTGTCCCCTATCTCCTGTTACCATTGGCCTTAGACGCACAGTTCGGTACCCCCTACCCGAGATTCGCCGGTTTTGACAGCGACAGAGTTCTCTAGACGCATTCTTGGACTTGCTGAAGAGCGCCTCTGATGCAGCGCAATTTTACCAAGCGCAAGAAGGGTAGGTGAACAGAGCCGAACTCCGATAGAGTTCTTGAGACAACCGGTCTTTGAACCACCCGTGATGAAAGATAAAAAAGTTGGAAAAGAAAAGCAGAGAAGGCTATGAGAGAGCTTGTAGGCTTGTCCGTATTGTGCCTTTGCCAATGACGAGGGTATTTTAAGTACCCAATTATGTACGCGCGGTACAAACTTCACGGGTATATGAGGCGAACGACGGAGGCCGAACTGCTAATCCAGCTCTGAGATTTATCGGTCCCAGTTAATAGAGGCCGGCGGTTTAAATGGGCGATCAGTAATGTGGCTTGATGAGTCTGCTTTGTACTTCGACTGTGGCCGCCGAACCTTCGGGATGGATATGGCGAAATTTGGGGGGAACGGCTCTATGGCGTATGCATCTCGTAGTGCATGCCTGCGTTCCCCTGCAGGGGTGTGCGTCACATATACCATGTTTACGGTTTTTACTTCGGGGGGAAATTGCTTCTGACCCTCGGTATTCGGCTGGCGAGTCTCTTCGTCATCGCTGTCGCTGGGCGGCCCCTTCCCTTTATGTTCGGAATTAAGCTTGCTAGCTTGTTTGAAGACCCAACAACTTCTGTTGGTGTGAGTAGCTAGTTTATCGCGGGTGCCATGAATCTGGCAGGGCCGATCCAATACTTTGTCTAGATTGGATGGTCCATCTCTATTTGCCTTGAATGATTTTTTCCGTTGACCAGGTTTGGAGCCTCTGCATCCGGCGTTGACCGTTGTGTCTTGCACTCTTTCATTGTCAGTGCGACGTTTGTGTTTATTGCGTTGTGGCTTGTCGTTGCCGTCTCAGACTTCGGAAATGCCCGGATCGCTGGCGTTCTTGCTTCTACAGGCCAGCCAACTATCTTCTCCCACACAAAAGCGGGTCATTAGAGTGGTAAGGGCTGCCATGGATTTTGTTTTTTCTTGACCGAGGGGGCGGGCGAGCCACTCATCCTGGACACTGCGTTTAAAGGCCGCGAGGGCTTCGGCGTCCGGACACTCGACAATTTGGTTCTTTTTAATTCGGAACCTAGTCGAGAGCTTCATGGCCGACTCTCCGGGCTGTTGGATGATGTGAATTAAGTCATCAGCATCTGGTGGCCGGACATATGTACCTTGGAAGTTATCGCGAAAGGCATCTTCCAGGTCTTCCCAGCTGCCAACGGAGTTCTCTGGAAGGATGTTTAGCCAGTGCTGTGCTGGTCCCTTTAGTTTTAGTGGGAGGTATTTGATGGCGTGGAGGTCATCACCGCGGGCCATGTGGATATGGAGAAGAAAATCTTCGATCCATACCACATGATTTGTTGTTCTGTCGTATGATTCGATTTTCATGGGTTTAAACCCTTCGGGGAATTCGTGCTCCATCACTTCATCAGTGAAGCAAAGAGGGTGTGCAGCACCTCTATATCGGGTCAGGTTGCGACGTAGTTCGGATGGAGTCCGTCTGTGTTTTTTGGTTCGGACGTAATTGTGCTTTCCATGTTCGGCTTGATGACCGTCGTCACGCGTCGGGGCACGCCCCCGTGATCTATAGATCGATCTGGCCGGGCCTTCTTTATTCTTCAGGCCCTACCAGAGATCATACGTGTATTCCTGAGCGGTTTTGTCTCTGCCCTTACGGAGAGGTAGGACGGGCGGTGTTCGGCGTGAGTTGTCATTTTGTCCCCGCCGTGTGGTTGTCTCTGCCCTTACGGCGAGGTAGGACGGGCGGAATTGTTGTTTGATGTTTCCGGCCTCATTTAAAATGCCTAACTGTGCATTTTACTAATGTGTCACCTCTTGCCATGTTGAACAACATTTAAAATTGTTGGGTACATAAATGGGAGAGAACTAAATAATTGATGTGGTGTTTCGTCAATATGCAACTCGTTGCATATTGAGCTCCACTTAATTTGTAGTGTTGTTTGTTGCACTTTGCCATGCCATGCTTCATTAAACCAGACATGCATCATACTTGGTTGTGCATCATGCCATGTTGATGTGATGGTTGTTTACTATGTTGCTTGCTTCTTTCTGGTTTGCTTCTCTCGTTAGCTTCGGTTTTGGTCTGGAGTTGTGAGGATTCGTTCGACTACGTCCATTTGTCTTCTTCATGAACTTGTTCTTCTTCCTTGCGGGATCTCACGCAAGATGACCATACCCTCGAAATCACTTCTATCTATGCTTGCTAGTTGTTCTCTCTTATGCTATGCCGCGATACCTACCACTTGTTATATCATGCCTCCCATATTGGCATGTCAAGCCTCTAACCCACCTTTCCTAGCAAACCGTTGTTTGGCTATGTTACCGATTTTGCTCAGCCCTTCTTATAGCATTGCTAGTTGCAGGTGAAGATGAAGTTTGTTCCATGTTGGAACATGGATATTGTTGGGATATCATTATTATATCGTATTTACTTTAATGCACCTATATACTTGGTAAAGGGTGGAAGGCTCGGCCTTATGCCTGGTGTTTTGTTCCACTCTTGCTGCCCTAGTTTCTGTCATACCGGTGTTATGTTCCTTAATTTTGCGTTCCTTGCGCGGTTGGGTGTTATGGGAACCCCTTGACAGTTCACTTTGAATAAAACTCCTCCAGCAAGGCCCAACCTTGGTTTTAACATTTGCCACCTAAGCCTTATTTCCCTTGGGTTCTGCAAACTCCAGGGTCATCTTTCTTTTAAACCCCCGGGCCAGTGCTCCTCCGAGTATTGGTCCAAACTGGGCGATGTCCGGCGCCCCCTGGGCAACCAGGGTCTATGCCAACCCGACGTCTTGCCCATCTAGTGTGCCCTGAGAACGAGATACGTGCGACTCCTATCGGGATTTGTCGGCACATCGGGTGGCTTTGCTGGTCTTGTTTTACCATTGTCGAAATGTCTTGTAACCGGGATTCCGAGACTGATCAGGTCTTCTCGGGTGAAGGAATATCCTTCGTTGACCGTGAGAGCTTGTGATGGGATAAGTTGGGACACCCCTGCAGGGTTTTGAACTTTTGAAAGCCGTGCCCACGGTTATGGGCAGATGGGAATTTGTTAATATCCGGTTGTGGAGAACTTGACACTTAACTTAATTAAAATGAATCAACTGCGTGTGTAGCCGTGATGGTCTCTTTCCAGCGGAGTCCGGGAAGTGAACACGGTTCTTGTGTTATGCTTGAACGTAAGTAGTTTCAGGATCACTTCTAGTTTACGACCGTGCGTGGCTTCTCTTCTCGCTCTTATTTGCGTATGTTAGCCACCATATATGCTTAGTGCTTGCTGCAGCTCCACCTTATTACCACTTTCCTACCCATAAGCTTAAATAGTCTTGATCTCGCTTGTGTGAGATTGCTAATTCCTCGTGACTCACAGATACTACCAAACAGTTGCAGGTGCCGATGATACCGGTGCAGGTGATGCAACCGAGCTCAAGAGGGAGCTAGATGAAGATCTTGTTGGTTGTTTTTGTCTTTTCCAGTTGATCAGTAGTGGAGCGCAGTTGGGACGATCAGGGATCTAGCATTTGGCGTTTTCTTCTTTTATTTTGGTTCCGTAGTCAGACCTTGATTGTATTCTGGATGATGTATGAACTACTTACGTATATTGTGAAGTGATGATTGTAAGCCAACTCTTTATCCCTTTCTTATTCAGTGCATGGGATGTGTGAAGATTACCCCTCTTGTGACAAGCCTACCATGCGGCTATGCCTCTAAGTCATGCCCCGACACGTGGGAGATATAGCCGCGTTGTGGGTGTTACAAGTTGGTACCAGAGCCTTCCCCCGACTTAGGAGCCCCCTGCTTGATCGAACCGCTGACGTTGTTGAGTCTAGAACAAAATGTTTTGAGTCTTAGGATTATATATATCGGAGAGTAGGATTCTTTTTACTCCTCAGTCCCTTCGTCGCTCTGGTGAGGCCTCCTGACGTAGAGTTTTGAATCTTCTCTCCTCAAATTTCACGGATTTTTTTAGGATCACACGGGTATTTTGGAATCGTTCCGATGGTTTTGTGACGAGAACATTGTTCTTAGTGCCTCCTGACATTTAAGGGTTGTGGCAGTGTCCCAGGGAGTTGAGCTCCGAGGTGTTGTCGTCACAATTTTATCGTTGCAGTTCTAGAATACCTGAGCTTGCCGACATCAAAAATCTCTTTTATGCAGTTGTTGGTGAGATAACCTCCACGCCACCCAGTACTGGGGCGGGAGTTCGGGAGTATTGCCATAACTCGTATAACGAATGCTTTCTGAAGGTTGAGGTACATGATTTCCGAAGGTTTCTTGGTTATGTGTTGAAGGATGGATACAGCTGGATGTAGGAATTGTTAGTTTGGGTGAGATATTATGCTTCCCCTGTATCCCCAACACCTGATTGCATAACCAGAAAGTTTTGGGAGTTTATAAGTGGGAATTCAAGTATCACGTAGTAATTCTTTCCAACATACACATGATACGATATGGGATCTATCATATGTTTGTTTCCGGTTTATTTTGCAAGCCAATCCTTTGTTTTGTTTTGAGTTGTGGTATTCGAGTTGCTTCAATGTCAAGTGTTGATTCCATACCTTTCCTAAGCGGTGTCCTCATATTTCTATGTGGATACTAATCCTTCTTGATCGTCGAGATTGTCTTCTCAGTCCTTTTCAACCGGCGTGCTTCGCTTCGAGATGATCCCATCATTATCCCCATCCGTAAGATCAATTATCAGTTTTTTCTCATCGGTGTTCGTTTCATCCGAACCAAGTTGCCTTTGTTTTTCCCGCCCTCCCACCCTTTTTCTTCAAGGACTCAGATTTCTTAATCAAGTATCCTTTTATTCATGTGAAGTCTCTTCATTCTTTTCAATCAATGTTCTTACCCGGTGTTTCTCATGAAGATGCTCTACTAGTCCATCATTCTTCTTTGTTTTCTTTTCTGATGGATTCAGTTCAAGCTTTGGTATTGAGCATAGTCCTTTCATTTGCCCAATGCTTTCTCATGCCGGTGCACCTCATAATCATTCCCTGCTTGCTATTCAATTGTTCTGGAGTGCTGAAGATATCTCAGGAGATTCATGTTTCCATTGCTAATTCACTTAAGCTATCTCGAGGTTGTTATCTTATTCAAGCCATTTAAATCAACCGGTGCATTATCTCTTCCTAAGCAATCGTTCAACAGTGTTTTTCTTGAGTGGGCCCTAACCCACAGGTCTTTTCCTAGGATCTTACCTGACTCTTCTAATCTTTCCGGAGTTACTCTCAAATTCTTTTCCAAGTTTGATGTAAGAATGAATTGTCATCAGTCAAATGTCTTTCTCCAACATCTTTCAAATTCTTTTCATCGTTGGTTCAACCTTTCTAATTTTCATCTTGTAGTATCTCAAAAATTCATGATGGTCTTTTTCATCGTCATTCTCTGCAGTTGAAGATCAAAGAAGAATATCTCTTCAATATTATCCGTTCTCCCAAAGATTCATGGTTCTAGCTTATGCCATCCTCTCATAATTGTCTTTGATTTTGAGAATTCTTTTCACCCATCCGTAGTCATCCAGGAGTCTTTTCAGTTTGATTCTCCGGAGCCCATCATCTCAGAATTATTCTTTCTCAGCGTGTAGCTATCGTTCTCCAAATCTTATCGGTGCATCGTTCAAATATCCTCTAATTAGCTCATGATCTCTTCGTTCTCATGTATCTAAATCCTATCAAGTATCTTCATTCTTTTTTTCAATTCTTTCTGGTGAATTGTGTGTTTGCTACATTCATTTTTCAATTCTTAGGGTGGTTTATTCAAGATTCCTCTTCATACGTCATCATATCAATTCATTCGTTCTTCAAACCCTACCGGTGCTTCATTGAGTTTGTGCTATATCTATCTTAATCATTTCCACGAGAATAAGTAGTATGCCAAATCTGTTGCTTGTCATAAATTTAAAGTGGTGAAGGATACGCATAACATAATTCTTATTCTTGCTTCATCCAAATGATGGATTCATTCTTCCCGAGTTTGTTCATGATGAATAAATTCTCGGTTTCAATTGCTTCATCTTTTGTTTCCAGAGTTCCAAGTTTTCTCTCCGTTATATCATCGCGAAGCTTCACCTAATCATTGCAAGGCTTCTCCCGGAGTTCTTTTCAACTTTCCCTTTTCGTTTGATCATTCTTTTATTACCGGAGTTGTTCA
Source organism: Triticum dicoccoides (assembly GCF_002162155.2). NCBI lineage: Eukaryota > Viridiplantae > Streptophyta > Magnoliopsida > Poales > Poaceae > Triticum > Triticum dicoccoides. The sequence goes on along the minus strand of NC_041392.1, from coordinate 587,802,053 downwards.
TGGTGGTTCATCAAGGATTCCTTTCATTCTTCAATTGTCCTCAAGATTTTCTCTCGAAGTTAAGATCCGCCAAGATATACTCTCAAATAAACATGGTGTTCAACGCATGTCTTGTTTTGAGGAGTTCAAGCATTCTTCATCTTGCATCCCGAAGTTCAATCCCTTCTCCTTTATCTTTTGAGGTGGTGTTATGTCATTCTAGATAATTTCCCTTTGTTTCTCATGATTCACAAGTTATCAAGAATGAGGTATTTTAAATCCACTAATCTCTTTGTTGGAAGTTATCTTGGGGTATATCTAACACCCACGATGCGGCAATATCTCCCACGTGTCGGAGCACGACTTAGAGGCATAACCGCATAGTAGGCATGTCGCAAGAGGGGTAATATGTCGGTGTACAAAAAGAGGGGTACGCTTTTTGTACCCCTATAACTGTGCACGGGCAGTCTGAGCCACGGGCACTGCCACACTGAGCAAGGCAAGGGAGGTGAGCCAAGGTAAGGCCGGAGCTCAAGAGAAGCAGAACGACGCCAAGACCAAGACCACAAAGAGCAAAGGGGACGAAGCGCACCCCCCCCGGCAAGATCCTTGCCGGGAGGCGGTTTTAGCAAACCCGGCAAGACCCTTGCCGTGGCAGCTCGCCCCACACCTACGGAGTGACTCACCCTTGAGTCCACTGCCCCCATGGGGCAAGGATTCGGGAGACATCCCCATGGTGGCATGCAGATCTTTGTGAAGACATTCAAGATCAGATACACCCTTTAGAAGATGATGATCCTTGGCGGGATCCTAGCCAAGGAGGACCACAAGGCCCCCGGCAAGAGCCTTGCCGGGGATGACAGCAGGCGCCACAGCAAGACCCTTGCTGGGGCCCCGGCAAGGCCCTTGCCAAGAACACCCATTGGGCCACCATCAGGCCCACGCCAGTCAAACCTCCACCGCCGTTCGCATGCAGCTACCGACCCAATCAGCTGGGCAGGCACCTGCGTGGCGGCATGCAGATCTTTGTGGAGACCCACCACTGCGCCACCTCAGCTGCCTGCTTGCCTACATGGCACTGCGGGCGCCGCTGGCCAGGGCGCGTGTCGACGTGAGAGGTAATGGCGACGGACGAGACAGGGCTCTCCCCCGTGCCCGATAAAGCAAGGACACCTAGGCAAGACACATTAAATGCGCCTTGTCATGTAATGCGAGGGATAACCTCACATCACTGCTCCCTTTCCACCTCCTGGTGCTACTGTGGCAACCCCTTTTCCTATAAAAGGAGGCCCGAGGCGACCAGGAGGATGATTCAGCTTTTTGGAGCTCCTCACGCCCCATAGCTAGCTCAAGAACACAGATATACAATCCACCAGAGCAGGAGTAGGGTTTTACACATCCCCGCGGCCCGAACCTGGATAAATGAACCGTGTGCTATCTGTTTGATCCGCTCTTCTCACGACCCCGTGCCCTGCAACCGTAGTAGAGATTCTTGTGATCCCATAGGTGTCGTTCCCACCGACATCTTTGGTGCGCCAGGCGCAGACCCTGAGCATAAATAAATGAAGCGCTAGCGCCCTAAGTTATAGCATGCATGCTAGGTCGAGTCTCGTCCTTGGTTAGGGTTGATAGTGCTTAGCAGTGACTAACCCCTAGCTTAGAGGTCGAGTGTGCATCTCTTTGCCGTTCTTTTGTCTTCTTTGGTTCGCAGGACTCACAGGTATCCTTGCCGGATCACTTGAGGATGAAAAAGAGAAGAGGGACAAACCAACATCTAGACCCCGGCAAGCCAGTATTGCCGGAGGCTGCAAGAGCAAAGATTCACCCACGGCAAACCAGAGTTACCGGGGGCTACAGCTTCAGATAAGTTCTTCATCCCTTATCATGCATTCCCTTATGGACTGAGGTATGTGAAACCTCGTTTTTTCCTAAAAAACTACCATGCTCCCCTAACTCTAGGCCCTAGGGCTCGTTCCTGGGGCCAGGTTTGGTAGTAGTCGCAGCAGCGAGAGGATGAAACAAGGAGCCTGAACCCACCTCATCCCTGCCTCCGCCAAGGGTGTGAGAAAGGTCGAGCGAAGTGGGGAGACGGCAAGGCCTGTTGCCGGGCAAGGAAATGTTTATCTTAAGGATATCAAGGATTTACTCCTTGTCGTGGGTTCTACCCACAAACAAATGACCCGGCAAGCATCCCTTTTTCATTAAAAACATTCCACTCAGGTACAGTCCATAGGGAATGAAAAACATGAATGATGGGATTACAAGTTTTAAATTCAGCTAAGGCCCGAAGGCTTACAAACTAAAAAGAGATAAGGTGCCCGTAATCCCTTTCTTGTCCCTCTCCTCAGGAGGCAGGTCAAGGAGGCGAAAAGGGCAAAAGGGGCGCCTAGGCGAGCTACGGGTGGCAGAAGACACCAAGAGAACATCTCGGTGGCCGTCCGAAGGCTGGATGGTGATGGCGGCGCCGGAAGCAGAGCTCGAAGACGAGGCGGCAGGACGTCAGCACGCGTCGAAGGCGTCGGTGCCCGCGTACTCCGACTTGACAGCCTTGCCGCCCGCCCTCTTCCTCTTTCGCAGCCTCCCAATGCCAGCCGCCCAAGGAGACGACCCCGAGAAGTTCAGGGAGCCGGCGACACGGATGATGGGGTCACCGGTGCCGCACGGAGCGGCGCCCGACACCTAATCGGATCCGTCATCCTGCCGCCTACTACCCTCGTCGTCGCTGCCGATGTCCTCCTCGTCACTCCCGCCCGAGGAGGAGTCTTCACTATCAGAAGAGCTCTCCACGCAGCACCTTGCACGGGTCCCAAAGCACCCGAAGACCTTGACGGAGAGAAGGACACCCTCCATCAGCTTAAAATGGAGAGTGAGCCCCTCCGTCAAGAGGTGGATGTGGGCAAACGTCTTGCATCCCTGACGGAGATACATCACGTGAGGGGCGGGGAAATCGACGCGGGCCCGCGTGCCACTGATCGCGCAGCCCCTCATGTGCAGCCACAACGACTCCGGTGGATCCAGCTCCATCTCCCACGCGAATGGAGTCGGGAGACGAAGGCGACGACGAGGCGGCTGGCGTAGCCTGACGAAGAACTCGCAAGGGTCATCCCCAACGTGGCCCTCCACGGGGGGAAGAACTGCTGGCGGAGGCGAGGCCAGCGCGCCGCCCCGTCCTCCTCTTCCCCGAGCGCCTTGGCCTCGCCCACGCCCTCGCCCCCTCCCCCTTCCCCTCGCGGCTGGCTCTGCCACCGCGGGTGCAGGATAAGGAAGGACGCGTTGTCGAGCGGCGACCCTCGCCGCCACCGTGGAAGGACCATGATTCCCTCTCTCCATGACGGATGGAAGGGGGGAGCAGAAGCCGAAGGAAGGAGGAGATGAAGGAATGCGGGACGCCAACCCCCCTCCCGCTCTTGATAAAGGAACGGGGTGGGGGCTCGGCCGCCCCGCTCAGCCAATCAAGACGCGGAAGGCGTAGGGAACTGGGACCGATCCGCCGCCCCAGCCCGCGGCGGCCCGGTTTCCCGCCTCCACCGTTCACCACCCCAAGTGCATGAGAGCCACATGGCAGGCGTGCAGGACCGAGGCGATGGGTGAGGCGACCACTCCCCACCCTGTGATCGTGGGGAGTGGACGCCTTGAAGACCATGCCTCGGCCCCGTTCAGTAAATGGGCCGCGCCTCCATGCCTCCCTCCGTTTATGGGGAAGGCGCAAACAGCCCCCTTTTCTACGACGTGACACATGCATGCAGAGCTCAGCCCCACGCATGCCGCCCACGTCACACACACCTCCCCACGCCGCGCCATGCGCGGGAAGCATGGGAAGCGCAGCGCGTGAAGAGACTTACCGCGGTAAAAACCGCCCCGCCTGCCCGCGCATCGTTTTTGGGCCTAGCCCAATGACGTGATTGCGCTTACGTGTGGCCCAGGCCCGGGGGCTCCTGTCGGTGTACGAAAAGAGGGGTATGCTTTTTGTACCCCTATAACTGTGCACGGGCAGTCTGAGCCACGGGCACCACCACACTGAGCAAGGCAAGGGAGGTGAGCCAAGGTAAGGCCGAAGCCCAGGGGAAGCAAAACGACGCCAAGACCAAGACCACAAAGAGCAAAGGGGACGAAGCGGACCCCCCAGCAAGATCCTTGCCGGGAGGCGGTTTTAGCAAACCCGGCAAGACCCTTGCCGTGGCATCTCGCCCCACACCTACGGAGTGAGTCACCCTTGAGTCCACTGCCCCCATGGGGCAAGGATTCGGGAGATATCCCTGTGGTGGCATGCAGATCTTTGTGAAGACATTCAAGATCAGATACACCCTTTAGAAGATGATGATCCTTGGCAAGATCCCAGCCAAGGAGGACCACAAGGCCCCCGGCAAGAGCCTTGCCGGGGATGACAGCAGGCGCCACGGCAAGACCCTTGCCGGGGCCCCGGCATGGCCCTTGCCAAGAACACCCGTTGGGCCACCATCAGGCCCACGCCAGTCAAACCTCCACCGCCATTCGCATGCAGCTGCCGACCCAACCAGCTGGGCAGGCACCTGCGTGGCGGCATGCAGATATTCATGGAGACCCACCACTGCGCCACCTTAGCTGCTTGCCTGCCTACATGGCACCGCGGGCGCCGCTGGCCAGGGCACGTGTCGACGCGAGAGGGAGCGGCGACGGACGAGACAGGGCTCTCCCCCGTCCCCGATAAAGCAAGGACACCTAGGCAAGACGCATTAAATGCGCCTTGTCACGTAATGCGAGGGATAACCTCACATCACCGCTCCCTTTCCACCTCCTGGTGCTACTGTGTTAACCCCTTTTCCTATAAAAGGAGGCCTGAGGCGACCAGGAGGAGGATTCGGCTTTTTGGAGCTCCTCACGCCCCATAGCTAGCTCAAGAACACATATATACAATCCACCAAAGCAGGAGTAGGATTTTATGCATCCCCGCGGCCCAAACCTGGATAAACGAACCGTGTGCTATCTGTTTGATCCGCTCTTCTCACGACCCTACGCCCTGCAACCGTAGTAGGGATTCTTGTGATCCCATAGGTGTCGTTCCCACCGACATAATCTTTACACATGCCATGTATTGAATAAGAAGGGATAAAGAGTTGGCTTACAGTCGCCACTTCACTCAATACATAAATATAGCATTACATCATCCAGAATACAATCAAGGTCCGCTACGGAACCAAAATAAAGAAAGACCACCCCTATTGCTAGGTCCCCGATCGCCCCAACTGGGCTCCACCACTGATCGAAAGGAAACGAAACAACCCAATGAACACGATCTTCATCGAGCTCACACTTGAGCTCAGCTGCATCATCTGCACTAGTATCAACGGCACCTGCAACTGGTTTTGGAAGTAACTGTGAGTCACGAGGACTCAGCAATCTCACACTCTCGCGATCATGACTATTTAAGTTTATGGGTAGGAAAAGGTAGTGAGGTGGAGTTGCAGCAAGCACTAGCATATATGGTGGCTAACTTATGCAAATGGGAGCGAGAAAATAAAGCAAAGCACGGTCGTGAACTAGAAGTGATCCTGAAACTACTTATGTTCAAGCATAACACAAGAACTGTGTTCACTTCCCGGACTCCGCTGGAAAGAGACCATCACGGCTACTCACGCGGTTGATGCATTTTAGTTAAGTTAAGTGTCAAGTTCTCTACAACTGGACATTAACAAATTCCCATCTTCCCATAACCGCGGGCGCGACTTTCGAAAGTTCAAAACCCTGCAGGGTGTCCCAACTTATCCCCATCACAAGCTCTCACGGTCAACGAAGGATATTCCTTCTCCTAGGAAGACCCGGTCAGACTCGGAATCCCGGTTACAAGACATTTCGACGATGGTAAAACAAGACCAGCAAGACCGCCCGATGCGCCGACATCCCGATAGGAGCTGCACATATCTCGTTCTCAGGGAAACACCAGATGAGACATCCTACGAGGTGGCCCTGCAGTCTACTCGGTTCGGACCAACACTTAGACAAGCACTGGCCCGGGGGGGCTTAAATAAAGATGACCCTCAGGCTGGCCGACCCGAGGGAAGGGTAAGTGGTGGTGAGGCAAATGGTAAAACCAAGGTTGGGCCTTGCCGGAGTAGTTTTATTCAAAGCGAACTGTCAAGGGGTCCCCATAACACCCAACCATGTAAGGAATGCAAAATCAAGGAACATAACAACGGTATGACGGAAACTAGGGCGGCAAGAGTGGAACAAAACACCAGGCATAAGGCCGAGCCTTCTAGCCTTTACCAAGTATATAAATGCATTAATTAAATAAGAGATATTGTGATATCCCAACATATCCATGTTCCAACATGGAACAAACTTCAGCTTCACCTACAACTAACAACGCTATAAGAGGGGCTGAGCAAAGCAGTAACATAGCCAAACAACGGTTTGCTAGGAAAGGTGGGTTAGAGGCTTGACATGGCAATATGGGAGGCATGATATAGCAAGTGGTAGGTATCACGGCATAGCAATAGAGCGAGCAACTAGCAAGCAAAGATAGAAGTGATTTCGAGGGTATGGTCATCTTGCTTGAGATCCCGCAAGGAAGAAGAATGAGTCCATGAAGAAGACAAACGGACGAAGTCGAACGAATCCTCACAAATGTGACGTTACCGGAACTAACACGAAGAAGCAACACCGGAAAGGAGCAAACAACATAGTAACCAACCATCACATAAACATGGCATGTTGCACAACCAAGTATAGTGCATGTCCGGTTTAATGAAGCATGGCATGGCAAAGTGCAACAAACAACACTACTAATTAAGTGGAGCTCAATATGCAACGGAGTTGCATATTGAAGAAAACACCACATGACTTATTTAGTTCTCTCCCATTTATATACTCAACAATATTAAATGTTGGTTAGCATGGCAAGAGGAGAAGCAAAAGAAAACTACCTATCTAGGCAAGTTTAAATGAGGCCGGAACAACAAACAACAAATCTAGAAACTCCTCGTGTGCATATATTAGGTTTGGTCCTGTTCTGCCCTAAACCATAATTTAGAGTTGTTAAACATGCAAATAGATGACACCATGTTAAACTAGGCATTTTTCTACCCCATTTACATATAAAGATTATTAATTTTGGAGCTATGGTTAAATAGTTATGAATTAAATCATTTTAACATGGCATAAGACAAATTATATGCAAACAACATTTTAAACAAGTCAAATATGCATGAAAATGGCATATTATGAAACTAAATAGAAATCTAAGCAATTTTCATATAAAGTTTGTTTTAAAATGATGCACTGTTTGTGAGTTATTATATGCATGAACGATAGGGGGTTTTCTGTAAAACCGGTCTCTCCTGATTAATACTAAAACGCAGAACTGGAAAAAAACGCATGCGGGCTGAAACTAAGCAGAGGCCAAACAGGGTAACAGGAGCAACATTAAGACAAAAAAAGGAGGGCGCTGGGGTTCTCACCAGGCCTCATGGGCCTTGGGGAGGCACTGACCCATGATGGCGCTCGAGGCGGGCGCTCGGTCAACGCGAGGCGCGGGCGAGCTGGCAACCTGCTCGTTTGTGAAGACAGAAACGGACACACCTCATGGCGATGCAGACATCGACGACAGGGGTTCCTGGCGGCGGGGTTGGTGGGAACTAGCCGGAACGGGCGGAACAAATCGTGGGGAAGTTCCTGGAGGGGGTGGCATGGTCCGGCGAAGGCGGCTACCGACGGCGAACTCCAAGGGTGCCACGAGTGGTCGAGGCAGAGGCGTCCGCCTCCTCTGTCCGAATTGCTGCTACTCGATGTAGCAATGGGGCCGAACAGCTAGAGGGACTTGGCGCGGCGGGTGAACTGGGGCTTGATGGCGAGGCAGGAGACCGCATCTTGGCACGGTGGTGCTCGTGGTAGCAGAGGACGACTACAGTGAGGCAAAGGAGCGGATGAAGCTCCTGCCGGGCGGGTGTCCATGGCGTCCTGTTGACATCTTGCAGCGGTGCAGCGCGCGGTGCAGACGGCGATGGTGCCAGAGGAGCGAGGAACAGGCTGAGTGGTTGCGAGGGAGGTGCGGGACGCCGGATACGTGGCGGAGGGACTTGTTCCCGTTGGCAACGGAGCTTGTGGACTTGGCGTCCATGGGCGGTCCAGGGTACCTGAGAGAGAGGAAGAAAGACCAACACGAGAGAGAGGGAGACTGAGGAGAAAAAGGAAGAGGAAGGAGAAGGGGAGGTCGATGTTGCTGCTGCTATCGCCGGCAGCAAGCTCCGGCGCGGGCGGAGGCCATCGCGCACGGGAGCGGCTTGGGGCTGTGCTTGTGGAGGGGGAACGCGGGGCCGCAGGCAGAGGAGCTGTGGATCTCGTAGATCGAGGGGAGGAGGCTGGTTCGGTGGATCGGGCAGGGGAGATCCCAAGGGGGATTTGGTCAGTGGGTGGCGGCGGTGACGGGACGGATGGGAGAAGGGAGAGGAATTTTAGGGTTAGGCTAGAGTTTGATATATATATAGCAAGTGGGCTAAGTTTAGGGGCACTTGGTCCCTCCGATCTTAATCGGATGGTCCTGGATAAATAGGCTAGGGAGATCAGATAAGAAAACGGTGATGTATTTGTAGATGTTTGGGGATGTTCCGGACCCATCGGTCACGACTGCTCAGGTCGGTTCCGGGAAGTTTTCGAACGCGCGAGGGGGTCTGAGAACTGTGCGGAGAGGAGGTCTGACAAAAGGCCACGAAGGCAAGGGGGTTTGATGGGATCAAAAAGAGAGAGAAGAGAAGGAGAGGCCCGGCGACAGTTTTGGGGACCGAAACGTCCGACGTTTGACTTGCTATAATGCCACTATAGTTTAATGGTTGGGCTGTCAAACGAGCTCCGAATGCGATGAAGCTTGATAGGCGGTCTATCTACACTATAATAAGACCACACGCCAAATTTCATCCCATTCCGAGAACATTTTCTGGCCACTTATGAAATAATATTTCGGACGTGCCGCGGGCGTGTGCAAGTTTGTCTGGACTCAGAACGGACAACGGAGAGAACGGGGAGACCGGGACGGATGCAAGTTTTGAAAACATGATGATGCAATTCACATGATGACATGACAAGATGCCACACGCAAGCGAATGACATGGCAACAACAGTGAATAACTGGAAGACACCTGGCGCAACGGTCTCAGGGCGTGACAACACTCCACCACTACAAGAGGATCTTGTCCCGAGATCTAGGATGGCACCGGAGAGAAATGGAAGAGGAAGGGGGAGAGGTAAAACTAAGTTGCTTCTTTGACAAACGAGTGAAACCAAAGAACCTTGATAGGTTGGACAGCTTGAAAGAAAGAATGCAATGAAGAAGAAAAAAGTTGCAAACACTCCGTTATAAAAGAGGAACAAGGAAGAACCAATTCGGGCAGCACTCCGGTTGAAAAGAGATGCAAGACTTGATAAGGCTAAAAGAACTTGAGTAAAGGGCACAACACTCCGGTTAAATGGATAAGCATGAAGAGAACACGATCCTCACCATTCGAGATGATGAGAGAAAAGAGCAACATCACAATGCCTCCGGAAGAAAAGAAAGAATGGAGTGGCATGAACGGAGGGAAAACAAGGTCTTGAGAGAGCACGCTTACAACAAATGCTAGAACGGAGTTGTTGGATTAACCTCAACGAAAGGATAAGCTTTAAGTGGGCTTATGGAAAACATCGCAAAACTGAGGTCAAATTCTGCCACTAATGGAAACAAGCTTGGATTGATAAGAACAAGGAGACGAGAAACTTATTGTTCATCGAGAGGGTAACTGAAGAACTTGGGTCATTTATAAGCACCACAAATAGCAAAAACCTTAGGGAAAGCTTTAGGTGAAATATAACCCCAAGATAACTCGAATGAAGAGATTGGTGGATTTAAAATACCTCATTCTTAACAACATGTGAATCATGAAACATGAACTCAAATTATCAAGAGTGACATAATACCACCTCGAATGATACGGTAGAAAGAATTGCACTTCGGAATGCGAGATGAAGAATGTTTGAGCTCCTCTGAAAATAATCTCAATGAACACTTCGAGAATGAATTAAATCCTGGATGAACCATCATGTAGAACCTTCATGAAGAACTCCGGTAACAAAAGGATGATCACACGAAAGGAAAGAGAAGTTTAAAACACAAGGTGAATCCTTGCGAAGATTTATATTGAGCTTCGTGATGATATAATTGAGAGATCTTGGAACTCCGGGAAAGAAAAGAATAAAGCATCTCAAACCAAGAATGTGATATGATGAACCACTCTGAAAAGAAGAAATTAGAATGCTTGGATGAAACAAGAATAAGAATTATGTTATGCGTATCCTTCACCAATTTAGATTGATGACAAGAAATGGATTTGGCATACTACTTATTCTCGTAGAAAGGATTAAGATAGATATGGAGCAAACTTAAGACGGTCTTCAACGATCCACCGGTAGGATTGGAAATAAAGAAAGAATGGAATGATACAATAACAACGGAAGAGAATTCTTGAACGAACCACCGTAAAAATTGAAAATGAACGAAGAAAAGATAAAGAAACATCGGGAGGAATTAGAAAATGAACGAAGATACTTGAGAGAATTGATACAAGAGAACGAAGAGATCACGAGCTGATTAGTGGATATTTGAAAGATGCACCGGTATGATTTGGAGAACGAGAGCTGAAAGCTGAATATGAATAATCCCGAAATGATGACCTTCGGAGAATCAAACTGAAAAGACTCCTGAATTGCTCTGGAAGGTTGAAAAGAATTGTCACAATTGAAAACAATTATGAGAGGATAGAATCAAGGTTGAACTGTGAATCTTCGAGAGAACAGATATGATTGAAGAGAAACTCTTCCTCGGTCTTCAAAATCCAAGAATGACGACGGGAAACACCATCAAGAATTGTTGAGATACTCCAGGATGACAAATAGAAAGGTTGAGCCAACGATGAAAAGAATTTGAAGGCGATATTGGAGAAGGCAATTGACTGATGAAAATCATACTTACGTCAAACTTTGAGATGAATTTGAAAAGCTCTGGGAGAATTAGAAGAGTTGGGTAAGATCCTGGGAAAAGACATGTGGGTTAGGGCCCACTGAAAAGAAACATCGTTGAAGGATTTAAAAGAGAGATTGCACCAATTGAATAAAATGGCTTGAATGAGATAACGTCCTCAAAAGAATTTGAGCGAATTGAGAGAGGAAAACTTGAATCTTCTGAGATATCTTCAGCACTCTGGAACAATTGAATAGCGAGAAATTTTTGATTAAGAGGTGCACCGGCATGAGAAAACATTTGAAACAATGAAAGGAATATGATCAACACCGAAAACTTGAATTGAATCCACCGGAGAAGAAAGAGAACGAAGAATGATGAACTAGTAGAACATCTTCATGAGAAACACCGGATAAAAATGTTGAAAGAAAAGAATGAATAGACCTCTCATCAATAAAAGAATACTCGAATAAGAGATCCGAGTCCTTGAAGAAAAAAGGGGGTGGGTGGGCGGGAAAACAAAGTCAACTTGGAGATGGATGAAATGAACACCGTTGAGAACAACTGAAAGGTGGTCTTGCGAATGTAGAAAATGATCGGATCCACTTGAAGAGAAACACGCCGGTTGAAAAGAAATTGAAATGACAAACTCGATGATCGAGAAGGATTAGTATTCACATAGGAACATGAGAACACCGCTTAGGAAAGGTATGGAATCAACATTTGACTTCGAAGTAACTCGAATACCACAACTCAAAACAAAACAAAGGATTGGCTTGCAGGATAAACAGGAACAAACATATGATAGAGATTTCGTCCGAAGTTTTCGTGGTGGGGCCCACACGAGCTCGATCGTACAGCACCATCATGTACAAGGCAGTGCACATGACATACGAAGCGTCCCCGACTCAGCATAGCCAAGGCCTCTTTAAGACACAACGAGACCACTGTAAAACCAACAGTGGATAGGCGTACCACTAGACGTCGAACCCCAATTTCATATCATACATCTGTCGGAAAGATATCCTAGGAGCTACTTGAATTCCCACTTATAAACTCCCAAAACTTTCTGGTTATGCAATCAGGTGTTGGGGATACAGGGAAAGCATAATCTCTCACCCAAAACTAGCAAATCCTACATCCAACTGTATCCATCCTTCAACACATAACCAAGAAACCTTTGGAAATCATTTACCTCAACCTTCAAAAAGCATCTGTTATACGAGTTATGGCAATACTCCCGAACTCCCGCCCCAGTACTGGGTGGCCTCGAGGTTATCTCACCAACAACTGCATAAAAGAGATTTTTGATGTCGGCGAAACTCAGGTATTCCAGAACTACAACGATAAAATTGCGACGACAACACCTTGGAGCTCAACTCCCCGGGACACTACCACAATCCCTGAATGTCAGGAGGCACTAAAAACAATGTTCTCGTCACAAAACCATCGGAACAATTCCAAGATACCCGCATGATCCTAAAAAATATTTTAGTGAAAATTAAGAAGAGAAGAGTCAAAACTCTACATCAGAATGCCTCACCAGAGCGACGAAGGGACTGAGGAGTAAAAAGAATCCTACTCTCCGATATATATAATCCTATAAGACTCAAAACATTTTTCTAGACTCAACAACGCCAGCGATTCGATCAAGTAGGGGGCTCCTAAGTCGGGGAAGGCTCTGATACCAACTTGTAACACCCATGATGCGGCTATATCTCCCACATGTCGGAGCACGACTTAGAGGCATAACCGCATAGTAGGCATGTCGCAAGAGGGGTAATCTTTACACATCCCATGTACTGAATAAGAAGGGATAAAGAGTTGGCTTACAATTGCCACTTCACACAATACATAAATATAGCATTACATCATCCAAAATACAATCAAGGTCCGACTACGGAACCAAAATAAAGAAAGACCACCCCTATTGCTAGGTCCCCAATCGCCCCAACTGGGCTCCACTACTGATCAAAAGGAAACGAAACAACCCAACGAACACGATCTTCATCGAGCTCCCACTTGAGCTCTGTCATGTCATATGCACTGGTATCAACGGTACCCGTAACTGGTTTTGGAAGTAACTGTGAGTCACGAGGAATCAGCAATCTCACACCCTCGCGATCAAGACTATTTAAGCTTATGGGTAGGAAAAGGTAGTGAGGTGGAGCTGTAGCAAGCACTAGCATATATGGTGGCTAACTTACGCAAATGGGAGCGAGAAGAGAAAGCAAAGCACGGTCGTGAACTAGAAGTGATCAAGAAGTGATCCTGAAACTACTTACGTTCAAGCATGACACAAGAACCGTGTTCACTTCCCGGACTCCGCCAGAAAGAGACCATCACGGCTACTCACGCGGTTGATGCATTTTAGTTAAGTTAAGTGTCAAGTTCTCTACAACCGGACATTAACAAATTCCCATCTTCCCATAAACGCGGGCACGGCTTTCGAAAGTTCAAAACCCTGTAGGGGTGTCCCAACTTAGCCCATCACAAGCTCTCATGGTCAACGAAGGATATTCCTTCTCCCAGGAAGACCCGATCAGACTTGGAATCCCGGTTACAAGACATTTCGACGATGGTAAAACAAGACCAGCAAGACCGCCCGATGCGCCGACATCCCGATAGGAGCTGCACATATATCATTCTCAAGGTAATACCGGATGAGACATCCTACGATTAAAACCAAACCTCAAGTTTCCCCGAGGTGGCCCCATGGTCTACTCGGTTCGGACCAACACTTAGACAAGCACTGGCCCGAGGGGCTTAAATAAAGATGACCCTCGGGCTGGCTGACCCGAGGGAAGGGTAGGTGGTGGTGAGGCAAATGGTAAAACCAAGGTTGGGCCTTGCTGGAGGAGTTTTATTCAAAGCAAACTGTCAAGGGGTCCCCATAACACCCAACCGTGTAAGGAACGCGAAATCAAGGAACATAACACCGGTATGACGGAAACTAGGGCGGCAAGAGTGGAACAAAACACCAGGCATAAGGCCGAGCCTTCCACCATTTACCAAGTATATAGATGCATTAATTAAATAAGAGATATTGCGATATCCCAACATATCCATGTTCCAACATGGAACAAACTTCAGCTTCACCTGCAACTAACAACGCTATAAGAGGGGCTGAGCAAAGCAGTAACATAGCCAAACAACGGTTTGCTAGGAAAGGTGGGTTAGAGGCTTGACATGGCAATATGGGAGGCATGATATAGCAAATGGTAGGTATCGCGGCATAGCAATAGAGCAAGCAACTAGCAAGCAAAGATAGAAATGATTTCGAGGGTATGGTCATCTTGCCTGAGATCCCGCAAGGAAGAAGAACGAGTCCATGAAGAAGACAAACGGACGAAGTCGAACGAATCCTCACAAACGCGACGTTACCGGAACTAACACGAAGAAGCAACACCGGAAAGGAGAAAATAACATAGTAAACAACCATCACATAAACATGGCATGATGCACAACCAAGTATGATGCATGTCCGGTTTAATGAAGCATGGCATGGCAAAGTGCAACAAACAACACTACAAATTAAGTGGAGCTCAATATGCAACGGAGTTGCATATTGAAGAAAACACCACATGACTTATTGAGTTCTCTCCCGTTTATATACTCAATAGTATTAAATGTTGGTTAGCATGGCAAGAGGTGAAGCAAAAGAAAACTACCTATCTAGGCAAGTTTAAATGAGGCCGGAACAACAAACAACAAATCCGGAAACTCCTCATGTGCATATATTAGGTTTGGTCCTGTTCTGCCCTAAACCATAATTTAGAGTTGCTAAACATGCAAAGAGATGACACCATGTTAAACTAGTCATTTTTCTACCTCATTTACATATAAAGATTATTAAATTTTGAGCTACGGTTAAATTGTTATGAATTAAATCATTTTAACAAGGCATAAGACAAATTATATGCAAACAGCATTTTAAACAAGTCAAACATGCATGAAAATGGCATATTACAAAACTAAATAGAAATCTAAGCAATTTTCATATAAAGTTTGTTTTAAAATGATGCACTAGTTGTGAGTTATTATATGCATGAACAATGGGGGGTTTTCTGTAAAACCGGTCTCTCTGGATTAATACTAAAACGCAGAACTGGAAAGAAAACGCATGCGGGCTGAAACTAAGCAGAGGCCCAACAGGGTAACAGGAGCAACATTAAGACAAAAAAGGAGGGCGCTGGGGTTCTCACCAGGCCTCATGGGCCTTGGGGAGGCACTGGCCCATGATGGCGCTGGAGGCGGCCCCTCGGTCAACGCGAGGCGCAGGCGAGCTGGCAACCTGCTCGTTTCTGAAGACAGAAACAACCACACCTCATGGCGATGCAGAGATCGATGGAAGGGGTTCCTGGCGACGGGGTTGGTGGGAACTGGCTGGAACGGGCGGAACGGAGCACGGGGAGGTGCCTGCGGGGGGTGGCGTGGTCCGGCGAAGGCGGCTGCCGAAGGCGAACTCCAAGGGTGCCACGAGTGGTCGAGGCAGAGGCGTCCTCCTCCTCTGTCTGAGTTGCTGCTTCTCGATGCAGCAATGGGGCCAAATAGCTAAAGGGACTTGGCGTGGCAGTGCTCGTGGCAGCAGAGGACAACTACAGCAAGGCAAAGGAGCGGACGAAGCTCCTGCCGGGCGGGTTTCCATGGCGTCCTGTTGACATCTAGCAGCGGTGAAGACGGCGATGGTGCCGGAGGCGCGAGGAACATGCTAAGTGGTTGCGAGGGAGGTGCGGGATGCCGGATACGGGGCGGAGGGACTCGTTCCCGTTGGCAACGGAGCTTGTGGACTTGGCGTCCATGGGCAGTCTAGGGTACCTGAGAGAGAGGGATAAAGACCAGCATGAGAGAGAGGGAGACTAGGGAGGAAAAGGAAGAGGAAGGAGAAGGGGAGGTCGATGTTGCTGCTGCCATCGTCGGCCGCAAGCTCTGGTGCGGGCGGAGGCCATCGGACACGGGAGCGGCTCGGGGCTGTGCTCGTGGAGGGGGAATGCGGGCCACAGGCAGAGGAGCTGTGGATCTCGTAGATCGAGGGGAGGAGGCTGGTTTGGTGGATCGGGCAGGGGAGATCCCAAGGGGGATTTGGTCAGTGGGTGGTGGCGGTGACGAGACGGATGGGACAAGGGAGAGGAATTTTAGGGTTAGGCCAGAGTTTGATCTATATATAGCAAGTGGGCTAAGTTTAGGGGCATTTGGTCCCTCCGATCTTAATCGGACGGTCCTGATAAATAGGCTAGGGAGATCAGATAAGAAAACGGTGATGTTTTGTAGATGTTTGGGGATGTTCCGGACCCAACGGTCACGACTGCTCGGGTCGGTTCCGGGAAGTTTTTGGACGCGCGAGGGGATCTGAGAACTATGCGGAGAGGAGGTCTGACAAAAGGCCACAAAGGCAAGGGGGTTTGATGGGCTCAAAAAGAGAAAGAGGAGAAGGAGAGGCCTGGCGACAGTTTCAGGGACCGAAACGTCCGACGTTTGACCGGCTATAATGCCGCTATAGTTTAACGGTTGGGCTACCAAACGAGCTCCGAATGCGATGAAGCTTGATAGGCGGTCTATCTACACTATAATAAGACCACACTCCAACTTTCATCCCATTCTGAGAACATTTTCCAGCCACTTATAAAATAATATTTCGGACGTGCACGGGCGCGTGCAAGTGGGTCTGGACACAGAACGGACAACGGAGAGAACGGAGAGACCGGGACGGATGCAAGTTTTGAAAACATGATGATGCAATGCACATGATGACATGACAAGATGCCACATGCAAGCGAATGACATGTCAACAACAACGAATAACTGGAAGACACCTAGCGCAACGGTCTCAAGGCGTGACTCTCGGCGTTCTGGGAACGGGGGTCCCCAGACTTGCCTGCCTGCGGCCTGCGGCGTGGTTCAAGTGGGGGCCCAGCACGGCCCATCTTCATCATCTCAAGCTCAAGACCCTCGCGAGGGGCCATGCCTCGCGGGGCGGATGATAGAGAGCTTCCTCTGAGGCAGCCTCATCAGGCAGGCTCACGAGGAGGCACAAAGATCAAGTCAGGGGTACCTCGCGAGGAACCCGTGACGCAAGCCATGACGATCAAGACCAGGCGGGCGCCAGGTGGGCGACGGCCTATGCAGTGTCCTTGTTTCCCCTTTGGTGCAAAGGGGGCAAGCCTAGGCCAAGGCATCGGGCAAAGGTTGCCATTCCGGTGCAATGAGACCAAGACCAGCAGAGCGGCAGGACGGAGGTCACCGTGGAGCCCAAGACGGCGTCATCACCAGTACTTTTGGCAGCCGAAGACCACCTTTGGTCAGGATAAATTGTACTAGAGTTCCCCTTCAAAATGGCCAATTGTTGGCGTCCTTCCTGCTCATTATTTGGGGAGAGGCCCGGGGCCTCTATAAGTAGAGCTAGACACCCCGGGAGAGATCGAGACAATCGAACATCTAGAAATCTGGTAGAGCCCTAGCAGAGAGAGAGAGAGAAAGAGAGGCGACTGAACTCACCCTAGCAGTTCATCGCACCAGCTCTAGAACACCTCTCGCGAGGCTGTTCTTCCCTTGTACTGTTCATCATCAGTCCCTGAGGCAATCCACCACACCACACACTAGAGTAGGGTATTACACCGCAACGGTGGCCCGAACCAGTATAAACCTTGTGTCCCTTGTGTTGTTCGTTGTTTCCAGCTCAAATCACGCGAGGAGATCAGACGTAGATCGGTAGGGGAGAGATCTCCGCGTGCACCCCAGTGTTCAAACCTCAAGGGTCTGCCGGAACTCGAAATCCGACATTTGGCGCGCCAGGTAGGGGTGCGCTGGAATCTTTCTTCCACTGTTCGCATGCGACCTTCCGTCGTGTCCATGGCTGACGCTCGCCGGGCTCGCGCCGAGCACCGGGCTGCTCTCGCCACCCACGTCGCCCAGACGGCACCCGTCGGCAGACGCCCTCGTCGTTCCCCGTCACCTGCCGCCAACACTGCCACCGGCCCGGCGGGGAAGGAGCAGCAGGCCTCGTCCCAGCATCCTTCAGTACGGCGGGAAGGCCGCACCGCCACACCATCGCTAACTCCAGCCACTTCGTCGTCCCACGCCCGTCGCGCCCCCACGGACGCGCACGCCGCGCTGCTCCTGGCAAGAGAGCTCTTGCACTACCGCCCCATCTACGACCTCTACGAGGACCGGCTCGCCTGCATCACCAAGCTCGTCAGCGCCGTAGGGGGCTCCCCCTTGCCGTCCCACTCGCTGCCTCGCCCTCCATTCCGCGCGGGAGGTGGGGATCAGGAGGCGCCTCTACCACCTCCTACCCAAGAAGGCGCCCTGGCTCCAAGGCGCGCCGCCCCAGGCGAGACCCTCCACATCCGGTGCCTGCGCAGAAGGAAAGGAGCTACCAAGAGACCCCTCGTCCCCAAGAAGGTGCTCGCGCACGCCCAGCGCTGGTGCGCCAAGATCACGTCCCTGCACCTCCACGCCAACACCCCGTGCTGCTCCAAGCGGCGGCACACGGTAATCCCCAGGAACAAGCCCAGTACCAGCAAAAGGCACAGGTGGCCACAGCAGGCTGCCGTCCTCTCACCCCCCGAGCTACGCGGCGTCGCATGGCCAGGCAAGTTCAAGCCTGACCTGCCCCCTCGCTACGATGGCACGGCGGACCCCGCGGAGTTCCTGTAGCTCTACAAGCTATGCATCGAAGCCGCCAACGGAGACGAAAGGGTCATGGCGAACTGGTTTCCCATGGCGCTCAAGGATGGGGCCCGCACCTGGCTCTTGAACCTGGCTCCTGGCACAATCTCCTCCTGAGATGAGATGTGCACTCGCTTCATTGCCAACTTCCAGGGCACTCGCGACCGACCCCCGGCCGTGAGCGATCTGCGTCGCATCAAACATCAGCAAGGGGAAACCCCACAGAAATACATCCAACGCTTCAACAACGCTCACCTCAAGATCTCCAAGGTGACTGAAGAAGCCATCATCTCGGCCTTCTCCGATGGCATACGCGACATCAAGATGAAGGAGGAGCTAGCAATCCATGAAGACCTGTGCACATCCCTGGAGCTGTTCAACTTGGCGACCAAGTGCGCCAGGGCTAAGGAAGGGCACCTTTCCCTCCTCGAACTCTCGGCTGCCGACCCGGAAGAGAAGAAGCCCAAGGCCAAGGATGTGAAGCGCAAGGGGGCTGCCATGCTTGCAGCGGAACCAGACACCAAGTGAGGCAGGGATCAGCCTGAGTCATCCAAGGGCAGCCGAAACTGCGTATACCACGACCTCCACACCCACAAACGAATGTCAAGAGCTCGGGGCCATGAGAGATGGACGTGTCGGCCGACGCCCCGAGCGCAACGACAGGGGCTATGGCCGAGGAGGAGGAAGAGGTGGAGGATGATGGGAAGACCGTGGCCCTCGCCAAGGGTGGCATGACCGACCTCGCAAGGATTGCTGGCAGGACCAGCCTCGCGAGGGAGGCTGCAGAGATCAGCCTCGTGAGCATCGCCCGCACGGCAACACAGGCCTTCCTCCTATGCTGCCACCGCCAAGGAGGAACGAAGACCAGCATCAAGACGAGGGAGCTGGGGGCTTCCAGGAGCCGCACGTGATCGCTTGCATCTTGGGTGGCGCGCAGGCCCTAGCCTCATAGCGCATCTTCAAGCAGTTTGCTCGCGAGGTGAATGCAGTCCTCCCCAAGCTTGAGGCCACGCGCCCTCTCAGGTGGTCCCCGTGATCTATCACGTTCAGCTCAGCGGATCAGCTCAAGTGTGCGGAAACGGCCAGAGTCCTCCCAATGCTTTGCTCCCCAGTCATCAGCAACGTGCAGGTCACAAGGACCCTCATTGAGCAGGACTCAACGTCCTATCCGTCGAGACGTTCGACAGTCTCCAAGTGTCGTATGATCAGCTTCAGCCATCCAAGCCATTCTCAGGAGTCACTGATGGTTCCACTATTCCAATAGGGCAGGTTCACCTTCCAGTCACCTTCGGGCAGCGCAACAACTACCGCACCGAGCTCATCGACTTCGACGTCGCCCACATCTGTCTACCATACAACGCCATCCTCGGGTACCCAGCCCTAGCCAAGTTCATGGCGGTGACTCACCATGGATACAATGTCCTCAAGATGCCAGGAAGCGGTGGAGTCATTACCGTACCCTATGAAGAAAGAGACGCAGCGTGTTCACTTGAGCGCACGTTCCAAGCCGCAGCAATCAAAGACCCGGACCGCAGGAACAGAAGACTTCCCGAGGCGACCCTTAAGAAGAAGAAGGTTTCGCCTGGCCCAAGCCACAAGGAGGCAGGCGCCTCTGGAGGTGTTGCGTCAGGATCTGCGCCCAGTCAGGGAGTGCCACCCTCTCTCACATAGGAAGGCGCGCCCGGTGCCCTCCTCAGGCGGGTCTCGGGGGCTCTTTCTTGAAGAGCCACCGACCTTGCTAAGGTCGCGAGGGAGGCGCTCGGGCACCACTTGGAGGGGTGCTTCTAGGCACGTTTCCCTCAGGAAGGTACAAGGCAAGGAAGACCAAACCCACAGGAGTTCATCGCAAGGAGCACCCAGGAGCTATAGGAGTCGAGAATCATGCGCGGCAGCCGCTGCTTGCCCACCGTGGCCCCACGTCTAGGCGATGATGGTGGGTTGCGCCCCTGCGTCAACGTGCCAGGGCTCAACCGAGCCGCATCGCAGGAGCGCCTCTGGCCTTCACGCGTGGGGCGTTGCAAGGGTCCACCTCACAGCTACGTTCGCATGCCTTTCGGCCTGCCGAACACGGACGCCGCTCGTCAGCGCCTGCTGAGGAGCATTCTGGAGGCTCAGGAGGTCAGGCATCGTGTGGTCCTGGCAGAGATGGAGATGGCCCTCGGAGACCCGCATGTGCCCCCGGAGCCTCCCGAGGCTCCTGGGCCAGGGGGCTCGTGAGGGTCGACGTCTTCATCGCGCGTCGCCTGTTTCTTCAACACCACTTCAACTTCAACGACACCAGGTGACATCTTTCTAAGTTCCGTTTTTAGTTGGGAGCCCCCACAGGGCCGCATCATTCCCAGGTCGCGTGTGTTCGTCCCTGCGATATGTATCCGTTTTGCTTATGCTCTTTACTTACCTTGTTGGGGGCGCCCCTCGGGCTGCATCATCCCCGAGCTGCTCGGGCCTGGCCCAGCGGCGTTTGCTTTTCCTGCGTCTACTTAAAATGAATTTGCTCTTTCGCTCTTAAATGTCACCTACTGCTTATCGCGGACTTCTCCGCTTTCATGCAAAGCGCTTGCACGTTAAAAGGGGGTACCTGAGTATCGCAACTCATGGGCTCCTACTGGTTCTCCAGCCCTCACCCCCTGGCCTTGACCCACGGCATCGCGACCTGGCATACCAGCAGCGGCTGAGCTCGCTCGAGGGCTAGGACCTGAGGACGTAGAGCATTTGCATTCTAACCACCATACAGGAACACATCATTGATAAAGGCCCAGAGCCAGGCGCAACCCGCCTCGAGGTAGGGCCTCGTAAGTCCCGCGCTGGCTCACGAGTGCCCAGATACACCTCTCCTAGCCCTACCGTGCCGGCCACGTGTCAGAGCGGGGCTGTACACGCCCCGGGGGCTCCTCCCGGAGGGAGTCCCCTCCCACGTACCAGTGGAAGTGCCATGCTCCGCGCTGGCTCATGACACTGCCGAGGAGCGGCTATGCCCGTACACATACGGAAGCGCTATGCTCTGCACTGGTGATAAACAACTGAGGGCGGCCTACGGCCGTACCAACCTCAGGGAGCCCAGAGCTTAGTGTTCGGCACCATCGCAACGCCTCCCCTCGGGAGCGCCACATGAGGGGGCTGGACACGGGGGCTACGCCGGGCCTCGCCCGAGCGCACGCCACCCAGCCAGGTCCCTCGGACCTGGTCGTCATGCGCCCCTCCCCGAGCGGAGCCAAGGTATGGAAACCCGTTTGAACGTTAAGGGGGACTCCTGAGCATCACGACTCGGGAGCCTAACTTGCCCCATAGCCCCTCACTCCTTAGTCCCGTCCTGGTTTCTGGTCGGGGCTAACGCTGGGTGAGGTATGCGCGGGGCCGGGCCCTACCGACGCAGAACGATCAATCCACTCCTCGTTCCCCACTTTCCTACTTGTTGCTTGCGCATCAAGGGGGACTCCTAAGCATCGCGACTCAGGAGCCTAACTTGCCACGTAGCCCCTCGCTCCTTAGTCATGTCCTGGTTTCCTGTCGGGGCTAACGCTGGGTGAGGTATGCGCGGGGCCGGGCCCTGCCGATGTAGAGCGCAAGTAGGGGAGAAAAATGCAAATTCCAGGAAATTCGAAGCAAATATTACAAGCCATAGATTGTTTCATGACGCCAAACACAAGTTTAAACACCTCCGCGAGGCATGGTGCATGTTGCAGGAATAAAAACAGGACAGACGACGAGAAGGGATCACTCTTCAGTGGCGCCGCCGCCTGTGGTGGAGTCACGCTGGATGACTCCGCCTCCCGGGGCTGTGGAGCTGGCGGCACCGCGCCCGGGCAAGACACTGAAGGCGCGGAACCTCCCCAGCAAAGCTTCGTCTCGGCTTTTCACGCCCTCAGCGGCAACGGCGGCAAGGTCGCCGCTCACGGCTTCCAGCAGGCTGTTGAAGTCGACATCGGGGTCGCGCATGTTGACTTGGCTGAGGACATGCGTCAGCGCCGCAGAAGACAGGGCACGTGCCTCGGCCTCGGCCGTGGGGCCAAGGCCGTCTACGACATCTTCAAGTGCGCGGACCAGGAAGGGAAGCAGCTCGGCGGGGCCGTCATCCCCACCGGCCAGCGGCTCCTCCAAGCCACTCTCGTAAAGTGTCTTCAGCGCGGCACGAGCCCTCTTCTCCATCTTCGCGAAGGCCACCCGATCCTCCACCAGGACCTTCGCCTTGGCGTCTAGCTCGGTCCTCTCCGCCTTCAGCGACCGCTCCAGCGTCTCCAACCAGCCATGGCGGTTATCAACCTTGACGCCCCGGTCCTCGATGGCAGCCTCCCAAGCCTTCATCTCCTTCTCTTTCTCCTGGCGGCCGTGGACCTCCTTGGAGAGCTCATCGCGCAGGCCTAGCAGCTCGGTCTCCAGCGCCTCGCAGCGAGCCTTGACAGCCTCAGTGAGGGAGTCCTGGATTAGGGGGTGTCCGGATAGCCGGACTATACCTTCGGCCGGACTCCTGGACTATGAAGATACAAGATCGAAGACTTCGTCCCGTGTCCGGAAGGGACTTTCCTTGGCGTGGAAGGCAAGCTTGGCGATACCGATATGGAGATCTCCTACCATTGTAACCGACTCTGTGTAACCCTAGCCCTCTCCGTGTCTATATAAACCAGAGGGTTTTTGTCCGTAGGACGAACAACAATCATACCATGGGCTAGCTTCTAGGGTTTAGCCTCTCTGATCTCGTGGTAGATCTACTCTTGTACTACCCATATCATCAATATTAATCAAGCAGGACGTAGGGTTTTACCTCCATCAAGTGGGCCCGAACCTGGGTAAAAACATCGTGTCCCCTGCCTCCTGTTACCATCCGCCTAGACGCACAGTTCGGGACCCCCTACCCGAGATCTGCCGGTTTTGACACCGACATTGGTGCTTTCATTAAGAGTTCCTCTGTGTCGTCGCCATCAGGAAGGATGCCTCATCCCGTCTTTAAAGATGGCACCGTTGTTAAGGGAGCTTTGGCTGTCGGCCAGACTCTCAGGCTAGGTGGTTTCCTTATGACCGCCCGTTCGGCTGCTGCGCCGACGATGACCTCTCGGGTCATCGAAAGCAATCTTCACGTCAGCTCGGAATTCACCGAGCAGCTAGATCCAATGGAGCTCTCTTCCCTAAACGAGCTCTTGGATCGCTTCGCCGCCCTGGGAGTCGCTACGGATTACGACCAGATTGGGCCTAAACCCGATCTGAGAGAGATTAACTCTCCCCAGGTCACCCATCACGTCGCCGTGGTAGAGGGATAGTGCGGCGACCCATCATCTATCCTAAGGACTAGCTATGTCCGGATTCCCGATCCCTCCAAGCCGGATACCCGCGGAGGGGAGGACATCACTCAAGACCTGAACTTAAAGTCGGGCGATGGGCTAGATTCATTGGACAGCATCCAAGAATCCAAACTTCCGAGTTCTGAAACTCCTTGGCCCCTGGGTCTCAGATTGGGTGAGGTTTCGGATTTGATTCCACCCACCCACCCGTACATAAGCGATCTATCTCAAATTAGGCAAGAGCCCGAAGAAACAGTACATCATTACTGGGCCAGATTCCTCCTAGTTATGAACAGGATAAAGGACTGTCGCGAGGAAGACGCAATTTCATTCTTCTGCAATAATTGCACGGATAAGGGAATCCTCAACGCCATAAGTCGCCGTGATATTACACGCTTTGCTGACTTGGCGTCCATAGTATGAAAGTACTGTGCGATGGAAAGCGCCTGGAAAATCGAAATAAAATTTTGGGACAATCCGGCCTTGAATACAAACCCAGTCCGAAATAAAAGGGTGCATCATCGCCAGACACCCGGGTTCAATGCCAAAAAGCAAAAGCCCTCTACAGGGCACGGAACCGTGTTGGAAGGATGGCTTAATGGACCCTGTAAAATTCACAGTGCAGAGGGTGCCACACCAACTCATAGCCTTAGAGCATGTTGGATACTCCAGCAGGTGGCAAAAATTGGCGAAGATCTTCTAATTCCAGAAGCCACAGAAAGCCACCCCAGAGACACCAGTATGGTATCAATAGTCTTCGAGACTTACGCATCAAATAATATGCGAAAAAGAACACTCCGCAGCCTTGCCGAAGTCTACCAAGTAGCAACAATAAACCCATGGAGTGACACGGCTATCACTTTTAACGCCAGTGATGAACCTAAATTCCGAACAGCCCGAGCACCAGTCGCATTGGTCCTCAGTCCAATAGTGGACATCTTTCGTCTTACCAAGGTACTCATGGATGGCGGCAGCGGATTGAACCTCATTTATGAGGAAACCCTTCAAAAAATGGAAATAGACTGGAACCGCATTGAGCGAAGTAGCACAACCTTTAGAGGAATAATCCCCAGCCGGGAAGCATGCTGTACAAGAAAAATCACACTAGATGTGGTGTTCGGCACGCCGGATAATTACAGGTCCGAAGAGGTCATGTTCCAAGTGGCCCCGTTCAGTAGCGGATATCACGCTCTGCTAGGGCGGGAAGCGTTTACAATCTTCCAAGCAATACCCCATTACGGGTACATGAAGCTCAAGATGCCCGGGCCTAATGGAATCATCACTCTCGCTAGTGATCCGGACATAGCACTCTGCACCGAAAACAAGACAGCCGCACTGGCCCTGGAGGCGCTATCCGTAGCCCTAGCGGCTGAGGAACTTACTGCGCTGCGCTCCACAGTGAATAGGGACAATGTGATACTCGACAAAAGATCCAAGTCCACCTCCTTTAAACCGGCGAACGAAATAGTCAAATTCCAGGTCCATCCAACGGACCCCAATAAAACAGCTTCCATCGGAGCACAGTTAAACCTTGATGTAGATGCCGCACTGCGAGAGTTCCTACGAGAGAACTGGGACATTTTCCTCTGGCACCCTTCAGACATGCCAGGAATCCCACGCAGGCTGGCCGAACACAGCTTAAATATCCTAAAAGGATTCAAGCCAGTCAAACAGGCTCTTCGGCGTTTTTCCGAACCTAAGAGACAGGCCATTGGAGAGGAACTAGCCAATCTACTAGAGGCCGGATTCATCAAAGATATAAAACACCCAGACTGGCTAGCAAGCCTGGTGATGGTACCAAAGAAGGACAAATCCTGGCGCCTGTGCGTTGATGTTAAAGACCTTAACAAGGCTTGCCCAAAGGATCCCTTCCCTCTCCCCCGCATCGATCAAATTATCGACGCCACCGCAGGACACGATTCATTGTGTTTCCTCGACGCATACTCCAGCTACCATCAAATAAAGATGACAGAGTCAGACCAAGACGCAATGGCATTCATCACACCATACGGCCCATTCCGCTTCAACACAATGCCCTTCGGGCTCAAAAACGTCGGTGCAGCATATCAGCGCATGATTCAGACATGTCTGGCAAACCAGATCGGCAAAACAGTGGAGGCATACATAGATGATGTGGTCGTTAAAACAAGACATGTCGAATCTCTAGTAGACAACTTGAGGCTAACATTCGGTAACCTCCGAACATACGACATCAAGCTCAACCCGGAAAAATGCGTTTTCGGTGTTCCAGCCGGAAAGCTCTTGGGCTTCATTGTATCCGGTAGAGGAATTGAAGCAAATCCAGCCAAGATCCGAGCTCTGTCACAATTGGATATCCCGAAGGACCTCAAACAAATACAAAAATTAACCGGATGCGTGGCGGCTCTAAGTCGCTTTATCTCCCGCTTGGGAGAAAAGGCCCTGCCCCTTTACCGCCTCCTTTGGTGCACCGAACACTTCGAGTGGACGGATGCAGCCACGGCCGGACTCGACGAAATAAAAGCCATCTTGGCAACCAACCCAGTCCTGGCCGCACCAAACATTGGCGAACCAATGCTATTATACATCGCAGCAACCCATCAGGTCGTAAGCGCAGTCCTCGTCGTCGAACGAGAAAAGGACGGACACAAATTCCCCCTTCAAAAGCCGGTCTACTATGTGTCCACTGTCCTTACTCCGTGCAAGTCACGGTACCCGCATTATCAAAAGATTGCATACGCAGTATTTATGGCATCCCGGAA
Source organism: Triticum dicoccoides (assembly GCF_002162155.2). Lineage (NCBI taxonomy): Eukaryota > Viridiplantae > Streptophyta > Magnoliopsida > Poales > Poaceae > Triticum > Triticum dicoccoides. The sequence continues at coordinate 587,775,429 of NC_041392.1, read as the reverse complement.
GCTGCAACACTACTTTCAAGAGTGTTCAATAACAGTAGCCTCGGAAGTGCCACTTAACGATATTATAAACAACCACGACGCGATGGGCCGGATTGCAAAATGGGCCATTGAGCTCCTCCCGTTCGACATAACTTACAAGCCACGGCGAGCTATCAAGTCGCAAGTTTTGGCCGATTTCATCGCAGAATGGACGGATGCCGAACTCCCTAAAGAGTACGGCACATATTCAAACTGGATCATGCACTTCGACGGCTCCAAAATGTTGGCCGGTCTAGGGGCTGGCGTCGTTTTGACGTCCCCCACAGGAGACACAATTCAATACGTACTCTAGATAATGTACACAGACTCCAACAATGCAGCCGAATATGAGGCCCTTTTACATGGTCTCCGGATGGCAGTATCCATGGGCATTCAACGCCTAGAGGTGCGCGGGGACTCGAACCTCGCAATATCCCAAATAAATGGAGACTTTGATGCCAAGGATCCAAAAATGGCAGCTTATCGCAACGCCGTCCTAAAAATGTCAGCTCGATTTGAAGGGCTCGAATTTCACCATATAGCCCTGGAAAATAATCAGGCGGCAGATGTCCTGGCACACATAGGCGCAAAACGCGATGTAGTCCCCCCAACATCTTCTTGGAAAGGCTGTTCAAGCCATCCGTAGTACGGGAAGGGGAACCCGGCAATAACAGCCCGGACCCAACTGCACTGCCCGACACCCAACACTCTGACATAATTGGAGGCTCTGCCAATGAAATAACACCTTTAGCCCACGTAATAATGGTCGTCATCGCCCTGTGGACAGAACCATTCCTCGCCTACCTTACTAGGCAGGAACTCCCCGAGGACCAAAATGAGGCACGCTGCATAGTGCGGCGATCTAAAGCCTATAAAGTCCATGAGGGAGAGCTTTATAAGAAAAGCGCTACCGGAGTCCTTCAAAGGTGCATCTCCGAAGAGGAAGGGCGGAACCTCCTGGCTGAAATTCATGCCGGACTTAGTGGTCATCACGCTGCAGCTCGGTCCCTTGTAAGCATGGCCTTCTGTACAGGCTTTTATTGGCCGACGGCCTGGGCAGACGCCCAGGACTTAGTCCAACGATGCGTCGGTTGCCAGCTTTTTGCAAACCAAAGCCATATGCCACCCACCGCCCTCCAAACTATCCCCATCACTTGGCCCTTCGCGGTCTGGGGGCTTGACATGGTTTGACCCCTTAAAGGCAGAACCCACAAGAAAAAATACTTACTGGTCATGGTGGATAAGTTCACCAAATGGATAGAAGCCAAGCCTGTTAAGACGGCTGAATCCGGACCGGTGATAGACTTTATATCCGGGGTTGTACACCGTTACGGCGTCCCTCACAGCATCATCACTGATAATGGCACGAACTTTACGGCCGATGAGGTAAAACTCTGGTGCAAAAACATGGGCATCAAGCTCGATTGTGCTTCCATCTATCACCCACAAACTAACGGTCAGGTCGAACGTGCAAATGGTCTTATCATGAGCGGCATCAAACCCAGATTAGTGCGGTCCCTTAAGGAATCTAATACGCACTGGGTAGAGGAGCTCGACTCCGTACTCTGGGGGCTGCGGACCATGCTGAATCGCACCATCGGATACACACCATTCTTCATGGTGTACGGCGCAGAGGCAGTTTTGCCCTGCGACATAATTCATGACTCACCTCGAGTGCGCATGTACGAAGAAAGAGAAGCCGAGCTCGATCGGCATGACAGTTTGGACGCCTTGGAGGAAGAGCGTGACGTGGCAAAAGCCCGTTCCACATTTTATCAACAACAGGCTCGAAGATACCAAAGCAGAGAAGTACGGGCCAAAAATTACATCGTTGGCGAATTAGTTCTATGCCTGCTGGATAAGAAAAAGGACAAACTCAAGCCCAAGTGGGAAGGTCCCTTCATAATTGACCAAGTCCTGACTGGTGGAGCGTACCGCCTACGAGATGCATCGGATAACCGACCCGAGCCGAACCCATGGAACGCAGCCCGTCTCCGAAGATTCTACGCCTAGCGTCGGACTCTGTGTTCATCTCCTTCCTCTGTCCATTTTTTATATACTTTCTGTCTTACATTTCTCTCCTTCTCCTCTCTCTCCTATAGCCTTTAAAGGCTCATACAGTGATGTGCTATCCGCGCTCATTAAACCTGGGGGCTTCCTTAAACAGAAGCTTATTTATACAGGCTTCATGCCCAACACATGTGTCACACTTCCACATGTACCTTTTATTCACCGTTATATGCATCGATATGACTTAAGTTTTGGCCAAGCTGGGTTTCCTGGCTCCTATGCTTACCCCTACGTTCTCGATTCTTCGGCTAGGTGGTAAAGGGAGCACCTCTGTGATTGTTACTGCCGGGTCAGCCGGATGTGTACCTCAGACTGGGTGAAGCCGAAAGCTAGCGTTCTTAAGGGAATATTTGGTCGGTGAACTAAAGATGATCCTTTTTTCACTTATTTATCTATACGCCCCCAGATGTTTTTCCTGCGTCTCTTTCCGCAGAATGGACATGCACTTTAGGGCATGCCTCCCAGGGAAAGGAACCCCTAACGGAACTATTCTCCCTGGAAGATGTTTCTTACTAACCATGTAATATAACATAACTAGTTGGGCACTTGTCTATTCAAGCACTAATGACCCCTACGCCTGGTCTCCATGCATACCCCGGTTCTTATATAACCGCGAGGGTATTCGGACTCACTCCGGACCGTCAGGTCCCGAGGTTGAAGCGAAAAGGTCGGCCATGACAAACGATCTACAATTCGGCTAGAAGGCATTACACATGTCAATTATAATTACATAGTCAATCTGACTGATTGTATTCCTCTTCAATACCATCTAACAGGCTGTCTAGTTTACAGTCCTGTTGGGAATACTTTGCGGCCAATTCTACTTGGCCGTATACTAAGCTCACAGGGATCTCCTTCCCATCGGGCCCCACGGGTCCAACCTCGGCCATGTGGTTTGGGTCAGCCTTTGTGTACCGCGTCTTCACCATGGCCCAGGCCTCCCTGGCGCCTTGACGGCAGGCAGACATCTTCCACAATCGGAAGCACCGCCGTGCTCCCTTCAGCTTCTCTACAAGCTCTCCAAGGCCTTCGGGCATGGATACGGATGGCCACAAGGCCTGGGCGACCCTTTGCATCACCTGCCGAACTTGCTCGTCCAGTTGTGAGAGCTCGGGAAGAAGGTCATCTGTAGAATCGAGCATTTCCTCCGCAGGACGACCTGTTTGCATACCTACAGACATTACTCTGTTAGTCGACTTCCTCGCCGAACTCTTTTTTCAAAGTTCGTTTAAGCACCTACTATATATGCCGCGTCAAAGCCGCTGATTCTCCTTCACGGAGTCCAACAGCTGGGCACGAACATCCTTCAGTTCAACGCCCAGCTTGGTGTTGGCATCTTGGAGATCGTTCTTCTCCTGCCTCACCTTTGTCAGCACGCTCTCACCAGCCTTTAGCTGGCGTCGGATTTGTTGCTCTTCCGGATTTAATACGGCGCCATCTGCAATTTCATTTGTCAGATTTGCACCCACGCCGCACTTCACAAAATACTTATCTTTCGAAGCATATATTACCAGAGGGGCTCTCCTTGGGCTCCCCTACCGCGGCTAGTGCGGCCTCAAGTTGGGCTTTGCACTCTTCCAGCTCCTGGGACAGTAGGGTATTCTTTTCTGTAAGAACCTGCATGACAAATGATCCTTAAATCAGTTATTCTAACTGTTTCAAGTCTCGGGGGCTACTGGTATATATATAATTACCAAAATTTTCTTACCCGTATGTCTTTTACATATTGCTCCGTGGCTCTGGCTAGACCATTTTGAGCGGCACGGAGGTACGCATCTCCTGAATTGAAGGCATCCAATGCCTCTTGGGAGAAACAAGCGTCGCGAAGAACTGTCCGGCGATGCATGTGGTTCATGGCACTCTCCACCTCGGAATTGGTGGCAGACAGCCTGTCCGCATCCTCTGTCGGAGGAGCGTCCAGTGCGCACCTCGTGTTCGCCTCTGCGTCCGGACCAGGCTTTGGAGCCTAGCTAGTGGAGGTGCGATTGGCAACCTCTCCGGATATAGTCCGGCGAGGTCTCTCCGTCCTGAAGAGAGCACGAGCGTTAGTATGCCTTGAAGGAATAACACCTGGGAATAAGATGGCGTGCTATACCTTTGCGCCGGCGTCTCAGTCCGGACCGCACTTCTTTTCAGCCCGGGGGCCTTGCCGCCCCTCGTTGGCTAGTCGCCGCATGCTCGGCCTCCCGTCTCAAGGACCTCCCCTGCAAAACATGGTTGTCAACGGCAATCGAAAACACGCGAGGATAGATATCTTTTCAAAGTGCTGGGACTTCGGTCTCAGTTACCTGTGAGGTTGGGAGTAGCCCTAGGTAATTGGCCGTAATGGCCACCAAGGTGTTGTCCTTGCTCAATTGATGAAACACCCCATCAATCAGCTCCACAGACAAGTCCGGATCCTCTTGAGAGGCCGGGTCGAAGAACCGTCCCGGATCCTCGGTTTGTGGAGGAGGGTTGTTTATTTCTTTAACAGCCTGGCGCAGTTCTTGCGTTGAAGTCTTAGACTGAATATTTAACAATGGGAATATAAAACGGATGGGCAAGTAAAAGTGTCCACTTACCCAACTTGGGGGATTGTACATAGAAAATCCACCCTGAGGGTTGACGCGGAGAAATTCCTCCTCTTCTCCCTTATACAAAGTGGACAAGATCTTTATTAGAGCGGCAGCCGAATCCGGCCCCTTACGGCCGTGGCGGGTGGCGTCGTCCTCCCCGTTGAAGTCCCACATGGGGCGGCCTCTATACTGAAGCGGCTGCACCCCTCGCATGATGCATGCGGCCATGACCCCGATCATGGTAAGTTCGGAATGAGCTAACAATCTTATCCGGCCCATCAGGTAAAGAACGTCCTTGTCGCTTTCCCTTTGAGGGCTCCGTGGACGCCAGCTGAGGCGCTTCTTTAGGGGAGCACTGTCGAACTTAGGGAGGCCGATCCGAACAGGATCCGGCAGCGGGACGTCCTCTATATAAAACCATTCCGAAGGCTAGTCTTCGGACGCCTTCTTTGGGGTTCCGGATAGATATTCGGTCCCGGCGATGCGCCACACTTGGGCTCCGCCCACTTGATATATTGACCCCTTCTTAGAACGGGGCACAAGGCAGAATAGCCTTTTCCACAGTGCGAAATGAGCCTCGCAGCCCAAAAACAGCTCGCAAAGGGCTACGAAGCCCGCGATATGCAATATGGAGGCAGGCGTGAGGTTGTGCAGCTGGAGGCCATAGAACTCCAGGAGTCCCCGGAAAAACGGATGAATCGGAAATTCGAGCCCTCTTATTAAGTAAGGGACAAGGCATACCCGCTCTCCTTTGGAGGGATTGGGGGCGCTCTCCGCTTGCTCTCTGCCATTATAGGTGGCAAGTCTGGCTCGAACCGGGACCATATAGGCCGGGGGGAGAAATCCCTTGGTCTGGAGCGTCGCTAGCTCGCTGTGCGGGATGGAGCACCTCTTCCAATCTCCAGGCTGAGGGCTGGAAGGGCGAGAGGAGGAGCTGCGGCGGCCGGCCATGATAGAATGGACCTCTGTTGGATACGCTCTGATGAATACTCGTGGAGGGGAGAAGGTGTGGTTTGGATCTAAATCCTCATCCCCTTAAATAGGCAGCTCATTCACGCGACTAGGGGTGTAAATATAAAAAAACACCCCGACTTTTCGTATTCGTTTGACACGTGGAAGACGGCCATTATTGGGCGTAGAAGCCAAGGAGAGCTACAAGAAACTGGACATTTTCAACAGGTACACGGAATTTGGAGAACCCGCCGGACTCGTCGTCATTGAAGCCTGGTTTGGGGGCTACTGAGGGACTCCTGGATTAGGGGGTGTCCGGATAGCCGGACTATACCTTCGGCCGGACTCCTGGACTATGAAGATACAAGATCGAAGACTTCGTCCCGTGTCCGGAAGGGACTTTCCTTGGCGTGGAAGGCAAGCTTGGTGATACAGATATGTAGATCTCCTACCATTGTAACCGACTCTGTGTAACCCTAGCCCTCTCCGGTGTCTATATAAACCAGAGGGTTTTAGTCCGTAGGACGAACAACAATCATACCATAGGCTAGCTTCTAGGATTTAGCCTCTCTGATCTCGTGGTAGATCTACTCTTGTACTACCCATATCATCAATATTAATCAAGCAGGACATAGGGTTTTACCTCCATCAAGAGGGTCCGAACCTGGGTAAAACATCGTGTCCCCTGCCTCCTGTTACCATCCGCCTAGACGCACAGTTCGGGACCCCCTACCCGAGATCCGCTGGTTTTGACACCGACACTCAGCGTCGCCCAGGGTAGCGTCGCAAGCGGCCTTGGCTTGGTTGGCAGCCCGCTTCTCCCCCTCGGAGGCCGCCACGGCCTGGCTCAGCGTTGTTCGGACAGAGGCAGCGGAACGGGCCCAGCCAGAAGCTAACTCCAGGCGCCCGGCCGCTAGGCGATGGTCCGCGCTCAGAAGATCCTCTTGTAGCTGGCTCATTTCCCTGGCGACCTGGTCCAGGATAGCGGCAGAGGGAACAGAAGAAGCAGGAACCGGCGGAGCAGGCGAAGAAGACGGCAGCGTGATCATGGCTTGGCAGGAAGGAACCCCATGGGCCTTGGCTGCCCTGGCTGTAGCATCGAGCGCAGTCGAATCCAGGGTCAGTGGAGCCACGGGGGCTGACTCCTCGCTGAGGCATCCCAGTCGGCCTCGCGAGGACGACTAGGCAGGGGAGGCGCGATCCGCGCCGTCTTTCCCCTCAGTGGACGAAGGCGCCATCTCGGCAGGTGGACTCGCCCCAAGATGGGCCGCAGAAGCCCCTTTCAACCTCTTCGCCGCAGGCGCCGGTCTGGCAAAAGAATATGGACGTCAAGCCTCGGCGGCAGAAACCAAGCAAAGCAAAAATCCTCAGCACTTACTGGTCGTCGCTCGTGGACCCAAGCAACCTCCGGCCGAACTTGAAGCCCGAGAGCCTGCAGCTGGGATCAGCCTCGGGAGGCCCAGAAGCAGAAGGCACGTCAGGAGGGCTGGAGCTGGCCTCGGATCGCTCAGGGACCAGAGCAGACCCTGGGGGAACCAGCCCCGGCCTGCACTTCCTCGTGACCAAGGGAGAGTCCTCCCCTCCTCGCCTGGCACCGACCTCGTCATCGTTCGGCATGGATCGGAGGACCTGGGACCTGCGCCAAGGGAAAGACTCCCTCGACTCCTCGCTAGTCGCCTCAGAGTCAGATTCTTCTTCCTCCGCCTCTTCGCTCTCGCTGGAGCTGTCGGAGGACACATTCACCATCGCCAGCACCGCAAGACCCTCGGGAGCTACCGCGGGCACCAGCCCATCGCCATTAAAGGTAGGCATGGCGTTCACCACCTTCTCTCAGTCATCGCGAAGGAACAGGGGGACAGGGGCACCCACCGGCTTCGCCACGTCTCCCCCAACCAAGGAATGGAGGGCCACGACCAGATTCTCATCGGTCAGGGCCTGAGAGCTTTGGCGCAAGGCGGCATCCGCCTCCCCAAGCCTCCACAACGGGAGCGAGTGCTCCTGGAGTGGAGCCACCCGGTGCTCCAAGAACTCCCTCAGGAGCGTGGCTCCAGTCAGCTTCGTCGTCCCCAAATTGCTCGGCTTCAGGTCCGCGTTCATCCTCTTTAGCACCGCCCTCGCACGGGGGTCGACGAGCTCCGTGCGGGACCATGCGTCGACAGCCTTGGGCTGCCCCGTAGGCAACACCAGACGGGGGTGGAGGCGCCCGGCGTCCACCATGACCCACTTGCTCCTGAAGCCTTCGATTCTCTTCCCAGGCTTCGAGATGGCATTGGAATTGAAGTATGTGATGAAGCTCGCACACGTGGAGACATGGCCACCAGAAACCCGGAGGGAAAAATAGTGGCGCAATAAAGCCACCGAGGGCTTTACCCCGACATGAGCCTCATAGTAGTAAGCAAAAATCGCCAGGAGAAAAACAGAGTTGGGGTGGAGATGCAGAGCCTTCAAGTTTTACTGGCGAAGAAAAGCAAACAAGAACTCAGAGAAAGGAGGCACCAGACCGGCGATGATGGCGCTCACAAAGAGCGGATATAAGGTGCTCCCCCTGCCTTCAGGTTTATCGGAGCCGGCCTTGAGCACAGTCGCCCCCTTGCTGCCCTACGCCACCGTCATTAGGCGCGTGCAGGCGAGGTTCTTCTCCGGCAGGTTCAGGGAATCTAGAGCCGGCGAGTACCAGGCCTTGGTCGGGGACTTGCGAGGCGCCATGGCGTGCCGGATAAGAAGGATTGAGACAGATCTAGAGGATTTCGGAAGCAAGAAGGAGGAGAGCGAGAAAGGGGATCTGGAGCGAGGCGAACGAGAACAAAGCAAGTAAGTCTGGCCCGGGCACCTCTTTTGTCAGATGGACAGTTGCCGAGGCATCGTGGGGAAGCGCAGATGCCCACGTCCAATCAATCGCCACCCGGCGCCCAAGGCCGCAGGCTGTTAGGGCCCGCGGTGCTTCCGCTTGCCCCTTCGCTTCCCTCCTAGGCCAAGCTCGGGCGCGCCATGGGCCCAGGGGCTACTGTCGGCGTTATGGGTACGGGGGTCCCCAGACTTGCCTGCCGGCGGCCTGTGGCGTGGTTCAAGTGGGGGCCCAGTGCGGCCCATCTTCATCAACTCAAGCTCAAGACCCTCGCGAGGGGCCAAGCCTTGCGGGGCGGACGACAGAGAGCTTCCTCTGAGGCAGCCTCATCAGGAAGGCTCACAAGGAGGCGGAGAGATCAAGGCAGGGGTACGTCGCAAGGAACCCGTGACGCAAGCCATGACGATCGAGACCAGGAGGGCGCCGGCCTGCGCAGTGTCCTTGTTTCCCCTTTGGTGCAAAGGGGGCAAGCCTAGGCCAAGGCATCGGGCAAAGGTTGCCATTCCGGTGCAACGAGACCAAGACCAGCAGAGCGGCAGGACGGAGGTCACCGTGGAGCCCAAGACGGCGTCATCACCAGTACTTTTGGCAGCCGAAGACCACCTTTGGTCAGGATAACTTGTACTAGATGTTCCCCTTCAAAATGGCCAATTGTTGGCGTCCTTCCTGCTCATTATTTGGGGAGAGGCCCGGGGCCTCTATAAGTAGAGCTAGACACCCCGGGAGAGATCGAGACAATCGAACATCTAGAAATCTAGTAGAGCCCTAGCAGAGAGAGAGAGAGAAAGAGAGGCGACTGAACTCACCCTAGCAGTTCATCGCACCAGCTCTAGAACACCTCTCGCGAGGCTGTTCTTCCCTTGTACTGTTCATCATCAGTCCCTGAGGCAATCCACCACACCACACACTAGAGTAGGGTATTACACCGCAACGGTGGCCCGAACCAGTATAAACCTTGTGTCTCTTGTATTGTTCGTTGTTTCTAGCTCAAATCACGCAAGGAGATCAGATGTAGATCGGTAGGGGAGAGATCTTCGCGCGCACCCCAGTGTTCGAACCTCAAGGGTCTACCGGAACCCAAAATCCGGAAGTGACAGTATATTTCACCTAAAACATTCCCTAAGGATTGTTGCTATTATGGTGCTCATAAAGGACCCAAGTTCTTCATTTATCCTCCCGGTGATATAAGTTTCTCGTCTCCTTGTTCATATCAATCCAATCTATTGTTTCTGTTAGTGGCAGAATTTCACCTCATAACTTTGAGATGTTTTCCATAATCCCACTACAAGCTTATTCGTTTCGTTGACGGTTTTCCAACAACTGCGTATAACCTTCTTGGAAGGGTGCTTTCCCAAGCTCAGTTGTGGCAGAAGCTGGCATTTTCTTCTCCATTTGGTTATTCCAATGATCTATCTCCTATTCTTTCTTCCAGAGTCATTGTGATGTTGCTCACTTCGATCCATCATCCCATTTTTGTCTAAGATCATGTTCTTTCCTTTGCTTATCCATTCAACGGGAGTGTCGTGTCCTCCATTCAAGTTCTCTCATCTTATCAAGTTTTGCTTCCCTTCTCAACCGGAGTGTGTAGGATCGAAAGTATGTCTAGAGGGGGGGTGATTAGACTACTTGACCAAATAAAAACTTAACCTTTTCCCAATTTTAGTTCTTGACAGATTTTAGCTAATTTAGGACAAGTCAAGCAATCATCACATAATTCGGATAGGTGGTGGAAAGTAAAACATGCAACTTGCAAGAATGTAAAGGGAAGGGTTTGGAGATTTCAAACGCAATTGGAGACGCGGATGTTTTTCCCATGGTTCGGATAGGTGGTGCTATCCTACATCCACGTTGATGGAGACTTCAACCCACGAAGGGTAACGATTGCGCGAGTCCACACAGGGCTCCACCCAAGGGTAACGGTTGCGCGAGTCCACACAGGGCTCCACCCACGAAGGGTCCACGAAGAAGCAACCACCCACAAAGGGTCCACGAAGAAGCAACCTTGTCTATCCCACCATGGCCATCGCCCACACAGGACTTGCCTCACCAGCGGTAGATCTTCACAAAGTAGGCGATCTCCTTGCCCTTACAAACTCCTTGGTTCAACTCCACAATCTTGTCGGAGGCTCCCAAGTGACACCTAGCCAATCTAGGAGACACCACTCTCCAAGAAGTAACAAATGGTGTGTAGGTAATGAACTCCTTGCTCTCGTGCTTCAAATGATAGTCTCCCCAACACTCCATCTCTCTCATAGGATTTGGATTTTGTGGAAAGAAGATTTGAGTGGAAAGCAACTTGGAGAGTCTAGAGATCAAGATTCATATGGTAGGAATGGAATATCTTGGTCTCAACACATGAGTAGGTGGTTCTCTCTCAGAACATATGAGTTTGGAATGGTGTGTGTGTTCTGATGGCTCTCTCCTCAAATAAGAAGGAGGTGGAGGGGTATATATAGCCTCCACACAAAATCCAACCGTTACACAGTTTTCCAATCTCGGTGGGACTGAATCAATAAACTCGGTCGGACCGAAAATGTAAACCTAGTGACCGTTAGAGATTTTCGGTGGGACTGACATGCAACTCGGTAGGACCGATATGGTTAGGGTTTGGGCATAACGTAATCTCGGTGAGACCGATTACACAAACTCGGTGAGACCGAATTTGGTAATTAGCTAACCAGAGAGTTGGTCAGGCAAACTCGGTGGGACCGATTTGCTCTTTCGGTGAGACCGAAAAGTTACAAAGGGGAAACACTGAATTTACATTGCAATCTCAGTGGGACCGATTCGCTCTTTCGGTGAGACCGAAAAGTTACGAAAGGGAAACAGAGAGTTTGCAACCCCATCTCGGTGAGACCGAGATCCCTATCGGTAGGACCGGATTGCTAGGGTTTGGCAGTGGCTAATGACAAGTGAAACTCGGTGGCGCCGGATAGGAAGAATCGGTAGGACCGAGTTTGGCTTAGGGTTTAGGTCAAATGTGGATATGGGAAAGTAGTTGAGGGTTTTTGGAGCATATCACTAAGCACATGAAGCAAGAGGCTCATTAAGCAACACCTCATCCCTCCTTGATAGTATTGGCTTTTCCTAAAGACTCAATGTGATCTTGGATCACTAAAATATAAAATGAAGAGTCTTGAGCTTTTGAGCTTGAGCCAATCCTTTGTCCTTAGCATTTTGAGGGTTCCACTTTCACATCCATGCCATGCCAATCATTGAGCTTTCCTGAAATAATCATCTTGGAATAGCATTAGCTCAATGAGCTATATGTTGTTATGAATTACCAAAACCACCTAAGGATAGTTGCACTTTCAATCTCCCCCTTTTTGGTAATTGATGACAACATATAGATCAAAGCTTCGACAAATGATAATAAGCATGAAATATATCATCGCTTTGAGAAGTATGTGATAAGTAAGAGCTCCCCCTAAATTTGTGCATATTTAAAATTTGCTTTAGACTGCAAATGCACAAAGAGTTAGAGTCATGGGTTACTCTTCCATGTCACATACATCTTGGTGGAGCGCTTAAAATGATAAGAATGAAATACATGCACTCATCACCAAGAATAGTGAATGATCACATAAGATAGATAAGATGATAATATTAAGCAAACATTAAGTGTAGCTTATGATCAAACACATGATCATCAATGTCTCACAAGCATAGTATCTTAAGCACTCAAAAGCAAACAAGTTCGAAAAACCACCGAATAAAGCAAGAGAGAAAAAAAAGCAACACTCTCTCTCTCGAAGCCTATGATCTATACATCTTCTCCCCCTTTGGCAACAAGTTACCAAAAAGTTCCTAGAAAATGCATAGTGCTAGATCGACACTCAGGCTTGATCTACTGGTGGTGGTGGAGTCCGGATCACTCCAAGGACGAAGGTTTCGGTAGATGCTGAAGTAGACGCTGGAGTTGGAGCTGAAGTAGATGCTGGAGCTGGTGGAACTGAGGTTGTGGCTGGTGCTGAGGTGGTGGCTCTTGTGTCAGCAACTGGCACGGCAGACGACCTCGGACCTCTTGGCACTCTGGCAAAGGCATGAGTGGTAGTCCTGCCTCTCCTCTCCTGCATGTCCTCCTGGAGCTGCTCCACTGCAGACTGAACTTCCATTACTTTGACATCCAAGTCATAGAACTTCTGTTCCATGATTCTCTCTAGGCTCTGCTGATTTTGAGTGAGGGTGGCTAGACTTTTCTCAATCCTCAGCGTGGATGCAATCAAGTAACCAAGCTGCTCTTGTTTAGTCTTCAAGAAATACTCAGATGCCTCCTCTTGAGTAGGCATCTTGGCAGCTTTCTCCTTCCTCGCCTTCTCCTTCTTTGCGTATGCTTGGGCAGATGATGGCTCATTCTCAGTCATGACAACTTGATTGTCCTCAAAATCTGGACGGATGGGCAAATGTTCCTTGTCCAATAAATATATGCCCGTGCCCATCTTGGAGTTGATCAGCTCCTGAATTTGAGGGGCATATCCGCAACTCCTGTTCTGATCTGCTGCAGTCCTCTTGATTGTTTCCACTATGAGGCTCATCACCTTGAACTTCTGAGGCACATCAAACACATGTAGCAAGTTCATAGCATGGCCTCTGATCATCTTGTGATCTCCAGACTTGGGCAGTAAGGTGTGCCTTAGTATCCAATTGATCGTAGGCAGACCTGACAGAAGATAATGCATTGAGCCAAACTTGAAAGTATCAAGTGCTTCATTTGGGATCTCCTTGTACATATTGGACATTGAGTTGTGGTCCATCTTCTTCTTGGCATATATGTCCATGTCATCATCATGCTCCTCTGGGGCATTAATCAACTTTGCCCATTCCTCAACAGTGGATTGGTACCTCGTACCCTCAGACATCCATGTGATCCTCCCATCTGGATAAAAGTGTGCCGTGGAGTAGAATTGCATGATCAGATCCTCGTTCCACTTTGTGAGCTTCTGCCCAACAAAGTCAGCAACTCCACAAGCATTAAAGCTGTCATATACTCCTGGGTAGTGTTCCTCCTTCTCCCTCATGTAGGTCCAGTCGACCCATCTCATGTCATAGACAATTGGCTTCTTATCTAGCAAAACAGTCTCATAGAAATCCTGCTGCTCCTTGGTGTGAAACCTGTAGTCAACTGTTGTCCTTCTCCTTGAAGCATATGGGTCTGCTTCTCTCCACTTCCTCAGCCTTGAATCTCTCCTGAGCTTCATGTCCTCAGCCACAGGATGAGCATCGTTGTGGTCTGGGATCTTGGGCTTTAGCTTTCTCAGAATTTGCTCTTCATCCTCTTCTTCAGCAACAGTCTCAGGCACTGGGGCCTTGTTCTTCTCAGCTGCAGGAATGCTTCTTGTGTTCCTCTTTGGCTTTGGCTTTGGAGCTGGCTTGGCCTTGGAAGCAGCTCCCCCTGATTTTATGGCATCTCCCATTAGCTTGGGTGCCTTGGGTGCTGGTGCAGCTACCTCTTCTTCTTCTTCCTCTTCCATGATGGAAGCTTTACCAAGCACTCTAGCCACAGTCTTCTTCACCCTTTCCTTTCTTTTCTTGACCTCAGCTGCAACTGGCTCTATGGGCTTCTCAGTTGACATTCTGGCCTTTGACATTGGCTGCCTGCCTGCTGGCCTTTTGATTTTCAGCCCTGGCTTTGTGCCTTGAGTTGGCTCAACTCTCTTGGAAGTGGCCTCTTCCTCTACCACATAGTCCTCATCTTCGGAATCTGAAGTCCTCTTCTTCCTTTGTCTCGTGGCAGCCTTTGGCAAATTGCTAGGAGTGCTCCTGCTGCCTTGACATATTTTGGCTATCACTTTGATCAGACATGCTGCAAACTGACTGCTGACCCTGTGAATAGTTTATAGAAGAGATAGAGTGGATGAGCATCACAAAATGCAGAGATATTTGCAAAAGAATGATCCAAAAACTTAGTTTTAGTTTCCCACTGAAATCATCTCGGATCTACCGATTTTTAAACTCGGTGATACCGAAGCAGTTTTGGCACCTGAACTGGTGAACTCGGTTGGACCGAGTCACAGTTCGGTGGCACCGAGACTGCTAGGGTTTCACTGAGTTCCAAAATCGGTAACACCGATAAGTAATTCTTGGTCAGACCGAGTCTCACTTGTGCAATGGCATAAGCCAAATCGGTGGGACCGAGTTTTTCAACTCGGTGGGTCCGAGATGGTTTCGGCGGAAACCTAACCCTAAAATTTTCGAATCAAAGCTAATCTACGGGCGCATTGACTGGATAGGAGTGTTTCAATCATGGCAAGAATCATGAAGAACACAATGTGCTAGGAATTGGACGGGGAATAGCACTGTGATCAAGTCCATACCCTAGTTCGACGGAGACTTGCTACGGTGGCAACGGCGGGGCAGAATTCCCGTTGACGGTGACGGAGACCAGCGACTGGAGGCGGCTGGCGGCGAGAAGACGATTCGGAGACCACGAGGGCAGAGCAGGCTATCGCGCGAGCGAAGGGGTTCGGAGAAATTTCCAAATTTTTGCCCGTGACTATATATAGCCCGACCCTGTCGGTGTGACCGAGTGGAACAACTCGGTGGCACCGAGATTCATAAATGCAAGCAGTTACTGAAACTCGGTGTGACCGAAAGGTTCAAATCGGTTGCACCGAGATCGAAAACCTAGATCAACTTAATGATCTCGGTAGGACCGAAAGTGGAGTATCAGTCAGACTGAGAATCATAAAGAGGTTTTGGAGGTTTAAGTCTATGACGAATCGGGGACTCCGAGCGCTCCTCACACAGAGTGGTTCGAATCTGACTTGATCAAATTTTGTGATGCAGCATGAATAGAGTTTGAGACAAGAAAAGCATAGATAGCTAGAGGAGGTTCTTAGGCATTCTTGCCCATCCACTTGGCAAAAAGAAATAAAGCCAAACAATCAAAATAACAAGTGGATGTCCTCGAATGAGTAAAATATGCAACCAGCATGCTCACACAATAAGATGGCAAATGAAATATGTGACAAGGCATGCACAACCAATTCTAGCATCTATCAAGCAATTTACGATGACTAGGTCATCTATATATGAGTATATTGACTTAGGAGTCAAGTGAGAACACTTGATCATAGGTCATACTCATCGTTTAAGCTCAAGTGGGGTTACCACTTTTACATAAAGCATTGTTGTGTTCACATCTTTAGAGTTGCTTTAGCTCAAGTCTTAGAGTAAAGCTCCCCCTAGATGTGATATCCCCCCTAAGAGGGATGAACTAACCTTGGGTTTTGTCGATGATGACTTCATGTAGATATTGAAGATGTGGATGCTCAATGTTGATGTAGATCTCTTGGAGCTATCCATTTGAGTGAATTGCACTTCCAATACCTACATGGGTTAGTTCCACAAGGAACAAACAAGGATATCCATAGACATAGAGTGATGCACACAAAGATGATGTCCATGAAAACTTTTAGATTACCTTGTCCCTTGTCTTACCAACAAGAGGGTTTGTGACTCCTTGAACTAGTGCAAGATGTGGAAGTTGATTGCACTTGTTCTTGCCAAAATGATAAGAGTGAAGTATGTTGGCGGAGTCACCCTCAAGAACTCTCTAGTTCTTCTTCTTTTGGATCCACACCATCTTGATGGGAATCCTTGGAGTTGTAGTCGTACTTGATGAAGTGGAACTTGAAGTAGTCTTGGGAATCCACTTGACTAAGGTCTTTGGAGCTTCTTCAAATGCATCAATTTCCTCTTGAAGCTGGTCCTTGCCTTTTTGCTTGTAGTCTTGTGGTGGAAGATCATCTTGAGCTTGTGTCCCCTTGAAAGAAGTATCATACTTCTCTTGTTGAGGAATAAACTTTGTCTTGGGGTATTGATCTTCTTCCCACTCAACGCCATTGGCATTGAACTTTCGTTCAAAACCAACACCTTGATTCTTCTGGTGCATTCCTTGCTTGCGCACAATTTCCTCGAATTGCTTACTCCCGGCAAGGCTTTTGTACACTCCTTTCTCTATAATTCCCTTCAATAAGCTATTTTCTTGCTCAAGTGTAACTTGGCTAAGAGAATCATTAGTGGAATCAAGAGAACTACTAGAAGCAACAATATTGGATTTAGCATGATCATTGTTACTGCTAGAGGAAGAATCTTTCTTGTTCTTTTTACTAGACTTGACTTGAGGCATGTAAGTGGATAAGAGTAAACGCTTGGCAATGTAAGAAGAACTTTTCTTGCGGAGATCATCATTGATTGCTTTTAAGAACTCATGCTCTTGCTCAAGATTGAGCTTCTCAAAGCGTAATTTCTCATGAGCTCTTAAAAGTTCTCGATGATCTTCGAAGATGGTTTCATGAGCTAACTTAAGAGTGTTTAGTTCTTTAGTTAGGGCCTCAATCTTCTCCTTATCATTGTCATTTGTTTTATCTTGATTAGCATGTTTAATTGACATTTCATCATAGTATTCATCACTAGAGTTGTCAATAAGCAAATCATCACCTAACAAGTCATCTTCATCACTATTGAAATCAACATACTCGGGGTGTGTTACCTTAGGACCTTTGGCCATGAAGCATCTTCCAATTCCTTCATTTGGTGAGTCAAATATGTCGTAGGAGTTGGTTGACACAAGTGCTAGACCGCCAACACCTTCATCTTGAGTATCTTCGGAGTCGGAGTGATAACTTCTTTCGGAGTGGCTGTCGGAGTCGGAGCCGGATACCCATTAACCAACATGAGCTTGATGTCTTCGTCTTGTATAGCTCCTTGATAATTTTTCCTTCCTTTCCGAATCCTTGCTTCTCCGTGAGTATCTTCGTTCATAACGATCATCTCTACTCCTTCTCTCTCTTGGTGGTGATCCTTTGCTTCTTCTTTTTGGAGAATCTTCTCTTCTCTTGTAGGGAGCCGTACACTCATTGGAATAGTGTCCGGGTCTTCCACAATTGTAGCAGTTTTGCTCTCGACTAGAAGATCTTTTGTCATTGTAGGACCTTGACTTGAAGCTTCTATCTCTGCTTCTACTCTTGTAGAACTTGCTGAAGTTCTTCACCATTAGGCTCAATTCTTCATTGAAGTCTTGTTTCTCACATGATGATGTAGGGGCTTCACATGAGGCTTTATAGGCACCACTTGATTTGTTGTGAAGTTCCTCTTTATCCTTAAGTGACATCTCATGAGCAACAATTCTTCCAATCACCTCCGTTGGCTTGAGATCTTTGTAATTGGGAATCATTTGGATCAATGTGCACACGGTATCATATTTTCCATCCAAGGCTCTTAGAATCTTCTTGATGATGAATCTATCGGTCATCTCTTCACTTCCTAAGCCGGCAATCTCATTTGTGATGAGAGCAAGCCTAGAGTACATTTCGGCGACACCTTCACCATCCTTCATCTTGAACTTGTCAAGTTGGCTTTGAAGCACATCCAACTTGGATTCCTTGATGGAGTCGGTACCTTCGTGCATATCAAGCAAAGTGTCCCAAATTTCCTTCGCATTCTCAAGACGTCTGATTTTGTTGAATTCTTCGGGGCACAATCCGTTGAAGAGAATATCACAAGATTGAGCATTGTATTGCAACATCTTCAACTCATCCGTGGTAGCTTCATGGTTCGGTTCTCTCCCATCAAAGAAGTCACCTTGAAAACCAACACACACAATAGCCCAAACAGCGGGGTTATGTCCAAGAATATGCATTTTCATTTTATGCTTCCAACTAGCAAAATTAGTACCATCAAAGTAGGGACCTCTACGGTGATAATTTCCCTCGCTAGACGCCATACTCTCCTAGGTTGTGAAACCAAGGCTATGACCACCAAAAGCTATGGAGATCAAAGCAAATGGAGACCAAAGCTCTAATACCACTTGTAGGATCAAAAGTATGTCTAGAGGGGGGGTGATTAGACTACTTGACCAAATAAAAACTTAACCTTTTCCCAATTTTAGTTCTTGACAGATTTTAGCTAATTTAGGACAAGTCAAGCAATCATCACATAATTCAAGCAAGCATGCAAAGAGTATATAGGCAGCGGAAAGTAAAACATGCAACTTGCAAGAATGTAAAGGGAAGGGTTTGGAGATTTCAAACGCAATTGGAGACACGGATGTTTTTCCCGTGGTTCGGATAGGTGGTGCTATCCTACATCCACGTTGATGGAGACTTCAACCCACGAAGGGTAACGGTTGCGCGAGTCCACACAGGGCTCCACCCAAGGGTAACGGTTGCGCGAGTCCACACAGGGCTCCACCCACGAAGGGTCCACGAAGAAGCAACCACCCACAAAGGGTCCACGAAGAAGCAACCTTCTCTATCCCACCATGGCCATCGCCCACACAGGACTTACCTCACTAGCGGTAGATCTTCACGAAGTAGGCGATCTCCTTGCCCTTACAAACTCCTTGGTTCAACTCCACAATCTTGTCGGAGGCTCCCAAGTGACACCTAGCCAATCTAGGAGACACCACTCTCCAAGAAGTAACAAATGGTGTGTAGGTAATGAACTCCTTGCTCTCGTGCTTTAAATGATAGTCTCCCCAACACTCAACTCTCTCTCATAGGATTTGGATTTTGTGGAAAGAAGATTTGAGTGGAAAGCAACTTGGAGAGGCTAGAGATCAAGATTCATATGGTAGGAATGGAATATCTTGGTCTCAACACATGAGTAGGTGGTTCTCTCTCAGAACATATGAGTTGGAATGGTGTGTGTGTTCTGATGGCTCTCTCCTCGAATAAGAAGGAGGTGGAGGGGTATATATAGCCTCCACACAAAATCCAACCGTACACACAGTTTTCCAATCTCGGTGGGACCGAATCAACAAACTCGGTCGGACCGAAAATGTAAACCTAGTGACCGTTAGAGATTTTCAGTGGGACTGACATGCAACTCGATAGGACCGATATGGTTAGGGTTTGGGCATAACGTAATCTCGGTGAGACCGATTACACAAACTCGGTGAGACCGAATTTGGTAATTAGCTAACCAGAGAGTTGGTCAGGCAAGCTCGGTGGACCGACTTACTCTTTCAGTGAGACCGAAAAGTTACAAAGGGGAAACACTGAATTTACATTGCAATCTCGGTGGGACCGATTCGCTCTTTCGGTGAGACCGAAAAGTTACGAAAGGGAAACAGAGAGTTTGCAACCCCATCTCGGTGAGACCGAGATCCCTATCGGTAGGACCGAATTGCTAGGGTTTGGCAGTGGCTAATGACAAGTGAAACTCGGTGGCGCCGGATAGGAAGAATCGGTAGGACCGAGTTTGGCTTAGGGTTTAGGTCAAATGTGAATATGGGAAAGTAGTTGAGGGTTTTTGGAGCATATCACTAAGCACATGAAGCAAGAGGCTCATTAAGCAACACCTCATCCCTCCTTGATAGTATTGGCTTTTCCTAAAGACTCAATGTGATCTTGGATCACTAAAATATAAAATGAAGAGTCTTGAGCTTTTGAGCTTGAGCCAATCCTTTGTCCTTAGCATTTTGAGGGTTCCACTTTCACATCCATGCCATGCCAATCATTGAGCTTTCCTGAAATAATCATCTTGGAATAGCATTAGCTCAATGAGCTATATGTTGTTATGAATTACCAAAACCACCTAGGGATAGTTGCACTTTCAGAGTGCTGTCTGAGATCTTTCCTACCCCTTGTGCCATTCTTTCAATTGTTCCGGAGGCAGTGTGTTGTTGATTTCATCAAGTATCCTCTCATCTTGTCAAGTTCATATTATATGCCTTCCATTTCCAACCGGAGTGCTGTTGTAATTAATTTTATCGTTCCTTGTACATCTCGTTTCTACCGGAGTTCTTGCATGTACTTCTTGTCCATTGCAACCCTTTTTCTTATGTCTTCCAACCTACAAGGTTCTAGTAATGTTCCTTGTTCCTCTTTTCTAACGGAGTGTTTTCAACTTCATTCATCTCCGTTGTATTCTTTCTTTCGAGTTTTCAACCTCTCAAGGTTCTTTGGTTTCACTCAATTGTCAAAGAAGCAACTTTGTTTTACCTCTTCCTCTTCCGCTTTCTCTCCGGCGCCATCCTAGATCTCGGGACGAGATCCTCTCGTAGTGGTGGAGTGTTGTGACGCCCCAAGACCAGATCTTCAGATGCCTTCCTTGGTTTTCCGAGTTTCGTCGGGTGATTTGTTTTGTCTGTTGCTTTCATCTTTGGATCATGTGTATTGCCTCATGTCATCATGCCATCATGTCATTTATTTTAACTCAACTAAATAAATGGCATGGATTTTGATCCACTTAAATCGAGGGAATTCACATGGTGAGTTCTCTTTATAACATATCCTCCCGATATTTAGGGAGCTATTATAAAATATTCCATTAGTTTGGAATTAATCGCAAACACACTTGCATATTAAATCCCTTGGCCTTTTCTTCTTCAAGTTTTGACTCTCTAGCCTTGCCAATAATTCTTTTACCATTTTCCAGAGCTCTACCATAATTGTCAACATTTTTGTATAATCCTAAAACCTCATCCTAGTTCAAACCCATTTGAATTAAATTCAAATGAGTTTGAATTTACATCTTTCAATCTTGGTCTTTTCTATTTTCTCGAAACGAGCACATTTTTACGAGTCCATGAAAATTGTCCCCGTGCCCAAATTCCTTCTCCAGCCGTTTCTTTCTCTTATTTCTTTATTTGCTATTTGCTGTTTTTGGCAAATAAAAAAATGAGAAAGAGAGAGAGAGGAGAGAAGCCAGCTCAGTTGGGCCTACCTACCTCCTGCGCCGGCCCAAACCTCCCCTAGGCCTCCCGCAGCCTCCAAGGCCCAGCCGCCAGCCTTCCCTGCCCAAGGCCCACCTAATCCTAAACCTAACCCTCTCCCTGCTCGATCCCATCTCTCCCTCTCCCTTCGTTCTCCTCCTGCGCCGCCAGACGCACACGCACGCAGCCCGATCCCCATCACCATCCGCTCGACCCCTCTTCCCTCTCGATCTCCCATGCCCGCAGCCACATCGTGCCCGCGCCCGAACCAACCTCGTGCCCGATCCCCTCAAGCCTCCTCCCGGTGCGCGACTCCCTGCAAACGCTTCCTCCGTTTGGCCTCAACCACCGGAGCCACGTCGCCTCTCCGCCATGGTGCCCGCGCCTCCAGCAGTGCTGCGCCAACAGCGTCACGGGCGACCACCCTTCCTCTATCGTCGTGCCATCGTTCTGGCCAGCGAGCCCATCTCCTCCTTGAGCTGGTCTGCCGCCGTTGTGCTCTCAGTCTCCGGCAGCCGCTGCTGCGGTTCGGCGCCCTTGTTTCTCCTTCATCACCGGCCAGCCGCGCAGTCCTCCACGAGCAGCCGAGGCCCAGCACATCTCCGTCGCGTCCTCCTTCTCATTTGTGTCCACCCCGTCGCAAGGGAGCGTGGACCCCTGTGCCCTTCCACGTCGTCACAGCCTCGCGGGAGCCACCGCTACGGACGTCCAGTGCGACGCGCTGTCGTGGGACATCGCCGTTCGCCTCCTTTGCTTCGTCGTCGCTGCTAGGGCCGCCTCATCTCTTGATCTGGACAGGATCTGGCAGGCACACCTCACCCCAACCATCGTGCCCTACATCCCGCAGCTAGCCGCCTCCAGCCCTGTTCACGACCGCACCAAGTCCAGCAAGGCGCCGCCCGTACACGTTGAACACGTTGAGTCCCTGCATCGCGCCCCTGTTGTTGTTAACACCATGTCCAAGGGTCATCGAACAGGGAATGACGCCAAGTACCAGGTCAATGAGGACCGCCAAGTTCGTCTTCCGCCGTCTCCGAAATCGACAAGTGCCACACGGAAATGCCAAGTAGCCCTACACGCGAAGACGCCAAGACCGTTTCGGGATTCACCAAGTACCGCTACCGATGGCTCGAACATCTACGAAAACGTGTATGACCGTCGTCGAAACTGCAAAGTACCTCTACGCACGGATATCGCCAAGTACCACGATACCGATGACATCCACTACTACTATCACCGAGGGTTTCGTCAAGTTCAACTACATTGACTACTAACGATGACGACCCTGAACATCTACGTAACATGTACCACTACCGCCATCTTCAGAATCGCTAAGAACGACAAGTACCTTGACGCCCGATGCCAAGAACAACTACCGTCATTGAAGGTCGTTGAGTGAACAAACTACCGACGACGTGTACGACTACTCCGTGAACGTGTACCACTACCGGCGAGGACCGATAGTACCACTACTTCTACAATCATCACGGAACGACTACTTCCTCTACTTCCCTCGACGAACTCGAACCCTCCCTTTTGCACGCTTTGAAGGTATAACCCCAAGACAACGCCCGTGAACGAATGAATGCATGTTGTATGAGATGCACCCTTGTTTGCCTCGAGTCCAAAGTGTCGGTGCACGTTGCCCATCTTTTGCCTTGCCACTGACATGTGGGACACCCGGTATCCGAGATCACTCCCCGTCACTCTTGCATGTTTCGCGCACCCACACTTGTTCCTTTGCACCAGCATCTCATTTGAGTTGCCGGATCACCGGAATGTTGCCATGGTAACATTTCCGTTTCGCCGTTGTGGCACCCTTTTTTCCTTCCGCCATGGCGACAAATGCCTCATATCTTATCATGTCAACATTTCCATAAAACTTGCATAAACTTGCGCATGTCATTCACATCATGATATCAACATTTAAAATGGTTAAAATTGTTGTTCGCATTAAATTGCTAAATGCACATGAGGATTTACCAGAATTGTTGTTTGATGTTTCCGGCCTCATTTAAAATGCCTAACTGTGTATTTTACTCATGTTTCACCTCTTGCCATGTTTAACAACATTTAAAATTGTTAGGTACATAAACAGGAGAGAACTAAATAATTGATGTGGTGTTTCGTCAATATGCAACTCATTGCATATTGAGCTCCACTTAATTTGTAGTGTTGTTTGTTGCACTTTGCCATGCCATGCTTCATTAAACCGGACATGCATCATACTTGGTTGTGCATCATGCCATGTTGATGTGATGGTTGTTTACTATGTTGCTTGCTTCTTTCCGGTTTGCTTCTCTTGTTAGCTTCGGTTTCGGTCCGGAGTTGTGAGGATTCGTTCGACTACGTCCATTTGTCTTCTTCATGGACTCGTTCTTCTTCCTTACGGGATCTCAGGCAAGATGACCATACCCTCAAAATCACTTCTATCTTTGCTTGCTAGTTGTTTGCTCTTTTGCTATGCCGCGATACCTACCACTTTCTATATCATGCCTCCCATATTGCCATGTCAAGCCTCTAACCCACCTTTCCTAGCAAACCGTTGTTTGCCTATGTTACCGCTTTTGCTCAGCCCTTCTTATAGCATTGCTAGTTGCAGGTGAAGATGAAGTTTGTTCCATGTTGGAACATGGATATTGTTGGGATATCATTATTATATCTTATTTACTTTAATGCACCTATATACTTGGTAAAGGGTGGAAGGCTTGGCCTTATGCCTGGTGTTTTGTTCCACTCTTGCCGCCCTAGTTTCCGTCATACCAGTGTTATGTTCCTTGATTTTGCGTTCCTTACGCGGTTGGGTGTTATGGGAACCCCTCGACAGTTCGCTTTGAATAAAACTCCTCCAGCAAGGCCCAACCTTGGTTTTAACATTTGCCACCTAAGCCTTATTTTCCATGGGTTCTGCAAACTCAAGGGTCATCTTTATTTTAAACCCCCAGGCCAGTGCTCCTTCGAGTGTTGGTCCAAACTGGGCGATGTCCGGCACCCCCTGGGCAACCAGGGTCTATGCCAACCCGACGTCTTGCCCATCCGGTGTGCCCTGAGAACGAGATACGTGTGACTCCTATCGGGATTTGTCGGCACATCGGGTGGCTTTGCTGGTCTTATTTTAACATTGTCGAAATGTCTTGTAACCGGGATTCCGAGACTGATCGGGTCTTCTCGGGAGAAGGAATATCCTTTGTTGACTGTGAGAGCTTGTGATGGGCTAAGTTGGGACACCCCTGCAGGGTTTTGAACCTTCAAAAGTCGTGCCTGCGGTTATGGGCAGATGGGAATTTGTTAATATCCGGTTGTAGAGAACTTGACACTTAACTTAATTAAAATGAATCAACTGCGTGTGTAGCCGTGATGGTCTCTTTCCGGCGGAGTCCGGGAAGTGAACACGGTTCTTGTGTTATGCTTGAACATAAGTAGTTTCAGGATCACTTCTTGATCACTTCTAGTTCACGACCGTGCATGGCTTCTCTTCTCGCTCTTATTTGCATGTGTTAGCCACCATATATGCTTAGTGCTTGCTGCAGCTCCACCTCATTACCCCTTTCCTACCCATAAGCTTAAATAGTCTTGATCTCGCGGGTGTGAGATTGCTGAGTCCTCGTGACTCATGATACTTCCAAAAAGTTGCAGGTGCCGATGATACCGGTGCAGGTGATGCAACCGAGCTCAAGAGGGACCTCGATGAAGATCTTGTTCATTGTTTTTGTCTTTTCCGGTTGATCAGTAGTGGAGCCTAGTTGCGACGACCGGGGATCTAGCATTTGGGGTTTTCTTATTTTATTTTGGTTCCATAGTCGGACCTTGATTGTATTCTGGATGATGTATGAACTAATTATGCATTGTGTGAAGTGGCGATTGTAAGCCAACTCTTTATCCCTTTCTTATTCAGTACATGGGATGTGTGAAGATTACCCCTCTTGCGACAAGCCTACCATGTGGCTATGCCTCTAAGTCGTGCCTCGACACGTGGGAGATATAGCCGCATTGTGGGTGTTACAGCGGGGTCTTCATTGTCTCTGGCATCGTCTAGAGTATTGTTTTCTCCTGTGCCGGTATTGCTGTATTTTTCACGGCGTGACTTAGAGCGGCGCCGCTGTCGTCGGCGCTTTGGCTCTATCGCAGGGGGTTTATTTTCCACTTGGTCTTCTTTGTCATCGCCGTTAACTTCCTTTGGTGTATCCACCATGTATACATCGTGGGACGAGGTGGCCGTCCAGCGCCCGGTAAATGGCAGGTTTTGGGCCTGCTCCTCTTCAGCATCGTCGTCCATACCGTCGATGTCTCCAAAGTCATAGTCGACCATGTCAGTTAGATCTTCGATAGTGGCTATTATGTGGGAGGTGGGTGGGAAGCGAAATTCCCCGTCATCAGCTCCCAGTTCAAACTAGATATAATTCGGCTGTGAGTCCCCTGCTAAAGAGAGGGTTTTTAATGAGTTTAGCACATCACCTAAAGGTGAGTGCCGGAAGATGTCCACGGAACTGAATTCGACGATCGGCTTCGGGTAAGGCTCCGCAGACGCGGATGCGCGTAGTTCGGAGCCAGTGACCGGAGATGAATCCGGGGGTCAGATGACGTAGATCCCGCTCGAGGTTGGGTCTGTGTGCAGCTCCAACACCACTGAGTCTGCGGCTTCTATGGCGGGGTCAAGCCCCCCGTCTTCGGATGGCGCAAGCTGCTCCGGGTCTAGGGCCAGAGAACTTACAGGCGCAATCTCCCGGGTATAGTCCGATGACAGATCTAGGTCATGTTCATCGCGATGGTAGGGAGCGGCTGCCATGGGCTCAAATCCGTCGAACATCAAGTCTCCACGCATATCAGCAACGTAGTTCAAGCTTTCAAACCTGACCTGACGGCCAGGGGCGTAGCTATCGATCTGCTCTAGATGGCCAAGCGAGTTGGCCCACAGTGCGAAGCCGCCGAACACGAAGATCTGGCCAGGGAGAAAGACATCCGCTCGGGCAGCATTGTTGTAGATGATGGATGGAGCCATCGAACCTTGTGATGATGGCACATCGGAACTCTCAATGAAAGCACCAATGTCGGTGTCAAAACCTGCGGATCTCGGGTAGGGGGTCCCGAACTGTGTGTCTGAGGTTGATGGTAACAGGAGACAGTGGACACAATGTTTACCCAGGTTCGGGCCCTCTCGATGGAGGTAATACCCTACTTCCTGCTTGATTGATCTTGATGAATATGAGTATCACAAGAGTTGATCTACCACGATATCGTAATGGCTAAACCCCTAGAAGTCTAGGCTATGTGATTATGATTGTCTCTACGGACTAAACCGTACGGTTTATATAGACACCGGAGGGGACTAGGGTTGTACAAAGTCGGTTACATAGAAAGGAATCTTCATATCCGAATGCCAAGCTTGCCATCCACGCCAAGGAGAGTCCCATTCGGACACGAGTGAGAGTCTTCGGTCTTGTATCTTCATAGCCCATCAGTACGGCCCATGTCCAATAGGCTGGGCGCCCGAGGACCCCTTAGTCCAGGACTCCCTCAATGGCATCAGCCTGGGCCATGGCCGCTGCATCTGCCTCCTCCTGCGCCACCTTGGCGGCGTCCGGCTTCACCTGCTCCGCCCTCTCCTTCTCCTTGTGCGCCTTCCACGCGTTCTTCTCCGTCCCCTCCTGGAGGTTGGCGAGCGGGTCGATGCGGCGGGTGTTGGAAGATCCCTCCATCCCCCCAACGATGGAGGCGGAAGCCAGCCGCTCAAGGGAGAGTGTGGCTCTATCCACGCATGGCAAGGCAAACTCAGGAAGGCTTGCAAGAAAAAAACATAGAAAAAACAAAGGAAGGCACAGGGAAAGATGTGCTCTTATGAGG
Organism: Triticum dicoccoides; assembly: GCF_002162155.2. Classification (NCBI taxonomy): domain Eukaryota; kingdom Viridiplantae; phylum Streptophyta; class Magnoliopsida; order Poales; family Poaceae; genus Triticum; species Triticum dicoccoides. Next base: position 587,748,488 of record NC_041392.1, on the reverse strand, counting down.
ACACTGTTGGCGGCTGCTTCGGGGCCCTCTAGAACCGGGCTGCCTTCGCGGCGGCCTCCTCCCACCTGGTCGCTGCGGCCGAGCAGTTGGGCTTCTTCGACCGGCCGCCTTGCAGCTGTGCGCCTGCCCGACACTTCGGTGCGCCGCCTGGTGCGGGCGACGCCACTGAGGAGCTCGCCCCCGCCTTGTTGGCAACTGGCGGGCGGCGCGGCACGTGCTCCTCCTCGTCGTCGTTCGGCCAGTCCTCGAGACTGTCGCCTCCTCCTCCAGAGTCGCCTGCTCCGTCGCCACCACCCGTGGCATCATCTGCCTCCATGGCGGCCGCTCCCAGATCGGGGTCATCCACATCACTCACCGACCGGTCCGACGGGTACTACCGGCCCTATGTCAGGACGCCGGCGGCCGGCTGGGTTGTAAGAAGCTGCAACATGGCCGACTAGTCAGTCGGCGAAGAAGTACACGGCGGACAAAGGAGAGAACAAGAGTCGGAAAACTTACAGCAGGCGGCGGGTGTGCGCGGGTATGAGACCACTTGCCGAACCTCCACTCTGACTCTGAGAGTTTGAGGTTCGTGATCTCGTTCACCAGGCGGACCACCTTCGTGGCCGACATCTCCTTGGTGCTCAGCCGGCACGGGTCTTGACGCCCGCTCATCTGGCTGATCAAATGAGGCCGGCCTTGAAGAGGGAGAACCCGACGCTCCACAAAGGCGGTCAGCAGATCGGAGGCCTTGAGGCCCTCCGATTCCATCATCTCCTAGAACCGGGTGACGGCGGCGGTGGAGGCAGCCGACAGGTGCTTCGGCTTGAAGGTCCAGTTGGTGCGCGGCTCGACTGGCGAGCCAGCTTCATAGGCCGGCAGGTTGACAAAGTCCAGCGCCAGGTTGATGTTCTTCATGTAGAAGTACAACTTCTACCAGAGCTTGACGGACTGGGTCAAGGCGATGGGCGGGAAACGGTTGCCAGCTCCTAGGCACCGTACCGTGACAAAGGCGCCGCACTGAGCTGGCTCATCATTGGCGGAGACGCCAAGTTTGGTGTAGAAGAATTCTCCCCATAGCTTGAGAGTGGGGAGAACACCGAGGTAGCCCACGCACAGCGTGACGAAGGCCGACAGCAGCACCACCATGTTCGGTGTGAGGTGGTGCGGCTGAAGGTTGTAGAACTAAAGAAAGGAACGAAGAAAGCCACTCGCCGGCAGGCCGAAGCCCCAGAGGAAATGCGAGCGGAAGATGACGCACTCACCTTCCTCCGGCGCCGCAAGATCTCCTTCGCCGGCGGGATGCGAGTCCGGATGTAGCCCTCGCCGGGCAACCGCCGCATGTTGCGGAGGAAGGAGATGTGGTCTTAAATGACATTGGAGCCATCCTAGTCGTCGGCTCGCTCTCGCACCATGGAAGCTCGAGGCTAGCGGAGCAACGGCACGGCGGAGAGGCTGGAGTTGGTGCCGACGGGCTGCGGCAGCACTTCGGCGTAGCGCGGTAGTGCGGCGACGGCAGAAAGGGAGAAGAGGAAGAGTGAGCAAAGGGAGAGGAGGGTGCGCAAGCCAGAGCCGCCCCCTCCTCCCCCTACTTATAGCCCTGGGCTGCGAAGCCAAGGGGGCGGAGCATGGCGATCGTGGGATTAACTGTGCCGATGACCCCTTAACCCCGCATTAACCACGCCGTAACAACGTGGAGTAATCGCGCCTCGGAATCCCAACCGTTTGCCTCGTCCACAATGGATCTACGCGCGTGCCGAGGTCCGGTAGTGATGGGCCCCGGCCTGCTGCGATTTCCCATCACGCGCGTGGGCTAGCAGGTGGCCCGGACGGCTGGCGACATGTGGCATGCAGCTAGCTGGCGGCAAGATTGGTGCCAGGCTGACGCGCCACCCAGCTCCCGCCAAGACATTTCAAAAACCACCAGGCGGCTCGCCTGGTCGTGTCCGGCTCCTAGCAATCGGCATTCTAGAAGACGGATGAAGCAAGATCAATGAAGCACTCAGAGTAGGAAGCTGGTGAGGCTCCTCACCTCTTTCAGCCGCGGCGCCCCACCAACTTCGAGGACTACTATCGGAGTAATTAGCCACGGGTAGCCTCATCAGCCCCCCATGGCATTTTAAGACATCGAGGTCGGCGGCACCCCTCAAGAATCAAAGACCGACACGCCGCATTCTAGCAGCCGGCTGATCCGAGCGGCCGGTTGCTAGAAGGCGGCAAGGTCCAGCAGGCGGCCTCAGAGTGGGCCGACTCCTAGCAGGCGGCCTCTAGAGAGGTCTGCCCTTAGCAGGCGGTCCCAAGCACCCTCGAAGTTTGCACCACACTATAATGACAAGATGGGGCGTGGCTACAGTATTGTCAGCCACCCCCGAATCCAGGGTCGAGCCTGGTCATAGTGCATTGTACGAGGCAGACGTCCCCCGCCCTAGCGCCGCATTGTTGCCATGCAGCCCATGACATCATCCATGGCCGAGAAAGCCATGCTCCCACTACGGACTGTCGGTACGGCCCACAGGCGGTGGGCCCTACCTGTCCGCGAGGCGCCAGAGGGCGGCGAGCTCAGACCAGTCGGCTCGAGGAGAGGCCGGCCCCTGACCAGGTGGCCCTTCCCTCCTTAAAGTCCGTGCGCCATTAATCAAAAGAGATGGGCGATGGCTACAGTGATCGCCCGCCAGGCGGCGGTACTGTAGCCACGCCTCCCCCAACAAAGCATGCATCATTACCTGCATCGCTACAGTGTTGAGCAGCCGGCCAGACCCGCAAGCGGCGGGTACGACCTGTCGGCCAAGTACGAGACAACCAACAGGGCCCACCAGGCGGCGGGCCCTAGCGGCCATCGGAGAAGCCGACAAACATAGACACTGATAGACAGGCCCAACACCCGTCCAAGTTACCATTGCACCCCTGGGGCTAGGCCTATATAAACCCCCCAGGGCACCCATGCAAAGGGTTCACACTTTAGTACATTTCACCCACACATATAGAGAGAGGAAGCTAGGGCTAGCCTCGTTCTTCTTCCCCCTCTATAGAAACAACTCAAGGAGCAAGCTTGTAGCCACCATTGTTGCTTGAGTGATCATGCGTAGACCCCGCAGAGCAGGACTAGGGGTGTTATCTCCTAGGAGAGCCCCGAACCTTGGTAAGATTCGTCGGCGTGCGTGTTTGCGCCTTATCCTGTTTCCTGGCACCGGCGACGTATTATTAGCCCCTCCATGATAAGCCATCCGTTGGCATATGTCGCACGACACCCCCGACAGTCACCCTGCCGACCTACTTTGTCTCCTCGGATGGACTGAGGGCTTCACCTCTCCACAGCGGTCGTGTTGTGTCACCACTTAGGAGTGTCGAGCTCTTCCCTCGGCCACCTCGGGACCGGCTTGGAGGCAGGGACCCCGACCCGCAACAAGCTCGGACCACGTCGTTACCACCAAACACATTAACCAACTAAGTCGCTTTCATGCTCAAGCTTTTTAGTTTCTGTTCGGTTCGACCATGCATTATATTTATGTTAAAAACTTAGTTTGTCAACAAACATTGTTTGTTAAAAACACTTTCTTACCCAAGTTAGTTGGGGGCTCTTAAATTTGTATGAGTCGTTCTATAATAATTGTTTTGTTCCTAGTCATTGCAAAGTCCTTTTCTATCACTCCTTTTTCGACGCGAGTGTGTGGTCAATAGACAGGGAGGCTAATTTCTCTCTCAAAGTCGCTCGAGTTTAGTTCTCTAAACTGGCCTAACAAGCAGTACTCCACCTTCGGGATAGGAGGTTACAGCCGTAGGCTGACCCGCTTGAAGTCTTGAGATCGGATGTGTCATATTAATGCATAACAGAAGCACAAATATTTTAAGACCAATTTTTGGATTGGCGCCAAATGGCTTGATTTAGTTCGAATGTCAAGCTTTCACGTGAGTTTTTTGGCTTTTCGAGCTTATGGAATTTTTCGCCTATTTGTTTGTCTCCAGCATAAGTCTCGCAGTACAATGTCGGACACCTCTAAAGCTTCGGCAATATCAAAGAGGGGCTGCAGCTAGAGCCGAACCCACCAAAAGCCAAGGTATTCCGTGGACTCCTCAGCAAAACATTCTCGGATACTGCTTTATATGCATCGGTTTCGAATTGTGTCTTCGGTCAATAATTGGGTTGCCTGGCTCCCGTGCTTGCCTCCTATGTTCTTATTTGTTCGGCTAGGTGTGCAAAGGGAGAACCACTGCGATTGTGCTTCCAGCTTGCATGGTTCAGCGCCTCAGTGGAGAAAGCCGAAAACTGACTGTCACAATAAGCGTAAACTAGTCAGCAGTCTGACGACTGTGTTAAACTATAAGATTGATGGAGATCAGCCCGTGTTAAATGACGGGCCATTCACAACATTGGCCAAAGTGTTAAGGGCTTGACCCCGGCTGTCGTCGAACACTAACCGTGGGCTAATAATTGGCCTCCCAACTTTAGGCTCCTATGACTAAGTGAAAGTTATAAAGCCCGCATATCTGATTGCCTCGTTTCCGCTAACACAACCGCCTTTGGGCACCGAGACGTCGGCTAAGGGTTGTTTTGTTATCACGGAAACACCCCGCATAGCATCTACAAGGGGGTGGAAGCCAAGATGGGCCATTTTCAACTAATAAACGGTTGCAACGGAGTCGAAATAAACATATCATCGGTGTTTGTATTTAATATACAAGGGCTGCCTTCCATAATCATCATTATGAAGCCATAAATATGCATCAATTTGACTTAAGATTTTGGCCAAGCTGGGTTGCCTGGCTCATGTGCTTACCCCTACGTTCCCGATTTTTTGGCTAGGCGGTAAAGGAAGCACCTCTGTGATTGTTACTACCGGGTCATCCGAGTTAGTACCTCAGACTAGGTGAAGCCGAAAGCTAGCGATATTAAAGGATATAATTGGTCGGCAACAACCGAAGTGAAAATTTTGGTTCATTAAGACCATAGAGTTCCGGAACTTTCCCCACACTAAATCCTCAATATTTTCCTCCCACATTGATCGGAGGTGAGGTTGTATGATCATGATCAGCATGACAACCCAAAGAAAGGAACTGATAGCGGGACTATTTTCTTCGAACGATGTTTTTCCTTTAAAAAGTAACATAACATATCTCTCGGTGTACCTTTGTTTATAAAACCATATGGCCGGATTGCCTTGTTTAAGGTAAATATTTGCCGTTATAAAGGCTTTATAAAGTAGGACAAACACTCCCCGGCTACTCGCCGAGGAGGTTGAAGCCAATGGTCGGTCATTAAAGTTTTGTACAATGCGATCCAAGCATTAATGATGTAGAGTACTTGGACATGTAGAATCATTACACATAATTTCTGATTTTCCTTCGGATATCGATCCTTAATTCAGCCATCCGTGCCCACATTAAGGCTCGGGGGCTACTGGGCTTTGGGCTTATCATTTACTAATATTAAAGGGGCACATCGATCCCCTGATCTGGTGTTGCTACCCGACCAGTTTCTCGGGGGCTACTGCATTGCCTATTCAATACAGAAAATTCAAAGTGCTTAGTGTTTGGCTTGACCGAACTATGGGCAAACGCGTCTTCAGACAACAATAGGTACTATCTGGGACTTATTCGGCATCAAGATAATATATTATGGCGACTTCTCAAAACCCTCTCTCAAGGGACCATACGCCAATCACTATCTCCTCTAAGGTGCATCTCGGATTTTTGGCCGACACACACCTTGAGGGCTATTGGCTATACCTCTCGGCAGAGAATACATTGATCAAATTGGAATTAAATCCATAGAAGGAATCTCCAGCATTAAGCTCAGTTGAACCCTTTTAACTTTTTCAAGACCAATCTAATCTATGACACCTCGGATACAGTCCGGCGCTGGAGCTCGTTTGTAAAAAGACTTTTCGGATATAGTTCGGCATTTGAGCTCGGATACATTCCGGTGTTGGAACTTAGAAGCGGTTCGGTGTTGGTGCTCGGCTGCAAAGGATACCTCGAATGCAGTCCGACGTTGGAGCTCGGACGCGAGAAAGACACCACCGCACGGGAAACACTTCAAACCCGAGGTGGGCGTAAAAATAACAAGACATTGATAAAGGCCAATAACTTAAAGGGGCTCCTTGGATACCCGACGTATAAACTCTTCGGATCCACTTCCGAAATCCTCAAGATCAAAGATGGGAAGATTTGTTGAACCAGTTTTCAAGACCGTCGACCGAAGATGAAGAACAGTTCAGAAAAATCGAGGAGCGTCCCCAACTTGAGGACCAGTTCGGGGGGCTACCGACGGTTTCCTGGACTAGGGGTACTCACCACGTCATCTCCCAACCAGCTGGATCAGGCCGAGGACCCCCATGGCGGTTCACTCATGGGCCACTTTGGGCAGCCCATGCCGCATACAAGGGAGATCCCACAAGACTTGGCGCCCAAGACGAGGACTCTCCTAAAACCTTAGGCCTTTGGTGTGTTATATAAACCGAGGCCAGGCTAGTCCATAGATCATCTCTCGTGGTAGATGCATGTACTCTGTACTACACCCATATCAATACAATCAAAAGCAGGATGTAGGGTATCATCTCTTCGAGAGAGCCCGAACCTGGGTAAAAACCTTGTGTCCATGTTACCATCGCTCTAAGACGCCTAGCTTAGGACCCCTACTACGAGATACACCGGATATAGAACCGATAAGGCTATTGTTATTGATGAAGGCACTCGTCCATTGGATGGACAGTTTCGCAAAGCTGCATCCTAATCCACCAATGATGACTCTGCAACACAAGATTCTGCTGCCAAAGCTCCAAAGAAAAATCCTCAAGTCACTGCTCCACGTGTGATGACTGACCATGAACTTCTCCTCAGTCTTCATCAGAAAGTTGATCGAAATCACAAGTGGGTCAAGCGTCAGTTTTGTGCAATTCTTCATAACATAACTGTCACACAAAACACTGTGAAGAAGAACCACTATTACTTGCATGAAGTCTTTGATCGCACTTGGGCCATATTGTCTCACATCTACGGTTATGAAGATCTCAAGGAGATGGGATTCCAACAGGAATTTGACTGGTCTCAGTCACCTTCGAAGAAATTCAAGAAGGTCAAAGTTTCTCAGCTGGTCGCCAGTTCATATGCTTCATCCCGCGAGATGGATTAAGCTGAAGACTTGAACGACACCGCGGTAGGCCCTACTTCAACGGACGACCCCAACAACACTGGCGCTCCTCCATCAACATCATGATGATATTCTTCACGGGCGTTAGTCCTCATTTTTCGTCCCTTTTGGTCATTCGATGACAAAGGGGGAGAAATTTGAGTTAGTCTTCAAGCGCGTCTCTTATATATGGGCGTTTTTGTTAAGTTACAACTCTTGCTCTTCTGAGGTGTTTACTCTGATGAGTTATAAACTTAAGTCATATGGTGCTCTGACTCTTTTGAACTGCTTTCTGCATGCTTATTTCCTCAAGTACCTTAATGAAGGCATGCTGAATTCGTTAGAGTCCATATTTCATCATGCATTTAAACTTCTTCATATTATGTTAGATGCATGTATGAATTACCAAATATAGGGGTTGCTCCATGATTCTACTCAACAATGTGCATTTGCTATTCAAAGCAAATTCCTCAAATATGCACATCTTTAGGGGAGTTCTTCTATATCTTGCAATCAAATTCCTCAATATTTGTATTTGGACTTCATATGTTTATCCCCGTTGAAAACTTAACCTATTTTTCATCAATCACCAAAAAGGGGGAGATTGTAATTGCATCTATTGCCCCATAGTGATTTTGGTGTATTGAAGACTTATAGTTTAAGGGACTAATGTGTTTGTGAGTGCACACATGTTATATAAGTCTATGAGGAGTTTGATATTTACGATGAAATTAGACCCCTAAAATGAATGTCTTTAGTTGAAGACTTTGGTTTTCTTGAAGACTTTGAAAGTGAGGAAATTGGTGTGCACTTGAAGACTTCGAAATTCATGCGAGGATTATGAAGCGTGAAGACTTATTGTTTTCGTAGTTTCATTTTCTCTTTCTTGAGTCATAGGAAGCATCATACATTTAAAGGAGGGTAGAGGTAAAACTAAGGTAACACTTTCCAAAGTGATGCTCATCTCAAAATCCTACACCTAACCAATCCTTTTGAGTGAAGCCATTGGAAATCTCATACAGTTCAGTCAATTTTCTTCAGTGACAAAGACGAAGTTCTTCTTGTCTCTGAGGAATTTGTTCTAACCGAGGAGTTAGGAATTCGCCAGTGTGGATTGCCTATAAGTGAGGAACATGATATCCCTGAGGAATTTGAGAGGTCAAATATCCGAGAGGCTATGCCACGCGCCAACTGTCCCAAAATATCCTACCCACCTAATGGTCATATCATTGAAGGGCATTTATGTCCTATCATGTTGGGCTGCTCCTAGGATATAAATAGCAACCCCCTACAACCACTAGTTGGTTGGTTGGCCGAGGGAAACTGACACTTGTCATTGAGAGCATCCCATCCTCTGAGGACTTTGAGCAAAAATCATCAAGTGAGGAAAAACCCAAACCCAAACCCAAACAGCTACAAACCCAAAATGATGGAGCATCACCGAAGAGATTGTTCCTGTGTGGAACCGACACTTGTTACCTTTGAGGATTGTGCATTATCCAGACGGTTAGACGTCATTGTCTAGAGCATCCAAGAAGAATTGTGGATCGCCGAGTGACTGAGTCTGTGAAGGTTTGGAAGTCACCTAAAGACTTACCACGAGTGATTGGGTGAGGTCTCTGTGATCTTAGTTCAAGGAGAATACGGTGAGGAATGTGTGTCTGGGATTGTGTGTCCTTGGGCTTAAATACATAGCTGCTCCAACCAGACGTACGACTGTCACAGCAGTTGGAACTGGTCTACCAAATCATTGTCTTCACCAAGGTATGGTTCTATTTCCTTAACCGTTTCATTTCCTCATTCATGTTTTAATGTACTTGATCGTTACTGTTTGAAGATTTTGAGTAAAAACTTTCTAAATTTCTTCAATCCTAATTCTTCACTTACTTTTTCTTCATCCTGCTTATCTTGTTTACATGCTACCTGTGCTCTGTGTATGTTTCATTTCATCATGATGACAATGCTACTACTTTGTTATGCATGCACCTAAGTATTTATTCCGCTGCTAGTAGTTCGTTGCTTAGGACCTCACCTAGAATTTCCTCAGTGACAAAGTTGTAAAAATCGCCTATTCACCCCCCTCTAGTCGATAAAACGCACTTTCAGCTATCAGGCTGAAGGTGTGCTAATCTCGGAGGTGTCTTTTGTTCAGCACTAGATTGGATTGGATCGTGAAGAGTACGACCACATCAGCCGTGTTATATACGCTAACGCTTTCGGTCTACAATGGTACATACACACACTTCCCTCTCATTGCTATGCATCTCCTAGATCGGATCTTTGGTGTTTCATAGTATTTTTTATTTTCATGCTTCGTTCCCCATCAGTGCCATCATGAGCTAGGTCTATGCATAGATGTATATGCACAAGTAGAACACAAAGATGTTGTGGGTGTTGATGTTCATATTTCTTGCCTCCCTTGTATTATTTGGGTTCGGCGGTATTGTGGGATGAAGCAGCTCGGACCAAACTTACTTGTCCTCGCACAAGAGACCGGTTCCACTGACTAACATGCAACTTGTATTGCACAAAAGTGTCTGGCAGGTGTTTGTCTCTCCCACTTTAGTTGAATCTGATTTGACAATGGTGGTCATTGTATAAGGTTAAAAGGCAACTTGTATATCACCGTTGTGGTTTTGGGTAGATAAGAACGGTTCTTATAGTTTTTCCTAGCAGCCATGTAAAAATTGCAGCAACAAAGTAGAGGATGTCTAACTTGTTTTTGCAGGGCATGTTGTGATGTGGTATGGCCAAAACATGATGTGATATGTGTTGATGTATGAGATGATCATATTTTGTAATAGGTTCATGACTTGCATCTCGATGAATGACATGGCCCGCCATGTCTAGCCCATGTTATCTTTCGGCCTTCTAAGGCTCCATATATTCTTGGGATAATTTATGTCCCTCGATTACTTATGCTCCATTACTGGCATGTTTCGCTAATGGGCCAAATTGAGCCTATGGTTATAGTCGGCCCGTTTGTAACTTACTCTACATTTAGGATTAGCGCGTCCCTAAGCCATGGTTCCCCCTCCCATCCCATTTGTCCCCCCATTCGTACACCGAGGCCGCTAAAACCTGCAAATCCCCACCCTCCTCCATCCGCCACCCAGCCAGAGCCTCTTCCCAACGAAGTTGTCCACCGCAATAGCTCGACGCCCCTCATCCAACATACTTGATGAGGATCCCTCGTCGATCTCCTTGTCCCGCCGATTCAGCCACCTCATCCTCCACCTCCAATGAGTAGCCCTGATGTTCACCTCGTCTATTGCACCACTTCCATTCCAACAACGTCGTCTTCACCTGCCCCATCAGAACTGCAGAACCTTCATGCTACTTGTGAGCTGTGTTGGGATTTCCTTGAAGAGGATAGGATGATGCGGTACAATAGAGATAAGTATTTCCCTCAGTTAAGAACCAATGTTCTCAATCCTGTAGGAAAACCACGCGAAACCTCGTTAGCAGCACCTACACACACAAAAGCAAACACTTGCACCCAACGCGATCAACGGGGTTGTCAATCCCCTCGGCGGTTATTTGCAAGGATCAAAACTCATAGTGATAGATAGATGAAATAAAATAATGGTAATAAATTGCACCAAAGTATTTTTGGATTTTATATATGATAAAAGTATACCCAAGGGCCATAGCTTTCACTAGAGGGTTCTCTCTCAAACAAAAGCATACGATGGGTAAACAAATTACTATTGAGCAATTGATAGAAAAGCACATAGTTATGACGATATTCAAGGCAATGATCATGTATATAGGCATCACATCCTAGACAAGTAGACCAACTCCAGCCTACATCTACTACTATTACTCCACCTATCGACTGCTATCTAGCATGCATCTAGAGTATTAAGTTAACAAAAATGGAGTAACGCCTTAAGCAAGATGACATGATGTAGATAAAGTAAATCCAACCAATATGAATAAACCCCATCGTTTTCCCCTTAATGGCAACAAGAAGAATATGTGTCTTGTCCCCTACTTTGTCACGAGGATATAGAGCACAACCTGATTGAAACCATTACAAAGCATCTCTCCCATTGCAAGATAAATCAATTTAGTTGGTCAAATCAAACGAATAGATCGGAGAGAAATACAAAGCTATAATAATCACGCATAAATGAATTTAGAGAAGACTCAATTAATATTCATGAATAATTTGATCATATACCCACATTTCATCGGATCCCAACAAGAACACCGCAAAAGAAGATTACATCGAATAGAACTCCAAGAACATCAAGGAGAACATTGTATTGAAGATCAAAGAGAGAGAATAGGCCATCTAGCTACTAGCTATGGATCCGTAGGTTTGTGGTGAAATACTCACACATTTTCCGAAGGGCAGCAAGGTTGATGTAGAAGCCCTCCCTGATCGATTCCCCCTCTGGCAGAGTACCAGAGAAGGCCTTTAGATGGTCAGTTTAGTTGTGTGATTTTTGTAGTTCCGGCTAAGCACCCCTTATCTCTCTTTGCTCTAGGCCTGATGCTCATGCCTCCTTGTGTTCATGACATGTGTTTTATACTTCTTTCTACTCATTCTCCTTTCTTCTCTCAATGAAAAGATACACAAGCTTTGTGTATTCGCGAAAAAAATAATGCAATATTGCATATAACGTCAGCATAGAAATGAGTACTTTAGAATGATTTAAACCAACCGAGAACGTAATTCATTCATGGTACTATGTTATTTGGGAATATTCTAGTAGTAGTTTATTCTACTTGTTGGTATGTTGCAAAATGATGTTTCCAAAGTTGCCACTTGTGTGTTTACCCTGGTTAGTGATTATTTGAGTGGGCATCCATGAAAAATTCATATTTTTGTTGATCTATGGGATTTCCAACATTAATTTATGAATCCGTCTGCAGAAGATCATACAAAATTAAAACAAGAAAATAGATGCGCTAACATGTAATAGCTTCATGCTAGTTTCTTAATCAATTGCTTGCTTCTAAGGATTTTTTATCTAATCCAGATTTTTTTATGGTGTCATCATAAGCTTATTATAATATTTGCTTTATGCGGGTTGGGCAGACATATTTTGAATTGGTATTTAGAGAATGAACAACTTCTATGTAGAAGAATTCGCTACTACTACTACTATACTGTGTGTTAATTACAGAAATGTTGTGCTTTGATGATGCATTTATGGAGCACCTCCATATCGTATCAATGTAGATTAAAAGTTTTTCTATTGGCATGGTGCAGCCTCCTCGTCTTGGGTTTCTTGGCTAATCCTCCACTATAAATCCACCCACTCCCATTGGTTACAACTTGCCTAAACAAGCAACTTCCCTTTGTAGTTTTATACCTCTATTGGCAATGGCTCGCAAGAAGGTGGTCCTCCGGTACATCCTTGATGACAAGTTCTAGTGAAGTACTTCAAAAAAGTGTCCCGAGGGCATGCAAAAAAGGTGGATGAGGTGGCCATCATGTGTAATGCCAAGGCCTGTATGCTAGTGTATGGAGAGGGTGAGGAGGTACCAGAGGTGCTCCCGTCTGACACTTAGGCGGTGGCTATCCTGAATCGGTACAAGAGTATGTCAGAGAGAAAGTTCAAGAAGATGATGAATCAAGAGGGCTTTCTTAGCCAACACTTTGGCCAGCTCCAGGCCAAGCGCCACAAGTTCCAAGGCGTTTGCAAGGACAACCAGACTAGAATCCCCCTGTTCGACAAGGGGAGCACCAGAATCCTCCTCCAGGCCAAGGGCCTCCTTCGCAAATGCACTTGAATTTGTGGCCCTTGGCCTGGAGCTTGCTAAAGTGTTGGTTAAGAAAGCCTTCTTTATTTACCGTCTTCTTAAACTTCCCCTCTAGCATATTCTTATACCAAGTTAGGTTAGTCATCGCCTCAACATCGGATGGAACATCTCTGGTATGGTCTTGCCCTCACCTTACACTACCATAGACACATTGGTGTTGCACATGATGGCCACCTCATCCGCCTTCTTTCGCAAACTGTCATGGTGCTTCTTCAAAGTACTATGGTGGGACTTGTTATCTAGGATGTATTGGAGGACCACCTTCTTGCGAGCCATTTCCAATAGAGGGATTAAGTAGCAAAGGGAAGGTGCTTGTTTTGGCGAGTTGAAAGCGATGGGGTTGGGTAAATTTATAGTGGAGGGTTAGGCAAGAAGCCCAGCGCGAGGAGGCTGGAGCATGCTAATCAAAGAACTTTTAAATGTACATTGATAGGATAAGGATGTGCTTCATATCAAGAAACTTTTAAATGTACATTGACGAGATAAGGAAGTGCTTCATAAATGCATCATCAAAGCACACCATTTCTATAAGAAAAAAGTCAGTTTTACTACCCTAAAGAAAGTTGGTGGTTTACATAACCCCCTGATCTTTATTTCTTCTCCCTTCACCCCCTAAAATTTCCATACTGGACAAAATCAGTACCAGGGTGGTTTGACTTGATTTATTGCTAACGTGGAAATGCAACAATGGTTTTGATGTGACAGCCTGGATTTTGCCTTCTCCCTTTTTCCGGACTTGCCTTCTCTCTTTTTTCGAACTTGGTTTTCACCGTGGTTTTGCCCTGATTTGATTTGGGTTTTGAATCATTTCAAATGGACTTGTCACTTGGGCATACCCTTGACTTTCACCCAAGTAACCTATCTACCTTATTATTCCAACAAATTCCCAAAATAATCAAATGAATATTTTCCTAAAAGAAAAATATTCATTTTCCCCTCTAAAACTCACTTCAGAAAATTGTGCTCCAAAGCAACCTCAATTTTTCTTGCTCAGAAAAATCTAAGATAAATCATGAATATTCTTAGAACCCTGGCACACCTTCCCATGTAAAAATATTGCATCACTTTTTGTAATATTTTGCTGTAGAAAATCTTTTCACTTCTGGTCCAGAAATGCACTTTGTACAGCAAGTGCACTTTTCCTTTAGCTTTTGGCCTTGAGCTTCCTTGAGCTTAAACACCCTCCTAAGAAACCCTAAACCCCAGGAGATTAGCCCTAATGGCCTTCTAGAAGGTGGCCAAACTTGGCGACCAAGTTTCTGGTCAGAAACTTGCCAGCTTAGTTGAGTCCAATTTGGTCGGCCTGGGTATGAGCCATCACCTCTCCTAGACGTAACACTGCATGGTCAAGCGCGTAGACAAGGTTTGGCCGCTCCTGGACGTCATTTTGACCATGCCAGGTTGGTGTCCGTGCGAGGACACGGCGCCTGGCAGCGTCTCGACGTGCTCTGGCTGTCACCTTGCCCTCTGTTTCGCATGTGCTTGTTCTAGCGCTCGCCACCGACTGCCGCACCATGCCACAAGCCTCGACCCATCACCCTGGACCGCTCCCTGGCGCTCGCCGATGCTGGAGCCGCTGCAGCAAGCACGGGTGCGTCGCGTCCAAAACGCCACAATGCGCGCGTGCGCTTGTCCTCTTCTCCAACCGCCTGCTATGCTCGTCCGCGAGCGTGGGCAAGCTCCTGCGTTGACACTGAGCCTTGCCCCCTCACGTTGGAGCTTCTCGTCAACGTTCGCCGCGTGTCCAGAGCGCTCCGGCGGCAACACGTCCCCCCTCTTTACTTCGGCTATATATAGCGCGCCCCTCCTCATTTTCGAGCCAAGCCACACTCCACAGAAACCCCACGATCAAAAAGGCAAGGCCTCCTGCCTGGGAGCCTCCTAACTACTCTAGGTCGTCAGCGGCCGTCACGTAGTAGGCACCCTCGGGGTAGTAGTAGTCATCAGTGGTGTCGTCTGGCTCCTGGGATCTGTCATCTGGTCGCAACAATCGGGTATATGGGAAAAAGGGGTAGCAAAGCAATCGTGAGTGCTCATCCAAAGTACTCGCAAGACTTACATCAGATCTAACCTATGTATGCATCTATATCAAAGGAAATGGGCTGTATCTATGGACTAAACTGCAGAATGTCAGAAAAGGAGGGGAAAGCCTAGCCTATTGAAGACTAGCATCTTCAAGCATCTTGCAGCATATAGAAGAGTATAGATCAACATAATGTAAATCAACCTCGGCCAGAGATCCTTTCTCGACTCCCTATGAGAAAGCAATCCCAGAGCCATACTATCCATTCATCATATCCATGTCTCATCTCAAGTATCCAGTTCTAGTTGTATCGATCGGGTTACAACTCCAAGTGTTCGTTACCATAGGACAGGCTATCGATAGCTGTTTTCTTCCCTACAGGGTTGCACCAACTTACCCACCACGCTCGATTAACTCCGGCCGGACACACTTTCCTGGGTCATGCCCGGCCTCGGCCAAACAATACGCCGCAACCCGACCAAGGCTTAATAGAGAGGTCAGCATGCTGGACTAAACCTCTGCCCCCCAGGGGTCATGGGCCATCTCCACGGGAACTTCTGCACGTTGCATATGCGGCCGGTGAGCAGACCTAGCTACCTCCTTAAATAAGGCAAGAGCTTACGCAGTCCAACCCGGCGCGTGCCGCTCAGTCGTTGGAGTCTATTAAGCTTCGGCTGATGTATACGACGCAGAACGCCCATACTATGCCCACATGATGGTTAATGCTATCAGGCCAGAGGCCCCTCGGATCAAATATCCAAACCGTTAGTGTGTTGGTAGTCCGGTCACGAGCAGAGACTCACGAAAGATGTGACCCCATCGCCCCGTCTCGAGTACTTGCAGCAAGGGCTAAGAATGCCCGGCCACGCCTCGTAAGTATCTCGCGGGCACCTTACAGGTCAACCTGACTCCACATCACTCGCTAGTAAGATAGCGTAGGTACCCCTCCATGCCGACCCATCTTTAGTAACATGGTTCAATGTAAAGTCATAGTAACCATAGTAACTGTGTTTCTAACACCTAGGGGAAAGCCCGAGGAATCATCCTTGGTGAATTCCACTCGATGTAATCATCAACGGGAACGTAAGAGGATCCACCCTCGAGGTTCACACTTGAGGGGTTGCACGACAGAGCCATATCGGAAGTGATTAAGGAGGGAATCACACTCGATAACCCCGACCGGATAGCTACACTACAGAGATCTCATCAGGAGTGATGTAAGAGGTTCCACCCTCGGCACTCGATGGTAACTCTACAGAGTCATACAACTAGTGGGGGTGATGTGCGGTATCGGGGCATGGACGTCGATCATGTTGATCTAGTCATTGAACATAAAGCGGGGCAACTGGGACAAGGTGGGGGTCACTGATGGATCTCTAACCAACCTATACTAAGCAGTTTAGAATAAGCAGGTAAGGTATGAAAGCAGGTAACAAAAACAGGCTATGTATCAGAGTAGGATCATAAATAAAGCAGTAGCAGTTCTAATGCAAACATGAGAGGGAAATAAATGGGCGATATCAGAATGCTCAAGGGGGGTTTGCTTGCCTGGAAGCTCTGCTGAAAAGGAAGAAGGCTCGTCGGAGACGTAGTCGATCACAGGGGCGGCATCGGTCTCGGGGTCTACCGGAGAGAAGAGGGGAAGAAACAGTAAATACAGAGCAAACAGATGCATGACAAGACAATAAGCAGTGCTAGGGGTGTTCTAACGCAGTGCTATACAATACCGACGATGGGGAAAAACATCCGGGAAAGTTTTCCCAAAGTTTAGCATTTTCGGACAGATGAAACAGAGGGGGACGGTTGCAGGTTCGCTATGCTAGGGACGTGTGATAAACAAACGGAGGGCGTATCTGGATTCGTCTCGTTGTTCTGAGCAACTTTCATGTATAAAACTTTTTCATCCAAGTTACGGAATATTTTAAATGATTTTTCAAAGATTTAACATTATTCTGAAATTATTATTAATTTGAAAAAAGGTGAAATTACTATGTGCACCCAGCAGAGTGCACACAGCAAGGCCACCAGAGGATGACAGTGAGTCCAGGGGGTCCCAGTTGACCAGTCAACGTTTGACTGGTCAACAGGGGGTGGGGCCCCCTGTCATTGACTCATCTAACTAATTGCAGTTTTAAATTAACTAATCTACTTCATTAGGTTAATTAAGATTAATAAATTAAGTTAATTAACCGTTTAATTAATTAATTAATTAATTTTATTAATATATACTTTACAAAAATTTTAAAGTAAATAGGGGCGTGGGGCCCCAGTGCCATAGGCCCAGGCCACAAGCGGGCACTGGGCGCTAGAGGGCAGCGGGTGCTGGGCGCCGGCCAGACTAGGTGCTGGCCCAGGTCGGCCGGGGCCGCGGTGGGGGCACAAGCGCGCGTCCCGGCGATGGCGGCCGGACGACGCGGGGTGCGGTGGAGCGCGGGCGCGAGACAGGGGCGACAGATCGGCGAATAGGCCCGCGGTGGGCTCGGCTACGACGGGGTTCGGCCAGGCCTCGGCGGACGTTAGCGGATGCGACTGACGGGCGCGCAGCGAGGCCAGGGGCGCGACTGGACGGGCACGAGCCCGCGCGGACGACCGCCAGCGATGCCTGGCGTGGCAACGGCGCGCCAGATCGATGGGTGTGGGGTGTGCATGCGACGAAGGGCGAGGTGAGCGCGCATCGGGTGCGGACGAAGACGACGCAAGCGCGTGTAGCTGCAGGGACCGGGGCGTGCAGGCGCTAGCGACGTCAGGAGATGGCCGAAGCCAGGGAGGAAGGAGGGTGAGCTCACGGGCGCGTAGAGGAACGGGGGCTGTGAGGCTTGATGAAGCGGCGCGAGAAAGGGACGAGGACGAGGACGCGGTCCAGCGGTGTCGTGGCTCCGGCGAGGGGGACTCCAAGCGGCTGCGTCGTCGGTACCGAGTCCCAGTTCCAGATCGAGGGCGACGCGCAGACGGGCGTCGGGGGCGATTCGGGGTGAGGTGAGGAGGAGGCGGTGACAGGGCGGGGCGGTGCCGGGATGGGCGCCGCAAGGTGGCTTCGGGCGGCGGCGATGGGCAGCGCCGGGCGGGATCGATCCCGGTCCCGATTGGATCGGGAGTGGGAGAGAGAGAACGTGGGGGAACGAGGGGAGGGGATGTGTGGGTAGCGGGCTAGGTCAGCGGGGAGTGGGGGGTTAGGTAGGTGGCAGTTGGGCCGGCCAGCTGGGTGGGACGGTTGGCTGATGCCCAGGTGCAGGGGGTTATGGCCCCTTTTCTCTTTTTTTTAAACTCCTCTGCTTTCTATTAAAAAAACTACTAAAAGGTTTTTGTTAGATGTGAAACTTTGCATATAAATCAAGCTCAATATTGCGGTGTTGCACAAAAAGTTTCACAACATTCGAAAAAAATTAAATATTTTAATAATTGAAAAGGGTCATTTAATATGATGTTGGACCACTTTATAAATTTCCTATGAATTTATTAGTAAGTCAGCAGAAGTTGGTTTCAACATGACAATGATCAGGGGAATTTGTAGGATTATTCAAACATTTTAGTTTTCATGTTTGACCAAATTTGAATTTTGACTTTAAGCTCGGTTTTGAATTTGTGTTTGAACTAAAATTTGGATCAACTCAGGATTAGTAACAGTAATTTTGGTGACATGGCATCATTAGCTTAGGATTACTGTAGCTTAATTATTCAGGCGTCACAATTCTCCTTCACTACAAGAAATCTCGTCCTAAGATTTAAGAGGTGGAGTAGGGGGAAGACTCGGGAAGGACGGAGCTCAACACAAGATAGGTACCTGGGGGCCTATCTCATCGAACGTGGCATAGAGGCATCTCTTGAGTTGAAATTCAAGAAAGTCATCGAGAGCAAGGTAAGAGGTACCATGAGAAGTTTGAAACGGATAGACAGTCGTTCGAAGTCTGAAACAAAGTGTGAAAGGGGTCCAGAGCAACAAGAATAAGTATTGTGTCTAATACCAGAATAGATCACAAGGAAGGTGGCCCGTGAATTACATATGGAGCCAAGCGCAAGGAATATCTTTGGCAACAGGGGTGTATAGGAGAGTCCGTTTCGATCCGTGGAACTGTGGGTTATGGGCCCACCACGTGGGTTAAAAGTAGGAAGGGTCCTGGCATCTTGCACAGTTATGATAGCAAGGCATGTCAGAGGATAGTATGTCAATTATGTCGGCAACAATGTTGGTACCAAGGGCGAGGGATGAAGAGAACCATTTTCCTGCTCGTTGAACGAGACGGACCAATAGGCAAAGTTCTCATCCATCGATGGCTACCGGAATGTCAACAACAATAGTAACATGGTCTTTACTGATAGGGTTGTACATTGAGGTGTTTACCTAAGCAGGAAATTATCTCTTCTGAGATAAGTTAGTTTACCGGAAAGGTTAAACAAAAGAATGGAAAGGAAAAATATGGTTAGTATAATAATCAGAACAATGGAAAGGAAAATGTGTTTAAACAGAATTATCAGGAGTATATCCTTCCCAAGGACAACCAGAGAATGATATCCATGACAGGATAGAAGTACAAAACCATTTAGGTAAGGGGAAAGAAATTTCATGACATTTCCCATACAACAGTGTTTGGATAATTGATAAAGAAAATTTAGTATTTTGTGCTTTAAATGTTCTTATTGGAGATCGGATTACCACAGACATGCTTCGAGATAGCGTTGACATGGTTTCAAGCAAAGGTCAGACTTTGGATACACCAAGGATCCATCGGAAACAACTTAGAAATAAGTCATACAATTTTAGCAGGGAAAAGATGAGGGTGTGGCCAACGAGCTCAGCCACAATCCATCGACATGCCAAAAAGGATGTATTTCCAAAATTATATGAACAAGTTTGTGTTGGGGAAGGCAAGAATGTTGTCGATGATAACATAAATCATCGAGGGGAAGGATTGTATTTCTCATCATGAATTCGATTGATATCCTGGAAAAAGCTCAGAATGTTGATGATGATCATGACACATTTGTCGAGAGATTTCATGAAGATGTAATCGATCGGCGATGACATCCAGTCAAAGGAATGATGAAGCGAAAGGTTATTGGAACCATGGGTACGACACAAACTCGAAATTAAGCTTGTTTTTCGAGGTGAAATGATAAGATGAGGAAGATCAACATAAGCTTAGCTCATCGTTGGAAGTTGCTCCGGGCATAAGGACCAGGTAGCACAGTTAAAAGTTGACACGATAAAAATATAGCCGGTCGGGCTAGGAATGATGTGATGGGGTATAAAGCTTCCCAGTATCAAGTACTAGGTGTAATGCCAGAAGGTAAATCAGAGTAGAGGTTGGACAGAGGGAATGATTTCCAAAGGATAAGTAATTTTAACCTACCCAGTAAATGGGATCAAGGAGGAAGTATGGTCGGGACCATAACTGCAAGGGATCCAATTTACGATACCGGAAGAATTATTCAAATGATTAAATATCCTTGCCAGAAGATTTCATGATAAGTTCCACACCGTGTCCGTGGGCATGAACACAAAGGTTCAAGGTCGACTCCCACTTCTACAATGCATAACCTTTCATTTTACTTCTCGCTCTTGATGAAGCTGTAGTATTGAAATTTTATCTGACGAAAAGCCAGTAGAGTATAACACACATAACTTTTGAGTTCGCACGGAGTAGGGAAGGCATAGGTTCAACCCATCGAGGCATCTTAGACACAAATATCATAAATTTCAAGAATAAATAACACAAGCTCGGTAGTAGAGCATGCTTGAGAAAGCAGAGGATAGAATTTACCAAAAGCATTATGTATCCGAGGAAAGGCTCACAAGCTTATTGAATATGAAGGATGTTGTCGGATAAAATCCGAAAAAAGGGGGTCTAGTGGTCCACAAGGGATCTGATGTGAGCATCAGTATTCAACCAGAGGAAGAAAGAATGCAAGGAGATCAGGTTGTAGAAACAACTGACTAACTCAAAGCTCAATTGCAAACGAATTATGAATTCCAAGACAAGGGATCAAAAGCAATGCTCTGATTAGGGATGGATAGGTAGAATAGCCTTAGGGGTACAATCGATGGCGATTAGATTGGTCGAGATCCAACACATGTTAAAATGACGTCTGAGCCAGAAGGATGAATTCTAGGATCTGATTAAGGATTGCGAGCATTTGCAACATATTGTATCAACGGACTCAAAATGATAATGAGAAAGTATGACAATAAGATTACTAGACTTATGGTATTAACCATAATGCAAGCAAGCAAGAAATTCAAGAACAATAGGCTGTTGAGGATTTTCACAAGAACGAATGGTATTACGAAGACTTTTGCGAAGTACGTGAATCAACTAAGGATGAGCGGATACTCGATAGGTGCACAAAGTTATCCGTGGGGGTATTCAGGTCACAAGGAACTGCAAGGCAGTAAGCTCAAGGGATTCTCGGAACAAAGGAGAGTAGTTCAGGGCATCTTGTAATAACAAGATCAATGGGATAGAATGTAAGATTAGCAAGTGTGTGTAGTTATCCATAAGGATATTTCAGTGGTAGGGAATTGCAAAGGCAACAGGCACAAAGTCTCGAGAGAATATCGTAGAGTATCTTCAGAATCTTCTGATGCAGGAGGCGATCATCTGAAATAAGGGGCTCTCCGGGCGGATGTGATCACGAGATCCTAATGTTCGAGTTAGTAAAACCATTTAACCCGAATAGAAGAGAGATCAAAGTCCCAGATTATAGACGAGGAGCAAAAGATCCTAATACCACCCAATGGCGACGTGGGCCCATAGGCCACACAGCCATGTTAGTAAAAGTTTTTGTAGTGACTAGACTCGACTTCGGCCAAGGAGTTGGAAAGGGGGCTACCTACAGGCAGTGGGCTCTGATACCAACTTGTGACACCCTTGATTCAATCGTACACTAATCATACACGCAAATCTATACGATCAAGATCAAGGACTCACGGGAAGATATCACAACACAACTCTAGACACAAATTAAAAATAAAACAAGCTTTATATTACAAGCCAGGGGCCTCAAGGGCTCGAATACACAAGAGTCAGCGGAAGCAACAATATCTGAGTACAGACATAAGTTAAACAAGTTTTGCCTTAAGAAGGCTAGCACAAAAGCAACATTGATCAAAAAGGCAAGGCCTCCTGCCTGGGAGCCTCCTAACTACTCCAGGTCGTCAGCGGTCGTCACGTAGTAGGCACCCTTGGGGTTGTAGTAGTCATCAGTGGTGTCGTTTGGCTCCTGGAATCCGTCATCTGGTCGCAACAATCGGGTATATGGGAAAAAGGGGTAGCAAAGCAACCATGAGTACTCATCCAAAGTACTCGCAAGACTTACATCAGATCTAAACTAAGTATGCATATGTATCAAAGGAAATGGGATGTATCTGTCGACTAAACTACAGAATGTCAGAAAAGGAGGGGAAAGCCTAGCCTATCGAAGACTAGCATCTTCAAGCATCTTACAACATATAGAAGAGTACATATCAACATAATGTAAAGTAGCAGTAGTGTTATCAACCTCGGCCAGAGATCCTTTCTCGTCTCCCTACGAGAAAGCAATCCCAGAGCCATACTATCCATTCATCATATCCATGTCTCATCTCAAGTATCCAGTTCAAGTTGTATCGATCGGGATACAACTCCAAGTGTCCGTTACCGTAGGACAGGCTATCGATAGATGTTTTCTTCCCTACAGGGGTGCAGCAACTTACCCACCACGCTCGATTAACTCCGGCCGGACACACTTTCCTGGGTCATGCCCGGCCTCGGCCAAACAGTTCGCCGCAACCCGACCTAGGCTTAATAGAGTGGTCAGCACGCCGAACTAAACCTATGCCCCCAGGGGTCATGGGCCATCTCCCCAGGAACTACTGCATGTTGCGTACGCAGCCGGTGAGCAGACCTAGCTACCTCCTTAAACAAGGCAGGAGCTTACGCAGTCCAACCCGACGCGCGCCGCTCAGTCGCTGGCGTCTATTAAGCTTCGGCTGATGTATACGACGTAAAATGCCCATACTATGCCCACGTGATGGTTAGTGCTATCAGGCCAGAGGCCCCTCGGATCAAATATGCAAACCATTAGTGCGTTGGTGGTGCGGTCATGAGCAGAGACTCGCGAAAGATGTGACCCCGTCGCCCCGTCTCGAGTACTTGCGGCAAGGGCTAAGAATGCCCGGCCATGCCTCGTAAGTATCTCGCGGGCACCTTCCAGGTCAACCCGACTCCACATCACTCGCTAGTAAGCTCGCGCGGGTACCCCTCAGGGCCGACCCGTCTTTAGTAACATGGTTCAGTGTAAAGTCATAGTAACCATAGTAACTGTGTGTCTAACACCAAGGGGAAAACCCGAGGAATCACCCCCGGTGAATTCCACTCGATGTAATCATCAAGGTGAACGTAAGAGGATCCACCCTCGAGGTTCACACTTGAGGGGTGGCATGACAGAGCCGTAGCGGAAGTGATTAAGGAGGAAATCACCCTCGATGACCACGACCGGATAGCTACACTACAGAGATCTCATTAGGAGTGATGTAAGAGGTTCCTCCCTCAACACTCGATGGTAACTCTACCGGGTCGTACAACTAGTGGGGGTGATGTGCGGTGCCGGGGCCTGGACGTAGATCACGTTGATCGAGTCATCGAACATAAAGCAGGGCAACTGGGACAAGGCGGCGTCACAGGTGGATCTCTAACCAACCTATACTAAGCAGTTTAGAATAAGCAGGTAAGGTATGAAAGCAGGTAACGAAAACAGGCTATGCATCAGAGTAGGATCATACATAAAGCAGTAGCAGTTCTAATGCAAGCATGAGAGGGAAAGAAATGGGTGATATCGGAATGCTCACGGGGGGTTTGCTTGCCTGGAAGCTCTGTTGAAAGGAAGAAGGCTCGTCAGAGACGTAGTCGATCGCAACGGCGGCATCGGTCTCGGGGTCTAGCGAAGAGAAGAGGGGAAGAAAAAATAAATACAGAGCAAACAGATGCATGACAAGACAATAAGCGGAGTTAGGGGTGTTCTAACACAGTGCTATACGATACCGACGAAGGGGGAAAACATCCGCAAAGTTTTCCCGAAGTTTAGCATTTTCGGACAAATGAAATGGAGGGGGACGGTTGCAGGTTCGCTATGCTAGGAACGTGTGAAAGACGAACGGAGGGCGTATCCGGATTCGTCTCGTCGTTTTGAGCAACATTCATGTATAAAAAAATTGCATCCAAGTTACGGATTATTTTAAATGATTTTTCAAAGATTTAACATTATTCTGAAATTATTATTAATTTGAAAAAAGTGAAATTACTATGTGCACCCAGCAGAGTGCACACAGCAAGGCCACCAGAGGTTGACAGTGGGTCCAAGGGGGTCCCAGTTGACCAGTCAACATTTGACTGGTCAACAGGGGGTGAGGCCCCTGTCATTGACTCATCTAACTAATTGCAGTTTTAAATTAACTAATATACTTCATTAGGTTAATTAAGATTAATAAATGAAGTTAATTAAACATTTAATTAATTAATAAATTAATTTTATTAATATATATTTTTACAATTTTTTTAAAGTAAACAGGGACGTGCGGCCTCGGTGCCATAGGCCCAGGCCACAAGCGGGCACTGGGCGCTAGCGGGCAATGGGCACTGGGCGCCGGCCCGACTAGGTGCTGGTCCAAGCTAGCCGGGGCCGCGGCGGGGGCACGAGCGCGCGTCCCGGTGACGGCGGCCGGACGGCGCGGGGTGCGGTGGAGCGCGGGCGCGAGACAGGGGCGGCGGATCGGCGAATAGGCCCGCGGTGGGCTCGGCTGCGACGGGGTTCGGCCGGGGCGTGGCGGATGTTAGCGGATGTGAGCAACCGGCGCGCAGCGAGGCCAGGGGCGCGACTGGACGGGCACGAGCCCGCGCGAACGGCCGCCGGTGATGCCGGGCGTGGCAACGGCGCGCCAGATCGATGGGTGTGGGGTGTCCATGGGGCGAAGGGTGAGGTGAGCACGCATCGGGCGCGACCGATGACGGCGCGAGCGCATGTAGCTGCAAGGACCGGGGCGTGCGGGCGCTAGCAACGCCGGGAGATGGCCGAAGCCAGGGAGGGAGGAGGGTGAGCTCACGGGCGCGTAGAGGAACGGGGGCGATGAGGCTTGATGAAGCGGCGCGAGGAGGAGACGAGGTCGCGGTTCGGCGGTGTCGTGGCTCCGGCGAGGGGGACTCCAAGCGGCTGTGGCATCGGGACGGAGTCCCAGTTCCAGATCGAGGGCGGCGCGCGGACGGGCGTCGGGGGCGACTCGGGGGTGAGGTGAGGAGGAGGCGGTGACAGGGCGGGGCGGCGCCAGGGATGGGCGCCGCGAGGTGGCTTTGGGCGGCGGCGATGGGCAGCGCCGGGCGGGATCGATTCCGGTCCCGATTGGATTGGGAGTGGGAGAGAGAGAACATGGGGGAACGAGGGGAGGGGATGTGCGGGTAGCGGGCTAGGTCAGCGGGGAGTGGGGGGTTAGGTAGGTGGCAGTTGGGCCGGCCAGCTGGGTGGGTCGGTTGGCTGATGCCTAGGTGCATGGGGGTTATGGCCCCTTTTCTCTTTTTTTAAACTCCTCTGCTTTCTATTAAAAAACTACTAAAAGGTTTTTGTTAGATGTGAAACTTTGCACATAAATCCTCAATATTGCGGTGTTGCACAAAAAGTTTCAGAGCATTCGAAAAAGTTTAAATATTTTAATAATTGAAAAGGGTCATTTAATATGATGTTGGACCACTTTATAAATTTCCAGGAATTTATTAGTAAGTCACCTGAAGTTGGTTTCAACATGACAATGATCAGGGGAATTTGTAGGATTATTCAAACATTTTAGTTTTCATGTTTGACCAAATTTGAATTTTGACTTTAAACTCAGTTTTGAATTTGAGTTTGAACTAAAATTTGGATCAAGCAAGGATTAGTAACAGTAATTATGGTGACATGGCATCATTAGTTGAGGATTACTGTAGCTTAATTATCCGGGCGTCACACCTTGAAGCAACCCAAGAGGAGTGTGATCCTCCTCTACACTAAGGCAAGCCACACCAGCATTTGGATGGTGTTATTTCAATATCTATGATTTTCTACTTGAATATGAGTTCTTATTTGCATTTAAAATTTGATAAATAAATTTGGTGAGTTGTTAGTTACCTTATTATGCATGATATGCTTGTTCTAGTTCTTGGTTGAATGCATGAACTTGTTTGGCTAAGTAGAGTAAGGTTTTGCATTAGTCATATTGCTATGGAAATTAATGGTAGTAGTTTTTACTAAGTGATATTTTCATTTAAATAAAGAACTAATAAAAATATTGCTTGAGGATAAAAATGAGTTATAACCAGAGAGTTTTGATCTTTAGTGTTGCAAGATAGTTATGTGGTTAAGTTTGATCCATGAATATTAGTTGTTTGCTTTGCATGACGAGTAGTTGCATGAATATTTTTTTATATCATGTTATTGATAAAAAGTTTTTATCAAAGTTAAACTTGATTAAGTTCAACTTGAATATGATGTTGATCACATCATGGTGCCACTGAATTGGGTTTCTAGTTCAGTGCGACCACATTTACCTAATGGGAAGGTTTTGATTCGGTCCTTTATTGTGGCTCTCACCGGTGCCTCCCGCGAGGGAAGGTTATGGGCGTGCTGAAGGAAATATGCCCTAGAGGCAATAATAAAATTATTATTTATTTCCTTATAATCATGATAAAGGTTTATTATTCATGCTAGAATTGTATTAACCGGAAACATAATACATGTGTGAATACATAGACAAACAAAGTGTCACGAGTATGCCTCTACTTGACTAGCTCGTTAATCAAAGATGGTTATGTTTCCTAACCATGAACAATGAGTTGTTATTTGATTAACGGGATCACATCATTAAGAGAATGATCTGATTGACATGACCCATTCCATTAGCTTAGCACCCGATCGTTTAGTATGTTGCTATTGCTTTCTTCATGACTTATACATGTTCCTATAACTATGAGATTATGCAACTCCCGTTTACCGGAGGAACACTTTGGGTACTACCAAACGTCACAACGTAACTGGGTGATTATAAAGGAGTACTACAGGTGTCTCCAAAGGTACATGTTGGGTTGGCGTATTTCGAGATTAGGTTTTGTCACTCCGATTGTCGGAGAGGTATCTCTGGGCCCTCTCGGTAATACACATCACATAAGCCTTGCAAGCATTGCAACCAATGAGTTAGTTGCGGGATGATGTATTACAGAACGAGTAAAGAGACTTGCCGGTAACGAGATTGAACTAGGTATTGGATACCGACGATCGAATCTCGGGCAAGTAACATACCGATGACAAAGGGAACAACGTATGTTGTTATGCGATCTGACCGATAAAGATCTTCGTAGAATATGTAGGAGCCAATATGGGCATCCAGGTCCCGCTATTGGTTATTGACCAGAGACGTGTCTCGGTCATGTCTACATTGTTCTCGAACCCGTAGGGTCCGCACGCTTAAGGTTACGATGACAGTTTTATTATGAGTTTATGCATTTTGATGTACCGAAGGTTGTTCGGAGTCCCGGATGTGATCACGGACATGACGAGGAGTCTCGAAATGGTCGAGACATAAAGATTGATATATTGGAAGCCTATATTTGGACATCGGAAGTGTTCCGGGTGAAATCGGGATTTTACCGGAGTACCGGGAGGTTACCGGAACCCCCCGGGAGCCATATGGGCCTTAGTGGGCTTTAGTGGAAAGGAGAAAGGGGCAGCCCAAGGTGGCCGCGCGCCTCCCCCCTCCCCTAGTCCTATTAGGACTAGGAGAGGTGGCCAGCCCCCCTCTCCCTCTTTCCCCCTCGGGGAATCCTAGTCCAACTAGGATTGGGGGGGGGGAGTCCTACTCCCGTAAGGAGTAGGACTCCTCCTACGCCCACCTCCTGGCCGACGGCCCCCTCCCCCTTGGCTCCTTTATATACTGAGGCAGAGGCACCCCAGAAACACACAAGTTGATCCACGTGATCTGTTCCTTAGCCGTGTGCGGCGCCCCAGCCACCATAGTCCTCGATAATACTGTAGCGGAGTTTAGGCAAAGCCTTGCTGCTGTAGTACATCAAGATCGTCACCACGCCGTCATGCTGACGGAACTCTTCCCCGACACTTTGCCGGATTGGAGTCCGGGGATCGTCATCGAGCTGAACGTGTGCTCGAACTCGGAGGTGCCGTAGTTTCGGTGCTTGATCGGTTGGATCGTGAGGACGCACGACTACTTCCTCTATGTTGTGTCAATGCTTTCGTAGTCGGTCTGCGTGGGTACGTAGACAGCACTCTCCCCTCTCGTTGCTATGCATCACATGATCTTGCGTGTGCGTAGGAAATTTTTTGAAATTACTACGAAACCCAACAGTGGCATCCGAGCCTAGGTTATTTATGTTGATGTTATATGCACAAGTAGAACACAAGTGAGTTGTGGGCGATATAAGTCATACTGCCTACCAGCATGTCATACTTTGGTTCGGCGGCATTGTTGGACGAGACGACCCGGACCAACATTACGCGTACGCTTACGCGAGACCGGTTCCCCCGACGTGCTTTGCACATAGGTGGCTTGCGGGCGATTGTCTCTCCAACTTTAATTGAACCAAGTATGGCTACGCTCGGTCCTTGCGAAGGTTAAAAAGGAGTCTATTTGACAAACTATCGTTGTGGTTTTGATGCGTAGGTGAGATTGGTTCTTGCTTAAGCCCATAGCAGCCACGTAAAACTTGCAACAACAAAATAGAGGACGTCTAACTTGTTTTTGCAGGGCATGTTGTGATGTGATATGGTCAAAACATGATGCTGAATTTTATTGTATGAGATGATCATGTTTTGTAACCGAGTTATCGGCAACTGGCAGGAGCCTTATGGTTGTCATTTTATTGTATGCAATGCAATCGCGATGTAATGCTTTAATTTTATCACTAAGCGGGAGCAATAGTCGTAGAAGCACAAGCTTGGTGAGACGACAACGATGCTACGATGGAGATCAAGGTGTCACGCCGGTGACGATGGTGATCACGACGGTGCTTCGAAGATGGAGATCACAAGCACAAGATGTTGATGGCCATATCATATCACTTATATTGATTGCATGTGATGTTTATCCTTTTATGCATCTTATCTTGCTTTGATTGATGGTAGCATTATAAGATGATCTCTCACTAAATTATCAAGAAGTGTTCTCCCTGAGTATGCACCGTTGCGAAAGTTCTTCGTGCTGAGACACCACGTGATGATCGGGTGTGATAGGTTCTACGTTCAAATACAACGGGTGCAAAACAGTTGCACACGCGGAATACTCAGGTTATACTTGACGAGCCAAGCATATACAGATATGGCCTCGGAACACGGAGACCGAAAGGTCGAGCGTGAATAATATGGTAGATATGATCAACATAACGATGTTCACCATTGAAAACTACTCCATCTCACGTGATGATCGGTTATGGTTTAGTTGATTTGGATCACGTAATCACTTAGAGGATTAGAGAGATGTCTATCTAAGTGGGAGTTCTTTAATTAATTTGATTAACTGAACTTAAATTAATCATGAAACTTAGTACCTGATTAGTATCTTGCTTGTTTATGTTTGATTGTAGATAGATGGCTCGTGCTGTTGTTCCGTTGAATTTTAATGTGTTCCTTGAGAAAGCAAAGTTGAAAGATGATGGTAGCAATTACACGGACTGGGTCCGTAACTTGAGGATTATCCTCATTGCTGCACAGAAGAATTACGTCCTGGAAGCACCGCTGGGTGCCAGGCCTGCTGCAGGAGCAACGCCGGATGTTATGAACGTCTGGCAGAGCAAAGCTGATGACTACTCGATAGTTCAGTGTGCCATGCTTTACGGCTTAGAATCAGGACTTCAACGACGTTTTGAACGTCATGGAGCATATGAGATGTTCCAGGAGTTGAAGTTAATATTTCAAGCAAATGCCCGGATTGAGAGATATGAAGTCTCCAATAAGTTCTATAGCTGCAAGATGGAGGAAAACAGTTCTGTCAGTGAGCATATACTCAAAATGTCTGGGTATAATAATCACTTGATTCAATTGGGAGTTAATCTTCCAGATGATTGCGTCATTGACAGAATTCTTCAATCACTGCCACCAAGCTACAAGAGCTTCGTGATGAACTATAATATGCAAGGGATGAATAAGACTATTCCCGAGCTCTTCGCAATGCTGAAAGCTGCGGAGGTAGAAATCAAGAAGGAGCATCAAGTGTTGATGGTCAACAAGACCACTAGTTTCAAGAAAAAGGGCAAAGGGAAGAAGAAGGGGAACTTCAAAAAGAATGGCAAGCAAGTTGCTACTCAAGAGAAGAAACCCAAACCTGGACCTAAGCCTGAAACTGAGTGCTTCTATTGCAAGCAGACTAGTCACTGGAAGCGGAACTGCCCCAAGTATTTGGCGGATAAGAAGGATGGCAAGGTGAACAAAGGTATATGTGATATACATGTTATTGATGTGTACCTTACTAATGCTCGCAGTAGCACCTGGGTATTTGATACTGGTTCTGTTTCTAATATTTGCAACTCGAAATAGGGACTATGGATCAAGCGAAGATTGGTTAAGGACGAGGTGACGATGCGCGTGGGAAACGGTTCCAAAGTCGATGTGATCACCGTCGGCACGCTACCTCTACATCTACCTTCGGGATTAGTATTAGACCTAAATAATTGTTATTTGGTGCCAGCGTTAAGCATGAACATTATATCTGGATCTTGTTTGATGCGAGACGGTTATTCATTTAAACCAGAGAATAATGGTTGTTCTATTTATATGAGTAATATCTTTTATGGTCATGCACCCTTGAAGAGTGGTCTATTCTTGTTGAATCTCGATAGTAGTAACACACATATTCATAATGTTGAAGCCAAAAGATGCAGAGTTGATAATGAGAGTGCAACTTATTTGTGGCACTGCCGTTTAGGTCATATCGGTGTAAAGCGCATGAAGAAACTCCATTCTGATGGACTTTTGGTACCACTTGATTATGAATCACTTGGTACTTGCGAACCGTGCCTCATGGGCAAGATGACCAAAACACCGTTCTCCGGTACTATGGAGAGAGCAACAGATTTGTTGGAAATCATACATACAGATGTATGTGGTCCGATGAATATTGAGGCTCGTGGCGGATATCGTTATTTTCTCACCTTCACAGATGATTTAAGCAGATATGGGTATATCTACTTAATGAAACATAAGTCTGAAACATTTTAAAAGTTCAAGGAATTTTAGAGTGAAGTTGAAAATCATCGTAACAAGAAAATAAAGTTTCTACGATCTGATCGTGGAGGAGAATATTTGAGTTACGAGTTTGGTGTACATTTGAAAAATTGTGGAATAGTTTCGCAACTCACGCCACCCGGAACACCACAGCGTAATGGTGTGTCCGAACGTCGTAATCGTACTTTACTAGATATGGTGCAATCTATGATGTCTCTTACTGATTTACCGCTATCGTTTTGGGGATACGCTCTAGAGACGGCCGCATTCACGTTAAATAGGGCACCATCAAAATCCGTTGAGATGACACCTTATGAACTATGGTTTGGCAAGAAACCAAAGTTGTTGTTTCTGAAAGTTTGGGGCTGCGTTGCTTATGTGAAAAAGCTTCAACCTGATAAGCTCGAACCCAAATCGGAGAAATGTGTCTTCATAGGATATCCAAAGGAAACTATTGGATACACCTTCTATCACAGATCCGAAGGCAAGTCTTTTGTTGCTAAATCGGAAACTTTCTAGAGAAGGAGTTTCTCTCGAAAGAAGTGAGTGGGAGGAAAGTAGAACTTGACGAGGTAACTGTACCTGCTCCCTTACTGGAAAGTAGTACATCACAAAAAACCGTTCCAGTAACACCTACACCAGTTAGTGAGGAAGCTAATGATAATGATCATGAAACTTCAGATCAAGATACTACTGAACCTCGTAGATCAACCAGAGTAAGATCCGCGCCAGAGTGGTACGGTAATCCTGTTCTGGAAGTCATGCTACTAGATCATGATGAACCTATGAACTATGAAGAAGCGATGGTGAGCCCAGATTCCGCAAAATGTCTTGAAGCCATGAAATCTGAGATGGGATCCATGTATGAGAACAAAGTATGGACTTTGGTTGACTTGCCCGATGATCGGCAAGCAATTGAGAATAAATGGATCTTCAAGAAGAAGACTGACGCTGACGGTAATGTTACTGTCTACAAAGCTCGACTTGTCGCAAAAGGTTTTTGACAAGTTCAAGGGGTTGACTACGATGAGACCTTCTCACCCGTAGCGATGCTTAAGTCTGTCCGAATCATGTTAGCAATTGCCGCATTTTATGATTATGAAATTTGGCAAATGGATGTCAAAACTGCATTCCTGAATGGATTTCTGGAAGAAGAGTTGTATATGATGCAACTAGAAGGTTTTTTCGATCCAAAGGGAGCTAACAAAGTGTGCAAGCTCTAGCGATCCATTGATGGACCGGTGCAAGCCTCTCGGAGTTGGAATAAATGCTTTGATAGTGTGATCAAAGCATTTGGTTTTATACAGACTTTCGGAGAAGCCTGTATTTACAAGAAAGTGAGTGGGAGCTCTGTAGCATTTCTGATATTATATGTGGATGACATATTACTAATTGGAAATGATATAGAATTTCTGGATAGCATAAAGGGATACTTGAATAAGAGTTTTTCAATGAAAGACCTCGGTGAAGCTGCTTACATATTAGGCATAAAGATCTATAGTGATAGATCAAGACGCTTAATTGGACTTCCACAAAGCACATACCTTGACAAGATTTTGAAGAAGTTCAAAATGGATCAAGCAAAGAAAGGACTCTTGCCTATGTTACAAGGTGTGAAGTTGAGTAAGACTCAATGCCCGACCACTACAGAAGATAGAGAGAATATGAAAGATGTTCCTTATGCCTCAGCCATAGGATCTATCATGTATGCAATGCTGTGTACCAGACCTGATGTGTGCCTTGCTATAAGTCTAGCAGGGAGGTACCAAAGTAATCCAGGAGTGGATCACTGGACAACGGTCAAGAACATCCTGAAATACCTGAAAAGGACTAAGGATATGTTTCTCGTATATGGAGGTGACAAAGAGCTCGTCGTAAATGGTTACGTTGATGCAAGCTTTGACACTGATTCGGATGATTCTAAATCGCAAACCGGATACGTGTTTACATTAAATGGTGGAGCTGTCAGTTGGTGCAGTTCTAAACAAAGCGTCGTAGCGGGATCTACATGTGAAGCGGAGTACATAGCTGCTTCAGAAGCAGCGAACGAAGGAGTCTGGATGAAGGAGTTCATATCCGATCTAGGTGTCATACCTAGTGCATCGGGTCCAATGAAAATCTTTTGTGACAATACTGGTGCAATTGCCTTGGCAAAGGAATCCAGATTTCACAAGAGAACCAAGCACATCAAGAGACGCTTCAAATCCATCCGGGATCTAGTCCAGGTGGGAGACATAGAGATTTGCAAGATACATACAGATCTGAATGTTGCAGACCCGTTGACTAAGCCTCTACCACAATCAAAACATGACCAACACCAAGGCTCCATGGGTGTTAAAATCATTACGGTGTAATCTAGATTATTGACTCTAGTGCAAGTGGGGGACTGAAGGAAATATGCCCTAGAGGCAATAATAAAATTATTATTTATTTCCTTATAATCATGATAAAGGTTTATTATTCATGCTAGAATTGTATTAACCGAAAACATAATACATGTGTGAATACATAGACAAACAAAGTGTCACTAGTATGCCTCTACTTGACTAGCTCGTTAATCAAAGATGGTTATGTTTCCTAACCATGAACAATGAGTTGTTATTTGATTAACGGGATCACATCATTAAGAGAATGATCTGATTGACATGACCCATTCCATTAGCTTAGCACCTGATCGTTTAGTATGTTGCTATTGCTTTCTTCATGACTTTTACATGTTCCTATAACTATGAGATTATGCAACTCCCGTTTACCGGAGGAACACTTTGGGTACTACCAAACATCACAACGTAACTGGGTGATTATAAAGGAGTACTATAGGTGTCTCCAAGGGTACATGTTGGGTTGGCGTATTTCGAGATTAGGTTTTGTCACTCCGATTGTCGGAGAGGTATCTCTGGGCCCTCTCGGTAATACACATCACATAAGCCTTGCAAGCATTGCAACCAATGAGTTAGTTGCGGGATGATGTATTACAGAACGAGTAAAGAGACTTGCCGGTAATGAGATTGAACTAGGTATTGGATACCGACGATCGAATCTCGGGCAAGTAACATACCGATGACAAAGGGAACAATGTATGTTGTTATGCGGTCTGACCGATAAAGATCTTCGTAGAATATGTAGGAGCCAATATGGGCATCCAGGTCCCACTATTGGTTATTGACCGGAGACGTGTCTCGGTCATGTCTACATTGTTCTCGAACCCGTAGGGTCCGCACGCTTAAGGTTACGATGACAGTTTTATTATGAGTTTATGCATTTTGATGTACCGAAGGTTGTTCGGAGTCCCGGATGTGATCAAGGACATGACGAGGAGTCTCGAAATGGTCGAGACATAAAGATTGATATATTGGAAGCCTATATTTGGACATCGGAAGTGTTCCGGGTGAAATCGGGATTTTACCGGAGTACCGGGAGGTTACCGGAACCCCCCGGGAGCCATATGGGCCTTAGTGGGCTTTAGTGGAAAGGAGAAAGGGGCAGCCCAAGGTGGCCGCGCGCCTCCCCCCTCCCCTAGTCCTATTAGGACTAGGAGAGGTGGCCGGCCCCCCTCTCCCTCTTTCCCCCTCGGGGAATCCTAGTCCAACTAGGATTGGGGGGGAGTCCTACTCCCGGAAGGAGTAGGACTCCTCCTGCGCCCACCTCCTGGCCGACGGCCCCCTCCCCCTTGGCTCCTTTATATACCGAGGCAGAGGCACCCCAGAAACACACAAGTTGATCCATGTGATCTATTCCTTAGCCGTGTGCGGCGCCCCAGCCACCATAGTCCTCGATAATACTGTAGCGGAGTTTAGGCGAAGCCCTGCTGCTGTAGTACATCAAGATCGTCACCACGCCGTCGTGCTGACGAAACTCTTCCCCGACACTTTGCTGGATCGGAGTCCGGGGATCGTCATCGAGCTGAACGTGTGCTCGAACTCGGAGGTGCCGTAGTTTTGGTGCTTGATCGGTTGGATCGTGAAGACGTACGACTACTTCCTCTACGTTGTGTCAACGCTTCCGCAGTCGGTCTGCATGGGTATGTAGACAGCACTCTCCCCTCTCTTTGCTATGCATCACATGATCTTGCGTGTGCGTAGGAATTTTTTTGAAATTACTACGAAACCCAACACGTGCATACCCTGGCCCGGTAAGCAGACATAACCTTGTGTGCTCGTTTTTGTTTTTATGGTACCTTGTCCCCGTTTGGGCTCGTTTTGACACAATGGTGGCCGTTGGTGTCTTTGGTAGACACGGGGCCACCCAAGACCTAGCCCTGAGAGGGAGATGGTCGGAGTGGCTGGGGAGAGTGCATGACAAAGTGAGGGTTTCATCGGAATATTTTGGTCCACCCGAATGGGACTATGAGGCCAGGTATTCCGTATTGTGGGTAAAGTGCGCTACCTCTGCAGAGTGTATTTAATCTATCGATAGCCGCCCCCTCGGTTATGGGCAAGACTCGGGAGTAAGTCACACCATGGATCAACTTTTATAATAAATCTTGCAAACTAAATGATTGTTGTGATGCATTGTTTCGTGGTGAACCTTGAACACTCGAGGTGTTTATGAGTAATTGATTTCAGGTGTGCCCCAGTGTGGTCACCGTTTGGTTATGAGTCTGGTAAGCGAGTCCGTGTGACTCGGTGCACTGTTTGGCTGCATTGCATCTGTGGTATTTCTTGCATTGATTTAACCTGATTAATTATCATGATATTGTCTGTCATCATGCCTATGTTAGTTGTGAGCTTGCAAGTACATTCAATGTACTGACCTGGCGTGTTATGCCAGCTTTTAGGCAAGTCGATTCGCATCGGAGCGCACCTCGTGTCTAGGTCGTGTCCACATCGGTGTCCCTGTGCTATGGAGTTCCACTTCGTCGTCTTGCACTGCCGCGTACTTCGCGTGATCGAGGCCCCAACCATGTTCATTAAACAATGTGCAAACTGTCCAGCAGCACCATGTGTGCCGCTTGGCCTCGTATCTCAATGTAATATCAGACCTATCTATTCCGCTAGTATCAATAAAGCGGTTGTTTCTGTATCATGTTGTTGTGTATTGCCAGAAGACTCGATCTCTGGGCTGGCAATGCAGGGTAAACCGGTTGCTCTGAGCCGCGCTGATTGTAGGACATGCTAGACCGGTAGTGCGTTAGCAAAGCGGTAGATAGCTTCGTTTGAGTGCCGGTGGTCATAGAAATTGGTTGTGCATTGCATGCATGTTTACTTGTTGTTATTACTAACCGTATGGTTTGTGATTGTAGATGGCACCAGTACCGTTCGTGTACCATCCTGAGCCAGCTCCGTACATATCGCTGCACCTGCTTCAGAACATGTGGCGACGACTCTATCTAGAGGGCGCCGATCCGGAGTATCTGGTGTATCGTGAGCATCTGGTCGGTGCATTGTATGAGTATTATGCTGAGGTCACTCTACACCACAGTACCCCATCCGGCGCTTACACTCACCTGACTAAGGGTGGTCTTGCTTCTACGCCATCTCAGGCGGTTCAGTTTGCTGCTATCGAGGCTCTTGTAGACTTACGCTACAACGAGGTTCGCATGCACACCCACCCTGGTCTTTTCTACTACCCATCTTTGCACGAGAATGGGATTAACCGTTTTCCTTTGATTAACCCGGTGTGCAATCGTCCCACTAGCCACCTTTCTCGCTACATCACTACTAGTTATCTCCTTAACTACAAGTTACTTCCGAAGCTTACACGCGCTCATGCAGCTCTCGCGGCTGCTCGTATGAGGAACCCTATGCCCGCTCTCATCTATACTTCTGCTCCAGTTCCTCCGACGACCTCGCAGGGTACCGTTAACCCTCTGACAATGAACCCTCGCAGCGCTCCTGCTGCATGGTCTTCTCTTGTCGCTACTCCTGCCGCTCCTATGCTTAGATCCCATCCCCCGCATGCCCCTGAGGGAGAGCCCTCGAGGCAGCGCCAACGCACCTCTCTTTCCCCGGAGATCTCTACAATCAGTTCAGGATCTGGGTCCGGCTCAGGAGACGAGCCTGCAGCAGCACCATCCGAGCAGTAGACCGTTAGTGTGTCGCTGTAGTCATGAGCATGATGTATGGCTGTAATCGCACTTGTCATGATGCGTAGTTTCATGTACGAGGGTAGTAGACCTATTGTGATGTTTACTTTCATGTTGGGGCTTTGTATAATTATGTCGACTCTTTTATTCGACTTTGTTTTCATTTGCTGTTTTATTCCGGGATTTGTCATTGGCTTTTTCCCCATTTTGGAATTTTCTCATCATGGTTGCTACGTATTGGGAAAACAAAAAATAGGATGACGCGTGGAGGCAGCAGTAGACAAACTGGTGAGGATGTCCTTGTCCGTCGCTCCGAAGACAGGCAGGACATTCCCCTAAGCCATGCCAGCCACCTCCGCCTCCACCGCCACAACCGCCTTCCACTGAGCAAATCCTGTGAATGTTTGAAGAAAGAAGGAGCAACGATCTGCTGGAAATATTGAAAAGTGTACAAGTTATGGTTGGGCAGAATGGAAACCAGAATGGCCGT
Organism: Triticum dicoccoides; assembly: GCF_002162155.2. Classification (NCBI taxonomy): domain Eukaryota; kingdom Viridiplantae; phylum Streptophyta; class Magnoliopsida; order Poales; family Poaceae; genus Triticum; species Triticum dicoccoides. Next base: position 587,710,843 of record NC_041392.1, on the reverse strand, counting down.
CATTCCAAGCTGTCAGATTTTCAGCGAACCAAGCCTCCCAGTTTCAGCCACGCTACTGATCCTTTGGATGCCGACGACTAGCTAAGGACTATTGAGAGGAAATTGGAGATTGCTCGCACTGAAGGATACAAGGTTCCCTTCGCAACGCATTATCTCGAAGGAGCTGCCGCTATATGGTGGGATAATGCCAAAACAATATGGCCTGCAGATGAGGAAATTACTTGGAGAAAATTCAAGGATCATTTCCGCAAGTATCATATTCCCACCGGAGTCATGAAGATCAAGCAACGCGAATTTCTTGCTCTCACTCAAGGCAGCATGACCGTCAACGAGTACCTGAATAAATTCAACCATATGGCCCGCTATTCTCTCCACGATGTGGCCACAGAAGAGAGGAAGATTGATCATTTTCTTGGAGGCCCGAATCAGCATCTCAAGTACACTCTTAGCATTTTTGATTTCCCATACTTCTTGACTCTGGTGAACAAGGCTCTCATCACAAAAAGGGAACACAAGCTCCTACACGACAACAAGCCAGCTGCTAATGACCACAAGTGCAAATTCAAGCCAAAGAAGGATATGCAACCAGTGCAAAAGGCTCGTACTTGGCAGCAGACTCAGGTGGAGTACAAACCCAATTGGCAGCAGAATGTCAACAAGACTACTACACAAGTCAAGAATGTCGTGGCCAGTGCGGTGCGTGACGATTGTCAGCGCAACAATTCGTGCTTCAGCTGTGGCCAAACCGGACACTACGCCCGACAGTGTCCCAAGAACACAGATAACCCACAAGTATAGGGGATCGCAACAGTTTTCAATAAGTAAGAGTGTCGAAACCCACGAGGAGCTAAAGGCAGAACAGATATTCCCTCAAGTTCTATCGACCACCGATACAACTCTACGCACGCTTGACGTTTGCTTTACCTAGAACAAGTATGAAACTAGAAGTACTTTGTAGGTGTTGTTGGATAGGTTTGCAAGATAATAAAGAGCATGTAAATAAAAAGTAGGGGCTGTTTAGACGAAGACACAACTAAGTTAGTTTTAGTAGAGAGCTTTTTGTTACGAGAAAGTTATTTGTCCCTAGGCAATCGGTAACTAGACCGGTAATCATTATTGCAATTTTATATGACGGAGAGGCATAAGCTAACATTATTTCTCTACTTGGATCATATGCACTTATGATTGGAAATCTAGCAAGCATCCGCAACAACTAAAGATCATTAAGGTAAAACCCAACCATAGCATTAAAGTATCAAGTCCTCTTTATCCCATACACAACAACCCCCTTACTCGGGTTTGTGTTTCAGTCACTCACGCAACCCACTATAAGCGAATCTTGAACGTATTGCAACACCCTATAGCGGGAATCCCTCACGCTTGCGCGACACGGAGAGCACCATAGGACAACACCAATAATAAAACATGCAACTGGAACCAATCTTGATCATCAAATAGCCCATAGGACAAAACAGATCTACTCAAACATCATAGGATAGCCATACATCATTGGGAAATAATATATAGCATTGATCACCATGTTTAAGTAGTGATTACAGCAGGTAAGAGAGAGGTTACACCGCTGAATAGAGGGGGAAGAGTTGGTGATGATGGCGGTGAAGTTGTTGGTGAAGATTGCGGTGATGATGATGGCCACGACAGCGTTCTGGCGCCACCAGAAGAGAAGGGGAGAGGGGGGGCCTTCGTCTTCTTCTTCCTTGACCTCCTCCCTAGATGGGAGAAGGGTTTCCCCTCTGGTCCTTGGCCTCCATGGCGTGGGAGGGGCGAGAGCCCCTCCGAGATTGGATCTGTCTCTCTGTCTCTCTCTGTTTCTGCGTTCTCATATTCTTCCCTCTCACCATTTCTTATATTACCGGAGATTCGTAACTCCGATTGGGCTGAAATTTTAACACAATATCTATCCGGATATTAGCTTTCTTGCGGCGAAAGAAGGGCATCAACCACCTTACGGGGTGGCCACAAGGGTCAGGGGCGCGCCCCCCCTGCCTCATGGGCCCCTCGAGCATCGTCTCGCATGGATTTTTCTTCCCAAAAATCATATATATTGCAAAGAAAACTCCGTCAGTTTTTATTCCGTTTGGACTCCGTTTGATATGGATATTCTGTGAAACAAAAAACATGTAACAAACAGGAACTGGCACTGGGCACTGGATCAATATGTTAGTCCCAAAAATAGTATAAAAGTTGCCAAAAGTATATGAAAGTTGTAGAATATTGGCATGGAACAATAAAAAATTATAGATACGACGGAGACATATCAGCATCCCCAAGCTTAATTCATGCCCGTCCTCGAGTAGGTAAATGATAAAAAAGGTAATTTTTGATGTGGAATGCTACCTAGCATAATCTTAATCACATATCTAATCATGGCATGTATATTAAGATACGAGTGATTCAAAACAATAGTCTATCATTTGACATAAAAACAATAATACTTCAAGCCTACTAATAAAGCAATCATGTCTTTTCAAAATAACATGGCCAAAGAAAGCTATCCCTACAAAATCATATAGTCTGGCTATGCTCCATCTTCACCACACAAAATATTCACATCATGCACAACCCCGATGACAAGCCAAGCAGTTGTTTCATACTTTTGACGTTCTCAAACCTTTTCAACTTTCACGCAATACATGAGAGTGAGCCATGGACATAGCACTATAGGTGGAATAGAATGGTGGTTTTTTTTAATATTGGATAGAATGGTGGTTGTGGATAAGACAAAAAAGAAGAAGATAGTCTCACATCAACTAGGCGTATCAACGGGCTATGGAGATGCCTATCAATAGATATCAATGTGAGTGAGTAGTGATTGCCATGCAACTGATGCACTAAGAGCTATAAGTGTATGAAAGCTCAGACTGAAAACTAAGTGGGTGTGCACCCAACTTGCTTGCTCATGAAGACCTCAGGCGTTTGAGGAAGCCCATCATCGGAATATACAAGCCAAGTTCTATAATGAAAATTCCCACTAGTATATGAAATTGATAACTCAGGAGACTCTCTATATGAAGAACATGGTGCTACTCTGCAGCACAAGTGTGGTAAAAGGATAGTAACATTGCCCCTTCTCTCTTTTTCTCTCATTTTTTTTCTTTTCTTTTTTTCCCTTTTTTTGGGCCTTCTCTTTTTTTTGGCCTTTCTCTTTTTTTAATTTTTTCGTCCGGAGTCTCATCCCGACTTGTGGGGGAATCATATTCTCCATCATCCTTTCCTCACTAGGGCAATGCTATAATAATGATGATCATCACACTTCTATTTACTTACAACTCAATATTACAACTCAATATCTAGAACAAAGATATGACTCTATATGAATTCCTTCGGTGGCGTACCAGGATGTGCAACGATCTAGCGTAGACAAGCCATGAAAACATCATGCTAGCTATCTTACAATCATGCAAAGCAATATGACAATGAATACGCAAGTCATGTATATGATGATGATGGAAGTGGCATGGCAATATATCTCGGAATGGCTATGGAAATGCCATGATAGGTAGGTATGGTGGCTGTTTTGAGGAAGGTATATGGTGGGTTTATGGTACCGGCGAAAGTTGCGCGGTACTAGAGAGGCTAGCAATGATGGAAGGGTGAGAGTGTGTATAATCCATGGACTCAACATTAGTCATAAAGAACTCACATACTTATTGCAAAAGTCTATTAGCTATCGAAACAAAGTACTACACGCGTGCTCCTAGGGGGATAGATTGGTAGGAAAAGACCATCGCTCGTCCCCGACCGCCACTCATAAGGAAGACAATCAATAAATACCTCATGCTCCGACTTCGTTACATAACGGTTCACCATACGTGCATGCTACGGGAATCACAAACCTCAACACAAGTATTTCTACTAATCCACAACTACCCACTAGCATGACTCTAATATCACCATCTTTATATCGCAAAACTATTGCAAGGAATCAAACATATCATATTCAGTGATCTATAAGTTTTATGTAGGATTTTATGACTAACCATGTGAATGACCAATTCCTGTCATCTCTCTAAATAGATATAATTGAAGCAAGAGAGTTTAAGTCTTCCTACAAAAGATATGCCCGTTCTCTAACAAATATAAGTGAAGCAAAAGAGCATTCTACAAATGGCGGTTTTCTATGTAAAGAGAAACAGGCAATCCAAGATTCAAATGATATAAGTGAAGCACATGAAGCATTCTATAAAGCCATACTCAAAAGATATAAGTGAAGTGCATAGAGCATTCTATAAATCAACCAAGGACTATCTCATACCAGCATGGTGCATAAAAGAAAAATGAAAACTAAATGCATAATACGCTCCAAGATTGCACATATCGCATGAACGAAACGAATCCGAAAACATACCGATACTTGTGGAAGAAAGAGGGGATGCCTTCCGGGGCATCCCCAAGCTTAGACGCTTGAGTCTCCTTGAATATTTACTTGGGGTACCTCGGTCATCCCCAAGCTTGAGCTTTTGCCTCTCTTCCTTCTTCTCACATCGAGACCTGCTCGATCATCGAACACTTCATCCACACAAAACTTCAACAGAAAACTCGGTAAGATCCGTTAGTATAATAAAGCAAATCACTACTCTAAGTACTGTTGCAAACCAATTCATATTTTGTTTTTGCATTATAGCTACTGTAATATAACTTTTTCATGGCTTAATCCACTGATATTAATCGATAGTTTCATCAAAAACAAGCAAACTATGCATCAAAACAGAATCTGTCTAAAACACAACAGTCTGTAACAATCTGAACATTCATCATACTTCTGATACTTGTAAAATTTTACCAAAATTAGGAAAAATAAACAATTTTTATAGGAATACAAAAGAATCAGAACCGTTTGACGTTCCAGCTAAAAATGTAAAGTCGCGCACTACAGCCAAAGTTTCTGTCCTGCACCGTACAAACCATCAAGAAAATGTAAACATCCTAAAGGCAAACATTGGCACATTATTTTTATAATACAATGGAATTTTACAAGGGGATAATTATTTTTATTGAAAAGTTTCTGTAATCAAGATTCACAAAGTTGCCGTGAGCATGAACAAAGTTCAAGGAGCTCTCCCACTTCAACAATGCTTGTCTCTCTCACTTTCACTTTCCTTTTTGAAAAAGTTTTGGGTTCCCCTCTTTATTTTTGTTGTTTTTAAACTATATGAAAGAACTCAACAGAAATAAATGACTCTCTAAAACTTCCGGGTTGTCTCACTGACAGCGCTTTCTTTAAAGCCATTAAGCTAGGCATATAGTGCTCAAGTAATGGATCCACCCGGATCCCAAGGTATATCGAAGCCAATTTTAATTAACAATGATTTGTAATTTAGTAGTGAGCACAAAGTAACATATATCATGTAGCAACGAAGTCTAACTCTCTTCATATGCATCGGCATGTCATAAAAGAACAATTCATGCACACATAGTAAAGGCCAATGCATAGTATAAACAGTTTCTTGCAATTTTATCATATTGGAAACATAGAGAGGTGGAGATATAGTTCCTCTCTCATAATAATTGCAAGTAGGAGCAGCAAGCACATGCATATTATATTCATCAAAATCATCATGTGCAACGGTATAAGGCAACCCATCAATATAATCCTTAATAAGGGTAAACTTCTCTAATATAGTGTAGTTGGGAGAATTCAAAAAGATAATAGGACTATCATGTGTGGGTGCAATATCAACAATTTCAAGTTTAACATAAGAAACTATAGCAAGTTCATCTTCATAAGCATAATTCATATTGGCATCTTGGCCACAAGAATAACAAGCATCATCAAAAAGGGATATTTCGAAAGAATCAACGGGATCATAGCAATTATCATAGCATTCATCCTTCGGTAAGCATGAAGGGAAATTAAACAATGTATGAGTTGAAGAGTTACTCTCATTAGAAGGTGGGCACGGGTGATCAATCGGCTCTTCCTCCTTTTGTTCTTCGCTCTCCTCCTCATCTTTTTCATCCAATGAGCTCACAGTTTCATCAACTTCTTCTTCCATAGATTCTTGCAAAATATTAGTATCTTCTTGGACAGCGGAGACTTTATCAATAAGTGCATTAATATTAGAATTGTATTCATAATTCTCATAGCAATATCCAAGGATAGCTAAATTTTCAGGTCTATAAACCGAATCATCAAAATCTTCAAACTCTTTAAACATAGATTCAATTTCATAAGCACCCATAAAAGCAACAAATTCTTCTATTTGTTCCACATCATAGTAATCATATATACCATTAGCATAAGAATCTAAGGTTTTATTATCATTAAATTCGCATAAAAAGGGAAGGTGTGGAGCCTTCATCCTAGAGCAACAAGTATAATCATATCTCAAGCATAGTTGCCTAGCATACCACTTCAATATATGAATTTGATCCCATAATAGTTTCCCTTTTTGTGTCAAGCGGTAATCCCCAAAGTATTCACGTTGATCCAACATTACTCCCATTACATAATTGAATAGAGTTTTCTCATGATTATTAAAGTAGTACATAATATCTTTCACATAACCAGCATCGAGGGTTTTAGGAGGTTCCCCATCTCCATGAGCAGAAAGTACACCTAATTTTTTTGGTATTTCGTGTTCCATATCCATAACTAAAGATAAAGAACAACTAAGAACAGCAAATAAAAATTACTTAGTGATAAAGCAAACAAGCACACATGAGAATATTCACCCCACGCTATTGCTCCCCGGCAACGGCGCCAGAAAAAGGTCTTGATAACCCACAAGTATAGGGGATCGCAACAATTTTTGATAAGTAAGAGTGTCGAACCCAACGAGGAGCTAAAGGCAGAACAAATATTCCCTCAAGTTCTATCGACCACTGATACAACTCTACGCACGCTTGACGTTCGCTTTACCTAGAACAAGTATGAAACTAGAAGTACTTTGTAGGTGTTGTTGGATAGGTTTGCAAGATAATAAAGAGCATGTAAATAAAAAGTAGGGGCTGTTTAGATGAAGACACAACTAAGTTAGTTTTAGTAGAGAGCTTTTTGTTACAAGAAAGTTATTTGTCCCTAGGCAATCGATAACTAGAGCGGTAATCATTATTGCAATTTTATATGAGGGAGAGGCATAAGCTAACATACTTTCTCTACTTGGATCATATGCACTTATGATTGGAACTCTAGCAAGCATCCGCGACTACTAAAGATCATTAAGGTAAAACCCAACCATAACATTAAAGTATCAAGTCCTCTTTATCCCATACGCAACAACCCTCTTACTCAGGTTTGTGTTTCAGTCACTCACGCAACCCACTATAAGTGAATCATGAACGTATTGAAACACCCTACAGCGGGAATCCCTCACGCTTGCGCGACACGGAGAGCACCATAGGACAGCACCAATAATAAAACATGCAACTCAAACCAATCTTGATCATCAAATTGCCCATAGGACAACACAGATCTACTCAAACATCATAGGATAGCCATACATCATTGGGAAATAATATATAGCGTTGAGCACCATGTTTAAGTAGGGATTACAGCGGGTAAGAGAGAGGTTACACCGCTGCATAGAGGGGGGAAGAGTTGGTGATGATGGCGGTGAAATTGTTGGTGAACATTGCGGTGATGAAGATGGCCACTGCAGCGTTCCGGCGCCACCAGAAGAGAAGGGGAGAGGGGGGCCCTTCGTCTTCTTCTTCCTTGACCTCCTCCCTAGATGGGAGAAGGGTTTCCCCTCTGGTCCTTGGCCTCCATGGCGTGGGAGGGGCGATAGCCCCTCCGAGATTGGATCTGTCTCTCTGTCTCTCTCTGTTTCTGCGTTCTCGGATTCTTCCCTTTCACCGTTTCTTATATTCTCGGAGATCCGTAACTCTGATTAGGCTGAAATTTTAACACGATCTCTATCTGGATATTAGCTTTCTTGCGGCGAAAGAAGGGCATCAACCGCCTTACGGGGTGGCCACGAGGGTCAGGGGCACGTCTGCCCCCTGGGGCGCGCCCCCTGCCTCGTGGGCCCCTCGAGCATCGTCTCGCGTGGATTTTTCTTCCCAAAAATCATATATATTCCAAAAAATCTCCGTTAGTTTTTATTCCGTTTGGACTCCGTTTGATATGGATATTCTGCGAAACAAAAAACATGCAACAAACGGGAACTGGCACTAGGCACTGGATCAATATGTTAGTCCCAAAAATAGTATAAAATTTGCCAAAAGTATATGAAAGTTGTAGAATATTGGCATGGAACAATCAAAAATTATAGACACAACGAAGACGTATCAAACACGAAAAACGTGGCTCCATTTTAGCCGCAAATCAACTACATGGAGCCGTGTTCCACCCCAGATATGATCCAAGGGCAAATTCATCACATCTCCATAGATGAAGCCCAAGAGGACCCGGAAGTCATCATTGGTATGTTTCTTGTTAATGACATACCTGCCGTAATCTTATTTGACTCTGGGGCTTCCCACTCTTTTATTTCGTGGAGTTTTGCTTCCCAAAACAATTTTCTTTGCTTGATTTTGGGAAAGCACATGCTGGTACAATCCCCGGGATCCCTACTCAGAAGCAATCTCGTCTGCCGAAATTTGGAGATTGATATCAAGGGCGTCAAGTTTCCAACATCATTGATAATCATCGATTCCAACAAATTGGATGTTATTCTGGGGATGAATTGGTTAACCCAATACCAAGTCTGCATCAGCTGTGCGACCAGAGAATTTACCCTGAAAATATGGAAGGTCGCACCACAAGTTTCTATGCCCGCAAGCGCATCCCCACGAAAGATATGGTTTTCGCAGCCGTGGTAGAAGAGGTGGAATTAATCCTAGTGGTCAGTGAGTATCCAGATGTATTTCCTGAAGAATTGCCTGGCATGCCACCAGACCGAGAATTGGAGTTACTATTGACCTGGTGCCTGGAACCACTCCAATACATAAGAAATATTATCGGATGCCTTCCTCAGAATTGGTGGAATTGAAGAAACAACTGGATGAGATGCTGTAGAAAGGATACATTCGTCCAAGCTCTTCACCATGGGGATCACCATAAATCTTCATGGACAAAAAGGATGGCAGTCTACGAATGTGCGTAGACTACCGACAGCTGAATAACGTCACCATTAAAAACAAGTATCCACTACCAAGGATTGGCGATCTGTTTGATCAACTCAGTGGGGCCCAACTATTCTCAAAAATTGATTTGAGGACTAGAAATCATCAACTCAAGATAAAGAAGGAAGATATTCCTAAGACCGCGTTCACCACTCGGTACGGTCTTTATGAATACACCATTATGTCCTTCGGCCTCATCAACGCTCCTGCATTCTTTATGCATATGATGGACAAGGTGCTTATGGACTTCTTGGAAAAATTTGTGGTGGTGTTCATTGATGACATCCTCATTTACTCGAAGAGCAAGGATGAACACAAGGAGCATCTTCGAGCAGTTCTGCGAAGGCTTCGCGATCATCAATTTTATGCCAAATTCAGCAAATGTGAGTTTTGGCTCCAGCAAGTGGGATTCCTCGGACATATCCTCTTGGCAGAAGGAATCTCGGTGGACCCAAACAAGGTAAAGGACATACTTGAATGGTCCGCACCCACCACAGTCTCAAAATTCCGGAGTTTCCTTGGACTAGCCGGATATTATCGCCGTTTTATCGAAGGCTTCTCCAAGATCGCCAAGCCAATGACTGAGCTTCTCAAGAAGGATAATAAGTTCGTATGGACTGAGGACTGCGAACAGAGCTTCAACGAGTTAAAAACCAGGCTGACATCGGCACCCGTATTAACTCTTCCAGACATCTACCGCAGTTTTGATGTCCACTACGACGCCCCCAGAAAAGGATTGAGGTGTGTACTCATGCAAGATGGCAAAGTGGTGGCCTATGCACCTCGACAACTACGACAACATGAAGGGAACTATCCTACTCATGATCTGGAATTGGCTGCGGTGGTGCACGCTTTGAAAATCTGGAGACATTATCTGATTAGGAAGAAGTGTCAGATATTCGCCGACCATAAGAGTCTCAAGTATATATTCACTCATCCCAGCTTGAACCTTCGATAGCGAAGATGGCTCGAGTTGGTTAAGGACTACGACCTCGGAATAAATTATCACCCGGGCAAAGCTAATGTGGTGGCTGATGCCCTCAGCCGCAAACCAGCCAACCTTAATGCCCTAATGGATCCCTTACCTCCAGAGCTTTATGAAGAAATTGTTGGAAATATGCCCTAGAGGCAATAATAAATAGTTATTATTATATTTCCTTGTTCATAATAATCGTTTATTATCCATGCTATAATTGTATTGATAGGAAACTCAGATACATGTGTGGATACATAGACAACACCATGTCCCTAGTAAGCCTCTAGTTGACTAGCTCGTTGATCAATGGATGGTTACGGTTTCCTGACCATGGACATTAGATGTTGTTGATAACGGGATCACATCATTGGGAGAATGATGTGATGGACAAGACCCAATCCTAAGCATAGCACAAGATCGTGTAGTTCGCATGCTAAAGCTTTTCTAATGTCAAGTATCATTTCCTTAGACCATGAGATTGTGCAACTCCCGGATACCGTAGGAATACTTTGGGTGTGCCAAACGTCACAACGTAACTGGGTGGCTATAAAGGTGCACTACGGGTATCTTTGAAAGTGTCTGTTGGGTTGGCACGAATCGAGACTGGGATTTGTCACTCCGTGTGACGGAGAGGTATCTCTAGGCCCACTCGGTAGGACATCATCATAATGTGCACAATGTGATCAAGGTGTTGATCACGGGATGATGTGTTACGAAACGAGTAAAGAGACTTGCCGGTAACGAGATTGAACAAGGTATCGGGATACCGACGATCGAATCTCGGGCAAGTATCATACCGATAGACAAAGGGAATTATATACGGGATTGATTAAGTCCTTGACATCGTGGTTCATCCGATGAGATCATCGTGGAACATGTGGGAGCCAACATGGGTATCCAGATCCCGCTGTTGGTTATTGACCGGAGAGTCATCTCGGTCATGTCTACATGTCTCCCGAACCCGTAGGGTCTACACACTTAAGGTTCGGTGACGCTAGGGTTATAGAGATATTAGTATGCGGTAACCCGAAAGTTGTTCGGAGTCCCGGATGAGATCCCGGACGTCACGAGGAGTTCCAGAATGGTCCGGAGGTAAAGAATTATTTATAGGAAGTGCTGTTTCGGCCATCGGGACAAGTTTCGGGGTCACTGGTATTGTACCGGGACCACCGGAAGGGTCCCGGGGGTCCACCGGGTGGGGCCACCTGCCCCGGGGGGCCACATGTGCTGTAGGGGGTGCGCCTTGGCCTATATGGGCCAAGGGCACCAGCCCCAAGAGGCCCATGCGCCAAGAGAAGAGGAAAAGGAAGAGTCCTAAAGGGGGAAGGCACCTCCGAGGTGCCTTGGGGAGGAGGGACTCCTCCCTGGCCGCACCCTTCCTTGGAGGAAGGGCAAAGGCTGCGCCCCCCCTCTCCCTTGGCCCTATATATAGTGGGGGGAAGGGAGGTCAACCATACCTAAGCCCTGGCGCCTCCCTCTCCCTCCCATGACACATCTCCCTCCTCCCACAGCGCTTGGCGAAGCCCTGTTGGAATCCCGCTACTTCCACCACCACGCCGTCGTGCTGTTGGATCTCCATCAACCTCTCCTTCCCCCTTGCTGGATCAAGAAGGAGGAGACGTCGCTGCTCCGTACGTGTGTTGAACGCGGAGGTGCCGTCCGTTCGGCGCTAGGATCATCGGTGATTTGGATCACGACGAGTACGACTCCATCCACCCCGTTCTCTTGAACGCTTCCGCGCGCGATCTACAAGGGTATGTAGATCCACTCCTCCCTCGTTGCTAGATGACTCCATAGATAGATCTTGGTGACACGTAGGAAAATTTTGAATTTATGCTACGTTCCCCAACAGAAATCATGTAGCTAAACTTGGTGATTACTGACGCCCACCTTACCAATATATTGGAAGTTGCCCCTACTCTCGAAGAAGAAATCCGCAGTGCTCAGGCGGATGATAAGGTGTTACAAATATATGTTCAAAAGATACACCAAGGGCATGCACCGGATTTCTCTATGGATCAGCAAGGCTCGCTAAGGTTCCAAGGGAGACTTTGCATACCTAACCAAGAAATTCTGAAGATGAAAATATTGGCATAAGCGCATGAAGCACCATACTCAATTCACCCCGGTGGTACCAAAATGTATGAGGACCTTCGTCAGGTATTTTGGTGGGATGGAATGAGGAAATACATCGCATACTTTGTGGCCTATTGCGACATATGCAGTAAGGTAAAGGCGGCACATCAAAAACCCGCCAGTCTCCTCTAGCCTCTGCGGTATCCCAACGGAAATGGGATGATATTTGCATGGATTTCATCACCGGATTACCAAGGTCTCATCGAGGAAATGACACGATATGGGTCATAGTGGACACCTTAACCAAGGTGGAACACTTCCTGCCTATCCGGACTACATACCGTGCAAATCAACTCGCACAGTTGTATGTACCAAGAATCGTCAGTCTGCATGGAGTACCCAAGACTATCAACTCCGAGAGGGGATCTCTGTTCACCTCCACATTTTGGTCCCGGCTACATCAAGCCTTGGGGACCGCTCTGAAGTACAACACGGCCTATCATCCTCAAACAGATGGACAGACTGAGCGAGTAAATCAAATACTCGAGGATATGCTCCGTGCATGCACATTGGCCCAAGGAACCAAGTGGGAAGACTGTCTGCCCTACGCCAAGTTTTCCTACAACAGCAGTTTCCAGGCCAGCTTAAAGTTGTCACCCTATGAAGCCCTATATGGCCGAAAATGCCGCACCCCATTGAATTGGTCTCAAACCAGAGACAGTCGCATTTTCGGGACTGATTTAATGCTCGAAGCGGAGAAGCAAGTCAAGGAAATCCGATACAAACTGCAACTAGCCAAATCCCGACAGAAGAGCTACTATGATGCCAAACATCGCAAGATCAGCTTCGAACCCGGAGAACACGTATATCTCTGAGTCACCCCTATGAAAGGAGTCAAGAGGTTTCAGACCCAAGGAAAATTGGCACCCAGATATATTAGTCCATTCCCCGTCATGGCCAGAGTCGGAACAGTTGCATACCAGCTGGAATTGCCACCAGAATTGTCAGAAGTACACAATGTGTTTCACCTCTCACAGCTAAGGAGATGTATCTCGCCACCGGAGAAAAGGACTGATATGGCCGAAATAGAATTGGCTAAGGATTTTACTTATGAAGAGAAGCCAATCAGAATATTGGATCAGACAGAAAGGGTCACTCGCAACAAAGAGGTAAGGTTTTACAAGGTTTAGTGTGAGCATCACACCGAAGAAGAAGCAACTGGGAAAGAGAGGATTTTTTAAGGACTGCATACCCAGAATGGTTTTCCCAAGCAACCGAATCTTGAGGACGAAATTCATCCTAAGTGGGGGAGGTTTGTGACAGCCTGGATTTTGCCTTCTCCCTTTTTCCGGACTTGCCTTCTCTCTTTTTCCGGACTTGGTTTTCATCGTGGTTTTTGCCCTGATTTGATTTGGGTTTTGAATCATTTCAAATGGACTTGTCACTTGGACATAACCTTGACTTTCACTCAAGTGACCTATCTACCTTATTCTTCTGACAAATTCCCAAAATAATCAAATGAATATGTTTCCTAAAAGAAAAATATTCATTTTCCCCTCTAAAACTCACTTCAGAAACTTGTGCTCCAAAGCAACCTAATTTTTTCTTGCTCAGAAAAATCTGAGATAAAATCATGAATATTCTTAGAACCCTGGCACACCTTCCCATGCAAAAATATTGCATCACTTTTTGTAATATTTTTGCTGTAGAAAATCTTTTCACTTCTGGTCCAGAAATGCACTTTGTACAACAAGTGCATGTTTCCTTTAGCTTTTGGCCTTGAGCTTTCTTGAGCTTAAACACCCTCTTAAGAAACCCTAAACCCCAGGAGATCAGCCCTAATGGCCTTCTACAGGGTGGCCAAACTTGGCGACCAAGTTTCTGGTCAGAAACTTGCTAGCTTAGTAAAGTCCAATCTGGTCGGCCTGGGTATGAGCCATCACCTCTCCTAGATGTAACACTGCACGGTCGAGCATGTAGAAAAGGTTTGGACACTCCTAGACATCATTTTGACCATGCCAGCTTGGTGACCACGCGAGGACACGGCGCCTGGCAGCGTCTCGACGTGCTCTGGCTGTCGCCTCGCCCTCTGTTTCACGCGTGCTCGTTGCAGTGCTCGCCGCCGACTGCCGCACCGTGCCACAAGCCTCGACCCATCACCCTTGACCGCTCCCTGGCGCTCGCCGACGCTGGAGCCGCCGCAACAAGCACAAGCGCGTCGCGTCCAAAACACCACAGTGCGCGCGTGCACTTGTCCTCTTCTCCAACCGCCTCCTGTGCTCGTCCGCGAGCGTGGGCAAGCTCTTGCGTTAATGCTGAGCCTTGCCCCCTCGCGTTGGAGCTTCTCGTCGATGTTTGCTGCATGTCTAGAGCGCTCCAGTGGCGACACGTCCCCCCTCTTGCTCCGGCTATATATAGCGCGCCCCTCCTCGTTTTCGAGCCAAGCCACACTCCCCACAAACCCCACGAACACATAGAACGACCGCAACTCGGTCGGGCAGGCCTCTGGCGGTCGCCCCGACCCGAGGACTCCGGCGATCCCCGCAGGCCAGCCGCCCTCTCTGGTGCCTCTCGAGCTCAAGCAACTGCTTGGGCGGAGCATTGGTGGTCCGTTGATGCTGCCTGGACACCGCCAAACCCTCGGAGCCGCCCCTAGCCGCCGTCTTCAACCTCATCGGTGAACTCCGTCCACCACCGAAGCTTGCGAGCTCGAGCGCGAGCCACTCCGTCCACCTCTTGCCAAGCCACGGGTACGGGCAGGTGCGCCTCGAGCCCCGCTTCAATCCTATCCCTCTAGCCTAGCCCCAAACCCCCTCGTCGCCGACGTGAGCCCCGGCGAAGCGCCGCCCCCCCCCTCTGATCCCGATCCCCCTCTCTCTCCTGACAGGTGGGGCCCAGTGTCAGCCTCACCACTCGCGCCCGAAGCGGTAGGAGTGGAGGCGCACTCCCGCTTTACGCCTTCGACGTCACACCTCCCCAGATTTCTGTTTATTTCAAATTTAATTCAGAAATTTGACTAAACTTTGACTAGACACCATTTCTAAACCATAAGTCCAAATGAATTGATTCTTTTTGCATTGTCTTTGTTACAGAAAGCTCTAGCAGCACACCAAAGGGTGGGTTTTCTCTGCTGTCTAGAATTTCTGGTGATTTTTAGAATGTGTTTTGACATTTATCTTTGTGGATTTAAATTATTTTCAGAAGGAGAAGCTTGCCTTGAAGCAACCCAAGAGGAGTGTGATCCTCCTCTACACTAAGGCAAGCCACACCAGCATTTGGATGGTGTTATTTCAATATCTATGATTTTCTACTTGAATATGAGTTCTTATTTGCATTTAAAATTTGATAAATAAATTTGGTGAGTTGTTAGTTACCTTATTATGCACGATATGCTTGTTTTAGTTCCTGGTTGAATGCATGAACTTGTTTGGCTAAGTAGAGTAAGGTTTTGCATTAGTCATATTGCTATGGAAATTAATGGTAGTAGTTTTTACTAAGTGATATTTTCATTTAAATAAAGAACTAATAAAAATATTGCTTGAGGATTAAAATGAGTTATAACCAGAGAGTTTTGATCTTTAGTGTTGCAAGATAGTTATGTGGTTAAGTTTGATCGATGAATATGAGTTGTTTGCTTTGCATGACGTGTAGTTGCATGAAAAAACATTATATCATGTTATCGATAAAAAGTTTTTATAAAAGTTAAACTTGATTAAGTTCAACTTGAATATGATGTTGATCACATCATGGTGCCACTGAATCGGGTTTCTAGTTCAGTGCAACCACATTTACCTAATGGGAAGGTCTTGATTCAGTCCTTTGTTGTGGCTCTCACCAGTGCCTCCCGCGAGGGAAGGTTATGGGCATGCATACCCTGGCCCGGTAAGCAGACATAACCTTGTGTGCTCGTTTTTGTTTTTATGGTAGCTTGTCCCAGTTTGGGACCGTTTTGCCACAACGGTGGTCGTTGGTGTCTTTGGTAGACACAGGGCCACCCAAGACCTAGCCCTGAGAGGGAGATGGTCGGAGTAGCCGGGGAGAGTGCATGACAAAGGGAGGGTTTCGTCACAATATTTTGGTCCACCCGAATGGGAGTACGAGGCCAGGTATTCCATAGTGTGGGTAAAGTGCGCTACCTCTGCAGAGTGTATTTAATCTATCGAGAGCCGCGCCCTCGGTTATGGGCAAGACTTGGGAGTAAGTCACACCATGGATCAACTTTTATAATAAATCTTGCAAAACTAAATGATTGTTGTGATGCATTGTTTCGTGGTGAAACTTGAACACTCGACGTGTTTATGATTAATTGATTTCAGTTGTGACCCCGGTGTGGTCAACATTTGGTTACGAGGTAACCGCCTGGTAAGCGAGTCCGTGTGACTCGATGCACTGTTTGGCTGCATTGCATCTGTAGTATTTCTTGCATTGATTTAACCTGATTAATTATCATGATATTGTCTGTCATCGTGCCTATGTTTGTTGTGAGCTTGCAAGTACATTCAATGTACTGACCTGGCGTGTTATGCTAGCTTTCAGGCAAGTCGATTCGCATCGGAGCACACCTCGTGTCTAGGCCGTGGCCACATCGGTGTCCCTGTGCTATGGATTTCCACTTCGTCGTCTTCCGCTGCCGCGTAGTTCGCCTGATCAAGGCCCCAGCCATGTTCATTAAATAATGTACATATTGTCCAGCAGCACCGTGTGTGCCGCTTGGCCTTGTATCTCGATGTAATATTAGACCTATGTATTCCGCTAGTATCAATAAAGCGGTTGTTTCTGTACCATGTTGTTGTGTATTGCCAGAAGACTCGATCTCTGGGCTGGCAATGCAGGGTAAACCGGTTGCTCTGAGCTGGGGTGCCACATTTGACCTGCAGGTGGGCCTCTCTTGTCAGGTGGGTGGCGATGGCTCAGCCGTCGGGCATCATCATCCCTCTCCTCGTGCAGGAGGTAGCAAGGGTAGTGACGCGGGCGGCACGGGGAGGCGAGGGGCAGCCAAATCTAAGGGTGGCGTCCCCATCTGGTCTGGTTTCGGCCAGATCTGGAGTTTCTGTGAGGGTATCAAGATGGAACAATGGTGAGCTTGTAGCAGCGATGGCCCATCCATTGGGCATCATCATCCCTTTCCTCATGCAGGAGTAGCAGGGCAACGGCAACGGCACCGTGGCAACGCAGGCGGCAGGGGAGGCAAGGGGCAGCTAGATTCAGGGGTGGTGGCCTCATCTGGTATGGTTCCGTCTAGAGCCAGAGTCCGGCTATAGTGTGATCATGGCACGAAGGTGAGCTCATGGCGATGGCGTGACCTATACTTGAGAGAGATATGATGGAGAGTTTGGGTGAGAGAAGAGAGAAGATAGAGAAAGGAGAAGCAGAGGGCTCACCGGCGTTAGCCATAGGCAGAGTGGTCGGGCGCGAGGGCCCAATGCTCGGGAGGCAGGCGGCTGCGAGGGGAGGTCAGGAGGAGCTCCTCTATCTCAGCCTAGACTAACGAGAGAGACCCACCCGTAGGTCAAAACTGTTGGAAATATGCCCTAAAGGCAATAATAAATTGGTTATTATCATTTTTTTAGAATCACCAAGGGGAGCTCCCCCACCTGAATATATTACTCAAAAGAGTCACAGCAAGATTTGTTACATAGTTACATAGGCAAAGAACATCGAGCAGAGAGGAAAGACCGCCACGAGGAGACGGCCTCCCTGTCACCGGTTTTGAGAAGCCGGTGAGACCAAAGGTCAAGGTCTGAAAGGATTAGTTTACATGTATAGGTAGAACATCTATCAAGCGATCTGAACACTTTATCATTTCTTGCCTCCTATATCTTCCACATGATTGTGAGAAGCGGTAAGGGCCAGACGTGGTCCTATGTGGCCGGTGGGAGTTGGGCATCCCAAAGTTCACCGATGGCAGGGGAGGTGGGGGTGATGCTGAGTGGCTGCCACATGCGGGCCGCATATGGGCATGAGATGAAGAGGTGACTGGCGTCTTCAGTCAGAGCCCGGCATCGCGGGCATGCCGGGTCTGTGATGATATGCTTGTGGACGAGGTTTGCACGCATGTTTAGTCTGTCCTGGAAGAGGAGCCATGCGAAAATCTTGATCTTGTTTGGCACACGCGAGCACCAAATGAGGGTTGAATTTAAGTCGTTGTCCGGCTCGCATAGAAGAACAGCATAGGCTTCTTTGGTGGAGAAGCGTCTGCCCCCCAGGAGATAGCGTTCATCCTGTTCTAGCGATGGCATGAAGTCCTACAGCAAAGACAAAAGCGAAACCAATTCTTGTGTGGCCACAAAGGTTAAACGATTTCTCAAGTTATAGTCTAAACCGAAACGCATGATATTTTCCACCCTAACTAGTGGAACAAGGGAGTGGGAGAATAGGTTCGGGAAGGTGTGAGCGAGCGGTAGCTGCGTTAGCCAAGTATCAAGCCAAAAATTGGTTGAGGTTCCATTGTTGGTGAGGACAAAGGTTATTTTATGGAGAGTGGGCATTTGCAGGTTGATTGTTCTGCAAAGGTAGGATTGGTTGGAATCTGGAGCTACAAAGGCATTGGGGTGCTGTAAGGTAAGACAATCTTGCCAAGGGGTGTCTGAAGGTAGTAGAGAATTGGCAGCAAATTTCAAGAGTAAACATTTATTTTGAACATGCAGGTTTTTTAAGCCTAAACCACCAAACTTTTTTGGTTTACAAACGTTTTTCCAAGCGATTAAGCACTGGGCACCTGAGCAAGTGTCCTCTGCTGTCCAGAAGAAAGCGCGGCGAATAGCATCAATTGTTTTAGGATTTTTTTGGGGATAAGGAAGGCGGACATGTAGTAAGTTAGGATAGAGTCGAGGACTGAAGATATGAGTATGAGCCTGTCTCCTTTTGAGAGAAGTTTCGCCCGCCAGCCTGATAGGAATTTTTGCATATTTCAAGGACAGGGAGGAAGGCGTTTGCTGGTGATCAGGTGGGGGAGATAGGCAGCCTGAGGTATGTTCGGGGGAAAGAGACGGTGGAGCAGACAAGGATGGATGCAATGGCATTTGAGATGTGCTGGTCGGTGTGAAGTGTTGCAAGGGTCGTTTTGGAGAAATTGATAGAGAGATCGGTGGCTAGAGCAAAACCGTCTAAGATTTTTTTGAGCGCGGAGGCGGCCGGAGCGGAGACGGCGGCAACGATTAGTCTGTCATCTGCATATTGAAGGACTATTGTTGGGAGGTGAGAGAGAATTGGATGGTGAAGGGATGTGGGTTCTTTGTTCTGCAAGATTAGTTGTTGTGGGAGGTCTGCGACAATTATGAAGATATAGGGGGATATAGGGTCGCCTTGACGAAGGCCATTTTTGCAGGTGATCCAGCTGCCTGGAAGGCCATTTAGAAGTATCACTGTTTTTCCAGTGGTGAGGAGTTTTGTACCCAAAACCTGAATTTATCAGGGAAGCCTCTGATTGCTAATATTTTGTCCAGATATGTCCAAGAAATGGAGTCAAAGGCTTTCTTGAAGTCAAGTTTGATGATCATAGTTGGTAGTTTTCTAGTGTGGCAAGAATTTGTGAGGTCAGCAGCAAAGACAAAGTTTTCCGCTATGTTTCTGCCAGAGATGAAGCCAGTCTGGTTCCCGTGGACAAGTAGGGGTATGAGCGGCTTAATACGGTTAGTCATAAGTTTTGCGACGGCCTTGATGGGGCAATTTTGTAGCAAGATTGGTCTAAAAGCATCAGGTGAGACTACCGATTCTTTTTGGGTAGGAGAACTATGTGGGCTCAGTTGATCCGTTCGGCGTCACAAAGGCCAAGATGGAAGTCATTGAAGATATTGAGGATATGAGGTTTGAGAGTGAGATAGAATTTTTTTATAGAAGAAAGGTCTGAAACCGTCCGGTCCTGTGACAGCCTGGGTTTTGCCCCTTCTTATTTGCTTGATTTTTATTTGAAATTTTCTAAAACTTGGAGTTTCTGAATCTTTTCATATGGACTTCAACACTTGGGCATCCTTGGCTTTAACCCAAGTGCTTCACTTCCCTCCTAAGTCATTATTTCACTTCTGACCCACCCTAAAAAAATATTTGGAATATTTTTCTTAAAAGAAAAATATTAATTTTCTCTCTAAAACCCTAAGGCAGACCTGTTTGCTTCAAAGCAACCCCAATTTTTATGGCTCAGAAAAATCTGAGATAATTCACAAATATTCTGTGAACCCTAGTGCACCTTCCTGAGCAAAAATATTTCATCACTTTTTGGAATATTTTTGCTACAGAAAATCTTTTCTATTCTGGACAGAAATGGTGGTTTCTACAGCAATTACCATTTTACTTGCTCCATTTGACCGGAAATTTCTTATGCATCTTTACCTTAGTAACTTATCACTAGCCTCCAAAGCACAGCTTCAAACTCCAACCCATTTGACCACAGTAACATCACAAAGTTACTGACCAAAAATTTACTTGGTGTGTCAAAACTTCTCTACCGCACCTGGATCCAAACCAAATCGTGGTAACACTCAAAACTTCCACGAACAACATGCCAGACATTGAGTTTTTGCTTAGATCAACCTGATGTCATAGTTCACGCGGTGATCGCGTTCGTCCAGGCGTGCTGGCATGCGGCCGACGCGCTGTGCGACGCGCCCGAGCCTCTATTGCTCGCGTGCTCGCTTCCCCGCCTGCCCAACCTTGCCAAACCTCGCCACCATCATCGTCTCAATGCTCTTAACTCCTCCCTGGTGCTCGCCGATGCTGGAGCTCGCCGCAGCGAGCACGGGCAAGGTCTGGCTAGCCCAATAGTGCGGAGCGCACTGTGCTCGTCGCCACCCTCTTTATCATGTGCTCGTCTCCGCCCGCCCACAGTGGCCGCGTGACCTCCGTCGCCTTCTCCCCCTCTCACTGACGCCGCTCGTCGCCGGGCATCGTGAACAGGAGTCCACCGGCGGAGCCCGAAGCACCCTCGCCGCTCGCCTATATATAGAGCCCTCCCCAGCCTCCTCGAGCACCAGCCAATACTCACACACACCCCACAATCGAGTAGGAAGCCGGAGCCTGGTCGGGCAGGCCTCGGGCCGCCGTCCCTGAGCTTGAGCTCACCGGCGACCCCCTCTGGTCACCGCGGTAGCTCCAGCTCCTTCCAGGCCTGGGCGACCCCTCCAGGGCCTCTGACTCTCTCCGGTGAGGCCGTCTCGCCCGCTTGGAGCCCCTGGAGTGGCCTCTGCTCGCCGTCTTCCTCAACTCCGGCGACCTCCACATTCTGCCTCCGCTTGCGAGGTTGATTCCGACGCCGTCCGACCGCCCCTAGCTACGCTACGGGTATGGGCAGGTGCGCCTCAACCCCCTCCTGCCATCCCTCCCTCTCGATTGGGCCACGGAGCCCTCGTCGCCGGTGAGAGCTCCGGCGAAGCCGCGGCCCCCTCTGTTTCCCTCTCCCTCTTTCCCCACCTGACTAGCAGGGCCCGCTAGTCAGCCACTCAGTACGCGCGAAGCGGTATGAGTGGTGGCGCCCCTGGGCTTTACGCCTTCGACATCACCCCCAGTCTATTTCAAATTCGTTTGAATTTACAGAATACTTCAAACAGTCATAACTTTTCAACCATAAGTCCAAATGAATTGATTCTTTTTGCATTGAGTTCTTTGATAAGAAATCTAGTAGCTCACCAAAGATGAGATTTTTCTAAGCTGTCTAGAATTTCTGGTGATTTTTAGAAGTGTTCTTGATATTTTCTTGTTGTGTTTAAAACCATTTTCAGAAGGTGAAATTTGTCTTGAGGATCACTAGGAGGCTTGTGAACCTCATCTGCACTAAGGCAAGCCACAACAACATTTTCATGGTGCCATTTCAATATTTGTGATTTTCTTACTTGAATGAAAGGATTAATCCATGCATTTAAATGATTATGGAGTTATTTATATTCTGTTAAATATTGGTTAGTTTTTATGCTTGAGTTACATAATGGTTGAAACTAGTTTAGTGGATAAAGCAAGTTAAGATTTATTTGAGGTGATGTTAGAAATAATTTTGTTATGTATGTTAGCAATTATTTAAAGCTATGTTTTTTCCTCTTAGATTGATAAAAAGTTGTTAGAAAATGTTCTGTTAAATACTTGTTTAATCATATTATTTGTCTTATAGAATGTTTGAACCCAACTTAGTTATAAAGAAAGTAAGAGTTGTTGATAATGAAGTCTTTTTGACAAGCATATGAGAAATTTATCAAAGTTACTTTCTTGCGTAAGAAGTTAATAAAACTTGTGGCAAATTATTTTGGTTAAGTTGTGAGTCATTTGAGAAAGTAGAGTAAATTGAGTTGTTGACGTTGTGCTTGGTGTGTATAAGGATGACACCGGTCATTTTTATCATTATATGATGCATGTGTTATTTTGCATTTCATGGCATGCTATGACACCGGTCATTTTTTAGTTAAACCTGAATATAACTCGACTTGAATATACCATTGATTGGGTCATGGTGCCGCTGAATCGAGTTTCTTTCTAGTGCAACCACATTTGCCTTTGTGGGAAGGGCTTGATTCGGTCCATTGACACGGCCTCTGGTCGGTGCTTCCATCTAGGGAAGGTTATGTCGTGCTTGCCCTGGCCCGGTGAGCAGACATAATCTTGTGTGCTTGTTGATGAGATTATGGTATCGAGTCCCCGAGTGGGAGTGTTTTGACCACGACGGTGGTCGGGGTGTCTTTGGTAGACACGGGGCCACGCAGGACCAGCCCGTTGGGGGATTTGGGTCGGAGTGGCCGGGAGAGTGCTGTGGCAATGGAGGGGTTTTGTCGGAATGCCGTTGGTCCACCCGAATGGGAGTGCGAGGCCATGGGTTCCATGGTGTGGGTACAGTGTGCTACCTCTGTAGAGTGTGTAATCTATCGATAGTCAAGTCCACGGTTACGGACACCTCGTAGTAGGTCCCACCATGAGTCAACGTTTAATAAAAATTGCACACTAAGTGATGAACTTTGCATTGTTGATGGATGGCAGAAAGGCCATCGAGGCATTTGGGACCAAATGATGGTCGTGGTTGTGATCGTCGTAAGGATCAAGAGTTGTTCTTGAGAAAGACCACTTTGGTGGTGTGTTTTGACCACTTTGGTGGTGTGTTCTGACCACTTTGGTGGTGTGTTTGTGATCTGACCACTTTAGTGGTGTGTTTGTGATCCAGAGATGATCACGGTTGGTAAGCTGTCCCGAGGGACGTTCGAGCATGAGCACAGCATGTTGGCATATAGTGTTGCACTTTTAATAATTGGTTAAATATAATGATATTGTTTGTCATTATGATGATGCCTGTTGTGAGCTTGCAAGTATATTCAATATACTGACCTGGCGTGTCATGCCAGATTTCAGGAAAGTATCATTGGAGGAGAGCGCTGTCCGAGTCTAGATCGTGTCCACATCGGTGTCCCTGTGATATGGAGCTTCCGCCACGACGTTATTCCGCTGCCACGTAGTTGTTCGGATCGAGGCCCATTTATGTTCACTAAATAATGTACATATTGTTCAGCCGCACCGAGTGTGCCGCTTGGCCTCGACAGCTATTGTAATGTAACTCTGTTCCGCTAGCATCAATAAAGCGGTTGTTATTCTGTACCAAGATGTTGTGCGTTGCTAGAAGACATGGTCTCTGGGCTGGCAATGTATGGTAAATCGGTCGCTCTGAGCCGGGGTGCCACAACGCTTGGTATCAGAGCCGTGCTGACTGTAGGCCACGCTAGGCTACGACGCGCTAGATACGAGTTTTAGTTGAGTGCCGGTAGTAATTTGTGCTGATTATTGAGTTGCATGCATTAGGTTTATATATTATTTTTTATGCTAACCTGCTAATGGTTGTGGGTGTAGATGGCTCCGGTGCCGTATCCGTGCCAGTTGCAGTTGATGCCGTACACGTACCGCACCTCCTTCGCAACATGTGGTGTCGGCTGTATCCTCTCGGAGACGACCCAGTCTATCGTGTGTACCGGGAGCATCTAGCTGATTCAGTATATGAGTATCACGTAGTGGTCACTCTGCGCACTAGTTCTGATTCCAGCTCTTACACTCGCACTTCTCGGAGCGGTTATGCCTCCACCGCTTCTCAGGTTGTCCAGTTTGCTGCATTCGAGGTCCTTGTCGAGCTTCGTTAAAATGAGGTCCGAATGCAAAACCACCCAGGTTTTTACTACTACTCATCTATGCATGACAATGGTCGTGTCCGTTTCCCTCTCATTGATCCGGAGTCTGATAGCGTTGCTAGCCACCTTGCTCGTTATATCACTGCTAGCTATCTCATGATCCACGAGCTGGCTCGAGAGCTGACTCGTACTCGTACTGCTTTAGCCACTGCTTTGGTCACTGCTAGATCCGCCACTACTCTGTCTTCCCTGGGATTTACCCCTTATGTCCCAGTCAGTTCTAGCTCCCCTATTTCGCCGGTTACTCCCCCGAGTAGCACAGGCATTTCGGCCACGAACCCTCTCAGTACTTCTGCCGAGTGGGTCTCACTTCTCGCTACCCCTGTAGCCCTGATGCTTCATCCTACCCCTGCCCTTGAGGGAGAGCCCTCGAGGTAGCACCGTCGTGTTACCTTTAACCCAGAGGTTTTCGTTAACCACATCAGTTCGGGATCCGAGACCACTTCAGGGGAGGACGCCGCAGCACCAGCAGAGCAGTAGTATGTTTGAGTATTCGCAATTGTCTGGATGATGTATGGGTGTAGTCATGATGTTTCGTTGCCTGTACGAGAGTAGTGAACCAGTCATGTTGTTTACTTTTCATGTATGAGTCTATGTATAATTATGTTGAGACTTTATTCGCCGTATTTTTCACTTTTTCTGCTTTCTTCTAGGATTTGTCGCTGGCTTTTCCCCAATTTTATTTTTGGGTGTTTTTCATCTCGATTGTGTTGCCTTGGAAAAAAATTAACAATAGGATGACGTGGGGAGGCAGCAGTAGCAATGTTCGTGAGGGAACTCCTGTTCGTCATTCCACACGACAGGCATGACAGTCTCCCGAGCCGTACGTTCAACCACCACCTCCACCGCCTGATCCTCCCTCCACCGAGCAAATTCTGCGTATGTTTGAAGAGAAAAGAAACAATGAACTGATTGAGATATTGAGAAGTGTTCAAGCTATGGTTGGACAGAATGGAAATCGGAATGGTCATCATTCAAAGCTGTCAGATTTTCAAAGGACCAGTTCATCCAGTTTTAGTCGGGCTGTTGACCCGTTGGATGCCGACGATTGGTTGCGTACAATGGAGAAAAAGCTTGAGATTTCCCGTAGTGAAGGAAATGGTAAAGTTCCATTTGTAACTCATTACCTTGAAGGCACAGCTGCCATATGGTGGGAAAATACCAAGGCCATGTGGCCGAGTGATGAGGAAATCACCTGGGAGAGATTTAAGGATAAGTTCCAAAAATACCACATCCCTACTAGAGTTATGAAGACCAAGCAGCGTGAATTTCTCGCACTCGTCCAAGGAAATCAGTCTGTGTCTGAATATCTGCAAAAATTCAATCATTTGGCTTGTTACTCTCTGTATGACATGGCCACTTAAGAAAGGAAGATTGACAGATTTCTTGGAGGCTTAAATCCGCAACTTCGGTGTGCTCTCGGTATGTTTGATTTCACGGATTTCCAAACCCTCGTGGACAAGGCATTCATTGCTGAACGGGAGCACAAGCTGATATCCGATAATAGGCCTGCTAACGACAACAAGTGCAAGTTTGAGTCAAAGAAGGATGGGCCACCTGTGCAAAAGGCTCGTACCTGGCAGCAGACTCAGGTGGAATACAGGCCAAATTGGCAACAGAATACTAACAAGACCACCACCCATGTCAAGAATATTGTGACCAATCCAATGCATGAGGAGCGTCAGCACAATAATTCTTGTTTCATTTGTGGGCAGCATGGACATTATGCAAAGTAGTGCCCCAAGAACAACAAGACGAATGCCCTAAGCCAGCCGCGGTCAATTTTTTGGAGTCATGGTCCAACCAGCAAAATTTCACCGGGTGCGTATATCATATCTCCGCTGATGAAGCCCAAGGGAAGCCAGAAGTCGTTATTGGTATGTTTTCTGTTAATGACATACCTGCCATAATTTTATTTGACTCTGGGGCTTCCCATTCTTTTATTTCTCGGAGTTTTGCCGCCCAAAACAATTTTCCTTGCACAATTTTGGGCAAACATATGCTGGTACAAACCCCGGGATCTATAATAAAGAGCAATCTGGCCTGCCGTGATCTGGAGATCAATATCAACGGGGTCTGTTTTCCATCATCTCTGATAATCATTGAGTCTGAAAAGTTGGATATTATATTGGGTATGAATTGGTTGACCAAATATCGAGTTTGCATAAACTGCGCAACCTAGAAGTCAATCTGACCAGTCTAGATGGGCAGCTCATAAAATTCTATGCTCGCAAGAATATACCCAAGCCAGAATTAGTGTGCACTGCTGTTGTTGAATTGGAATTTATTCCTGTGCTGAGTGAGTACCCTGATGTGTTTCTAGAAGAACTGCCAGGCATGCCACCAGATCAGGAACTGGAGTTTTCCATAGATCTTGTGCCCGGAACCACACCATTATACAAGAAGTATTACCGGATGCCATCATTAGAATTAGTGGAGCTAAAGAAACAGCTTGACAAATTACTCTGGAAAGGTTATATTCGTCCAAGCTCTTCATCATGGGGATCACCTGCAATTTTCATGGGCAAAAAGGATGGTAGTCTCTGTATGTGCACAGATTACCGCCAGCTGAATGAGGTCACCATCAAAAATAAATACCCGCTGCCAAGGATTGATGATCTGTTTGATCAGCTCAGTGGGGCTAAGGTATTCTCTAAAATCGATTTACGAACCGGATATCATAAGCTCAAGATTAGAAAGGAAGATATTCCTAAGATCGCATTCACTACTCGGTACGATCTTTACGAATGTACCGTGATGTCCTTTGGTCTCACCAATGCCCTTGCTTTCTTCATGCATATGATGAACAAAGTGTTTATGGACTTCCTCGACAAATTCATGGTAGTCTTCATCGATGACATTCTCATTTACTCCAATGGTGAAGAGGAACACAAGGATCACCTCCGAGCAGTACTACAACGGCTCCGCGACCATCAGCTATACGCCAAGTTCAGTAAGTGCGAATTTTGGCTCAAGAAAGTTGGGTTTCTCGGACATTTACTATCCGCCGAAGGTATGGCCGTGGACCCGAGCAAAGTAAAGGATGTGCTCGATTGGGTAGCACCCACGACCGTGACACAGATCTGGAGTTTCCTCGGATTAGCTGGGTACTATCGTCGTTCTATTGAAGGGTTTTCCAAAATTGCTAAACCCATGACAGAGCTGCTTAAAAGGGATACAAAGTTTAAGTGGACAGAGGACCGTGAGAAGAATTTTAATGAGCTGAAGATACGACTAACAACCGCACCTGTATTGACTCTTCCAGACATTTATCGCAGTTTTGATGTGTACTGCGATGCTTCCAGACAAGGTACTGGTTGCGTATTGATGCAAGACAGCAAGGTAGTAGCATATGCATCGCGACAGCTACGACCTCATGAGAGAAATTATCCTACTCATGATTTGGAATTGGCTGCAGTGGTTCATGCATTAAAAATTTGGAGACACTACCTCATTGGAAAAAGGTGCCAAATTTTTACCGACCACAAAAGCCTCAAGTACATTTTCACTCAGCCAGATTTAAATCTCCGCCAGCGAACATGGTTAGAGTTGCTCAAGGATTATGAACTTGGAATAAATTACCATCCAGGTAAGGCCAACGTCGTTGCTGATGCGCTCAGTCGAAAGCCCGTCAGCTTAAATGTCATGTTAAAATCATTGCCCACCAAACTCTAAGAGGAGATCGCTCAGCTCAACTTGGTCATCATAGAGGTTGACCTCGCCAATATTTTGGAAGTTACCCCCGCACTTGAGATGGAGATCTGCAAGGCCCAGCTAGCTGACACCAACCTACAAAAACGGGCCAAAGGCCAGATGGCAAAGCAGGCCTCTGACTTTTCCAAGGACGAATTCAGTACCCTCCGGTTCCGTGGACGCATTTGTGTGCCAAATCAACCGGATTTGAAGAAGAAAATCCTGTCAGAAGCCCACGAGTCCGCATATTCCATTCACCCGGGAGGTACGAAAATGTATGAGGACCTTAGACAAATATTCTGGTGGGATGGTATGAGGAAAGACATCGCTTATTTTGTAGCCTGCTGCGACATATGCAACAAGGTGAAAGCAGATCATTAGAAGCCAGCCGGGCTTCTCCAACCGCTGTCAGTTTCACAGTGGAAATGGGATGACGTTTGCATGGATTTCATCACAGGATTACCTAGGACTCAACGAGGCAAGGATGTAATCTGGGTTATAATAGACACCCTGACCAAGGTTGCTCATTTCATTCCAATCAGCACCAGATACAGAGCAGATGAACTTGCACAACTGTATGTATCCAGGATCGTCAGTCTGCATGGAGTACCCCGAACTATCACTTCCGACCGAGGTTCTTTGTTTACCTCCGCTTTTTGGTCCCGTCTCCATCGAGCCTTGGGGACAGTACTAAAATATAGTACTGCCTATCACCCTCAGACAGATGGACAGACAGAGCGGGTAAATCAAATACTCGAGGATATGTTGTGAGCCTGTGTGCTAGCCAAAGGTGCTAAATGGGAAGACTGCTTGTCGTATGCCGAGTTCTCTTATAACAACAGTTTCCAGACCAGCCTTAAGATGTCACCATATGAAGCTCTATAGGTCGTAAGTGCCGCACTCCTCTAAATTGGTCTCAGAGTGGAGATAGCCGTATCTTCGGAATGGATCTCATGCTGGAAGCTGAGAAACAAGTTAGGGAAATCCAAGACAGGCTGCAATTGGCCAAATCTCGATAGAAGAGTTATTATGATGCCAAACATCGACAGGTCAGTTTTGAACCCGGAGAACACGTATACCTCCGAGTCACTCCTATGAAAGGAGTCAAGAGATTTCAGACTCGTGGAAAGCTGGCACCCAGATTCAATGATCCATTCCCGATTATGTCTCGAGTGGGTACAGTTGCATATAAACTGGAACTACCCCCGGAATTGGCAGACATACACAACGTGTTCCATGTTTCGCAACTGAGTCGATGCATATCCCCACCTGAGAAAAGAACTGCAATGGCTGAGATAGACTTGGCAAAAGATTTAACTTATGAAGAAAGACCGTTCAAAATTTTGGATCAAATGGAAAGGGTCACTTGCAGTAAAGTCAGAAAATTTTACAAGGTCCAATGGGAGCATCACACAGAGTCAGAAGCAAGTTGGGAGCAGGAAGAATTCCTTAGGGATCAGTATCCAGAGTGGTTTTCCCACGCAACCGAATCTCGAGGACGAGATTCATTCTAAGTGGGGGAGGTTTGTGACAGCCTAGGTTTTGCCCCTTCTTATTTGCTTGATTTTTATTTGAGATTTTTTGAAACTTGGAGTTTCTGAATCTTTTCATATGGACTTCAACACTTGGGCATCCTTGGCTTTCACCCAAGTGCTTCACTTCCCTCCTAAATCATTATTTCACTTCTGACCCACCCCAAAAATAATCTTTGGAATATTTTTCTTAAAAGAAAAATATTCATTTTCTCTCTAAAACCCTAAGCCGGATCTGTTTGCTTCGAAGCAACCCCAATTTTTATGGCTCAGAAAAATCTGCGATAATTCACAAATATTCTGTGAACCCTAGTGCACCTTCTTGAGCAAAAATATTTCATCACATTTTGGAATATTTTTGCTACAGACAATCTTTTCTATTCTGGACAGAAATGGTGGTTTCTACAGCAACTACCATTTTACTTGCTCCATTTGACCTGAAATTTCTTGTGCCTCTTTAGCTTAGTAACTTATCCCTAGCCTCCAAAGCACAGCTTCAAACTCCAAGCCATTTGACCACAGTAACATGACAAAGTTATAGACCAGAAACTTACTTGGTGTGTGAAAACTTCTCTACTGCACATGGATCCAAACCAAATCGTGGTAACACTCAAAACTTCCACGAACAACATGCCAGACATTGAGTTTTTGCTTAGATCGACCTGATGTCATAGTTCACGCGGTGACCGCGTTCGTCCAGGCGTGCTGGCAA
Source organism: Triticum dicoccoides (assembly GCF_002162155.2). NCBI lineage: Eukaryota > Viridiplantae > Streptophyta > Magnoliopsida > Poales > Poaceae > Triticum > Triticum dicoccoides. Next base: position 587,680,621 of record NC_041392.1, on the reverse strand, counting down.
GCAGCCGATGCGCTCTGTGACGCGCCTGAGCCTCTGTTGCTCGCGTGGTCACTTCCCCGCCTGCCCAACCATGCCAAATCTCGCCACCATCATCGTCTCAATGCTCTTAACTCCTCCTTGGCACTCGCCGACGCCGGAGCTCGCCGCAGCGAGCACGGGCAAGGTCCAGCCAGCCCAACAGTGCGGAGCGCACTATGCTTGTCGCTACCCTCTTGATCCTGTGCTTGTCTCCGCCCGCCCACAGTGGCCGTGTGACCTCCATCGCCTTCTCCTCCTCTCACTGACGCCGCTCGTCGCCGGGCGCCATGGACAAGTGTCCATCGGCGGAGCCCGAAGCACCCTCGCTGCTCGCCTATATATAGAGCCCTCCCCAGCCTCCTCGAGCACCAGCCAACACTCACACACACCTCATGACCGAGTAGGAAGCTGGAGCCCGGTCGGGTAGGCCTCGGGCCACCGTCCCCGAGCTCGAGCTCACCGGCGATCCCCTCTGGTCACCGTGGTAGCTCCAGCTCCTTCCAGGCCTGGGCGACCCCTCCAGGGCCTCCGCCTCTCTCCGGTGAGGCCGTCCCACCTGCTTGGAGCCCCTGGAGTGGCCTCTGCTCGCCGTCTTCCTCAACTCTGGCGACCTCCACGTTCTGCCTCCGCTTGCGAGGTTGATTCCAACACCGTCCGACCGCCCCTAGCTACGCTACGGGTACGGGCAGGTGCACCCCAACCCCCTCCTGCTATCCCTCCCTCTCGTTTGGGCCAAGGAGCCTTCGTCGCCGGCGAGAGCTCCGGCGAAGCCGTGCCCCCCTCTGTTTCCCTGTCCCTCTTTCCCCACCTGACTAGCGGGGCCCGATAGTCAGCCACACAGTACGCGCGCAAAGCGATACGAGTGGTGGCGCTCCTGGGCTTTACGCCTTCGACGTCACCCCCCCAGTCTATTTAAAATTCATTTGAATTTACAAAACACTTCAAACAGTCATAACTCTTCAACCATAAGTCCAAATGAATTGATTCTTTTTGCATTGTGTTCTTTGATAAGAAATCTAGCAGCTCACCAAAGATGAGATTTTTCTAAGCTGTCTAGAATTTCTGGTGATTTTCGGAAGTGTTCTTGATATTTTTCTTGTTGTGTTTAAAACCATTTTCAGAAGGTGAAGCTTGTCTTGAGGATCACCAGGAGGCTAGTGAACCTCATCTGCACTAAGCCAAGCCACGACCATATTTTCATGGTGCCATTTCAATATTTGTGATTCTCTTACTTGAATGAAAGGATTAATCCATGCATTTAAATGATTATGGAGTTATTTATATTCTGTTAAATATCGGTTAGTTGTTATGCTTGCGTTACATAATGGTTGAAACTAGTTTAGTGGATAAAGCAAGTTAAGATTTATTTGAGGTGATGTTAGAAATAATTTTGTTATGTATGTTAGCAATTATTTAAAGCTATGTTTTTGCCCTCTTAGATTGATAAAAAGTTGTTAGAAAATGTTCTGTTAAATACTTGTTTAATCATATTATTTGTCTTACAGAATGTTTGAACCCAACTTAGTGATAAAGAAAGTAAGAGTTGTTGATAATGAAGTCTTTTTGACAAGCATATGAGAAATTTATCAGAGTTACTTTCTTGCGTAAGAAGTTAATAAAACTTGTGGCAAATTATTTTGGTTAAGTTGTGAGTCATTTGAGCAAGTAGAGTAAATTGAGTTGTTGACGTTGTGCTTGGTGTGTATAAGGATGACATCGGTCATTTTTATCATTATATGATGCATGTGTTATTTTGCATTTCATGGCATGCTGTGACACCGGCCAATTTTTTTAGTTAAACCTGAATATAACTCAACTTGAATATACTATTGACTGGGTCATGGTGCCGCTGAATCGAGTTTCTTTCCAGTGCAACCACATTTTCCTTCGTGGGAAGGCCTTGATTCGGTCCATTGACACGACATCTGGTCGGTGCCTCAATCTAGGGAAGGTTATGTCGTGCTTGCCCTGGCCCGGTGAGCAGACATAATCTTGTGTGCTCGTTGATGAGATTATGGTACCGAGTCCCCGAGTGGGAGTGTCCCCGAGTGGGAGTGTTTTGACCACGACGATGGTCGGGGTGTCATTGGTAGACACGGGGCCACCCAGGACCAGCCCGTTGGGGGATTTGGGTCGGAGTGGCCGGGAGAGTGTTGTGGCAATGGAGGGGTTTTGTCGGAATGCCGTTGGTCCTCCCGAATGGGAGTGCGAGGCCATGGGTTCCGTGGTGTGGGTACACTGTGCTACCTCTGTAGAGTGTGTAATCTATCGATAGCCGAGTCCATGGTTACGGACACCTCGTAGTAGGTCCCACCATGAGTCAACGTTTAATAAAAATTGCACACTAAGTGATGAACTTTGCATTGTTGATGGATGGCAGAAAGGCCATCAAGGCATTTGGGACCAAATGATGGTCGTGGTTGTGGTCGCCGTAAGGATTACGAGTTGTTCTTGAGAAAGACCACTTTGGTGGTGTGTTCTGACCACTTTGGTGGTGTGTTTGTGATCTGACCACTTTAGTGGTGTGTTTGTGATCCAGAGATGATCACGGTTGGTAAGTTGTCCCGAGGGACGTTCGAGCGTGAGCACAGCATGTTGGCATACAGTGTTGCACTTTTAATAATTGGTTAAATATCGTGATATTGTTTGTCATTATTATGATGCATGTTGTGAGCTTGCAAGTACATTCAATGTACTGACCTGGCGTGTCATGCCAGATTTCAGGAAAGTATCATTGGAGGAGAGCTCTATTCGAGTCTAGATCGTGTCCACATCGGTGTCCCTGTGATATGGAGCTTCCGCCACGACGTTATTCCGCTGCCACATAGTTGTTCAGATCGAGGCCCATTTATGTTCACTAAATAATGTACATATTGTTCAGCCGCACCGAGTGTGCCGCTTGGCCTCGATAGTTGTTGTAATGTAACTCTGTTCCACTAGCATCAATAAAGCGGTTGTTATTCTGTACCAAGATGTTGTGCATTGCCAAAAGACATGGTCTCTGGGATGGCAATGTATGGTAAACCATTCGCTCTGAGTCGGGGTGCCACTGGTCCAGGGCTTGCAATTGGGTTCATTTGGAAGAAAGCATCTTTTATTTCTTCCTCGGAGAAAGGGGCATCCAGGGAGTGAAGAGGTGATAGGGGCAGAGGATAGTATTCTTGTGGATTGAAATTCATGAGGTTCGAGAGGGCATTCCGAGTAAGTTTGAGAAGAAGTCTTTTAGGATAGAAGCTTTCTCATGGTGGGAGGTATATTCGACGCCAAGGTGGGATAGGGAGTGGATTTTGTTTTTTCGAAGCCGTTGGTAGGCAGAGACATGGAAGAAGCGTGTGTTTTCGCCACCATCAACTGCATATTTGATTTTGGCATGCCAACACCAGAAAGCAATTTTTCTTTTATTGTTTTTTGGAGGAGCGAGATGATAATTTTCCTGGTGCAAAGCTCGGGCCTAGACAAGGGTCTAGATTCCTCTAATCGATCGATGAGTCCAATGATCCTTTTACACCGTACTTTGCGTGAGGGAGACGAGATTCTTGAGCGGGCCCAATGAGGGAGTCCTAGACTAAGGGGTCCTCGGGCGTCTGACCTGTTGGACATAGGCCGGACTAATGGGCTGTGAAGATATAAGACCGAAGACTATCTCTCGTGTCCGGATGGGACTCTCCTTGGCGTGGAACGCAAGCTTGGCAACCAAATATGAAGATTCCTTTCTCTGTAACCGACCTTGTACAACCCTAGTCCCCTTCGGTGTCTATATAAACTAGAGGGCTTAGTCCAGATGGATATATTCGATCATAGTCATACAGGCTAGAATTCTAGGGTTTAGCCATTACGATCTCGTGGGAGATCAACTCTTGTAATACTCATATTCATCAAGATCAATCAAGCAGGAAGTAGGGTATTACCTCCATAGAGAGGGCCTGAACCTGGGTTAACATTGTGTCCCCTGTCTCCTGTTATCATCGACCTTAGACGCACAGTTAGGGACCCCCTACCCGAGATCCGCCGGTTTTGACACCGACATTGGTGCTTTCATTGAGAGTTCCACTGTGCCGTCCTCAAAAGGTTTGATGGCTCCTTCAATCATCTACAACAATGCTATCCAAGGGGAAGTCTTCCTCCCCGGACAGATCTTCGTGTTCGGCGGCTTCGCACTGCGGGCCAACTCGCTTGGCCATCTGGAGTAGATCGACAGCTATGCCCCTGGCCGTCAGGTCAGATTCGGGAGCTTGAACTACGTCCCAGATATCCGCGGAGACTCTATCTTCGACAGATTCGAGACCACGGCAGCCGCTCCCCGTCACCTCGATGAACATGACATAGATCTGTCATCGGGCCATGCCCAGGAAATTGCACCCGTAATCGCTCTGCCCTTAAATCCGGAGAAGGTCGTGCCATCCGAGGACAGGGAGCTCAACTCCGCCATGGAAACCGCAGACTCCACGGCATTGGAACCGCACACAGGCCTACTTCCGGCAATGCCTGTGTCACCGGAACCTCGGACTCATTTTTGGCTATAAGTTCAGAACTATGTGCGTCCGCGCCTGTCGAGCATGATCGGTCATCGATCGCCGAATTCAGTGTCGCGGACATCTTCTGGCACTCGCCTTTGGGCGATGTGATGAACTCATTAAAATCTATCGTTAGCGAGGGATTCACAACCGAACTATATCCGGTTCGAACTAGAAGCTGATGACGTGGAATTTTGCTTCCCACCTGCCACCCACTTCATAGCCACTGTCGAAGACTTAACCGACATGCTTGATTACGGCTCTGAAGACATTGATGGTATGGACGACGATGCAGATGAGGAACATGGCCAAAACCCGCTGTTCACCGGACGCTGGACGGCCACTTCTTCGTATGATGTGTACATGGTGGATACACCTAAAGAACCTAACGACGACGACAAAGAAGATCCAGTCGAGGATAAACCTCCTTGGACACAGCCTAAGCACCGACGTTAGCGGTGCCGCTCTAAGTCACATCGTGCAAAAGATAGCAATACCGGCACAGGAGAAGATAATACTCCGGACGGTGCGAAGATAATGAAGACCCCGTTGAAGCAACTTCTGAACAAGAAGAGCGGGAAGATGGGCAAGTTAGCCCCGACAAACAGTCCATAAACAAAGACTCGGAGGATAGTAATTATCTTCCGCTCTCCAAGGAGGAGGTGAGCCTCAGCAACAAGGATTTCATCGTACCTGAAGAACCTCTCAAGCAGGAGCACTTCAAGCGCCAGCTAATAGCCACTGCAAGGAGCCTGAAAAAGAAGCAGCAACAACTTCAAGCTGATAAAGATCTGCTAAATGATAGATGAACTAATGTCCTGGCAGCCGTAGAATATGGCCTTAAGTGCCCAGTCAAAAGTTATCTGAAGTGCAAATTGCTACCTCAGTTTGATGATGAGGCACGGCAGCCCATACCATCATCACGCAATGGGGCTGACCGACCACCACGTGGTCGGGATAAAGCAGCAACTCAAGCCGAATACCAGCCCGCCCTGCCTCATTATAAAGGAGGAGATAAAACATCTCGTGGTCACGCATATGACCTTCGGCAGGACCTAAACAACAGAGCAGGATATACCAGATCGATCTACGGATCGTGAGGACGTGCCTCGACACATGTCGATGGCTACCTATCCGGACGTGACAAACCTAGCCATGCACGGGCCGAATACCGCAGACGGACTCCATCAGAGTGACGTCGCGATGCGGCCCAATATAGGGGCGCCGCGCACCCTCTTTGCTTCACTGACGAAGCAATGGATCACGAATTCCCAGAAGGGTTTAAACTCGTAAATATCGAATCGTATGATGGAACAACTGACCCCTCAGTGTGGATCGAGGACTTTATTCTCCACATTCATATGGCTCGTGGAGATGACCTCCACGCCATCAAATACATCATGTTAAAACTCAAAGGGTCAGCTCGGCACTGGTTAAACAGTCTGCCTGAAAATTCTATTGGCAGCTGGGAGGACTTCGAAGAAGCCTTCCTTGACAACTTCCAAGGAACATATGTCCGGCCACCGGATGCCGATGACTAAGTCATATTGTCCAGCAGCCCGGAGAGTCAGCCAGGGAGCTCTAGACCAGGTTCTTAGTTAAAAAGAACCAAATCATCGACTGTCCGGACACGGAAGCCCTAGCGGCCTTCAAGCACAGCGTCAGAGACGAGTGGCTCGCTCATCACCTCGGTCAAGAAAAACCAAAATCCATGTCAGTCCTTACCGCTCTGATGACCCGCTTTTGCATGGGAGAAGACAGTTGGCTCGCTCATAGAAGCAACAGCGCCAGCGATCTGGGCACTTCCGAAGTCCGAGACTGCAATGGCAAACCACGACGCATTAAATACAAACGTCGCAATGATAATGAAAGAACGCATGACACAGCGGTCAACGCCGGATTCAGCGGCCCCAAACCCAGTCAACGGAAAAAGCCATTCAAGGCATACAGAGACAGACCATCCAATTTGGACAAGATATTGGATCGGCCCTGCTAGATTCATGGCCACCCTGACAAACCAGCTAATCACACCAACAGAATCTTTTGGGTCTTCAAGCAGGCCAGCAAGCTCAACGCCGAACACAAAGGGAGGACGCCGCCAGGCGACAGCGACGACAAAGAGGCTCACCCATGAAATACTGGGGGTCAGAAGCAATTTCCGCCCGACATGAAAACAGTGAACATGGTATACGTGACACACAACTCTATAGGGGAGCAGGAGAAACACTCCCTCCGGACTGAGGATCACACTACGGTAACCTCAGCCGAAGTACAAAGTAGTCTCATCAAACCGCATACCTTGTTGGCCATTAAGCCACCGGTCTCCATTCAACAAGATCGAACAATTCCGGAGCAGGACTAGCAGTTCGGCTTCCACCGTCCGCCTCATATACCTGTGTAATCTGCACCGCGCATGCATAACTATGCACTTCAAATAACCTGGGCATCGGCGGAAGCACAATACGGACGGGTCTACAAGTACACCATAAACTACTTCCTTTTTCTTTTTTCTAAATTACTCTTTCTTTTTCCATTATCCTTTGCCACAGGTGGCGCAAAGGCTGGTCATCTCATGGACTGTATTGGAGCTCGGGTTCATAAATTCACCCAAAGACTACTCCTGTTAAGGAGCCCCTCCATCGAGGAAAGGCGGCGCAGACGTGCGACAGGAGGTCCAAAACAACTTTTTGTAGACCGCACTCTCTATTTTGTGAGCTTGTAAAGTGACTGTTTCCTCTACCGCCGACCCCTGGCATGTCAAATAGCCGGGGTTGTGGCATTATTATCTATAAAATGACAATTGGCATGTCACTCAGGTTATAGTGAATATACTCCGTATCCGGTATTCACTTTTCTATAAAGAACCGAATTTTGTTCCTTTTGGTCGTTTCACACACCCACCCCGGCATACCTTGCCAGGGGCTTGATAGGGGAACAAAATGAGTCGCCAACAAAGTCCGAACAACTTCATAGCATACTTCGGCGTCACGAGTTCGGCCTTATATGCATCAGCTCCGAATCATGTCTTGGGTCAATTGTTGGGTTGCCCGGCTCCTATGCTTGCTACCTTATGTTCTGCTCTATCATCTAGGGTAGTAAAGGGAGAACTACTAGGATTGCGTTTCTGGTTCATCCGGTCAAACTCCTCAGTAGAGAAAGCCAAAAACTGACTGTCATGATGCGGCGAGAGCTGGTCAACCGCTCGACGACTTAACGGGATCTTTTGCGATTCCCCTGTATTATGCGAAGGACCTTCTTTCAGGTCATACATGTAACGCACCACATTGGCATAACCACGTACATAACAGGGTCTATATCGTAGATCCATCATAAAACTCCTGTGGCTAAGTGAAAGTGTTAACGCCCTATAGTCCGATTGCCTAGTTCACCGCATTGACACCTCCTTTATGGACCAAGACGTTGGGTTAAGAGTGATCAATTGCTTTTCCGAACACCCCCGTATTTCTTATGAGGGGGCTGAAGCTGACGACTAGAAAACTTTTAGATTGCATAAAAACGGCTGCACAAGAGGATTCAAAGCTTTAAGCAACTCTACAATAAGCTTTATTATTTCATAATATTGTCTTTTACTATGTCAATACATCTTACTCGAATATCATATCTTTCGAGCACTGACCCTCTATCAAGCGGGCAGCCTCTAAGACATCTTTGAAATAATGCTCTGGTGTGTGATGGTCCTTGCCCTTGGGTGGACTCTTCGCTGCAACATCAATGGCCTTCATCTTCGTCCAGTATGTTTTAACACGGGCAAAGGCCATCCATGCACCTTCAATGCACGCTGATCGCTTAACAACGTTGATACACGGCACCGCGTCAGCAAGTCACCGCACCAAACCAAAATAACTATCCGGAATTGGCTCGGTCGGCCACAACCGAACTATGACGTCTTTCATGGCAGCGCCGGATATCTGGTGCAGCTCTGCCCATTGGGTCATCTATTCTTTCAGCAATAGTGGGCACTTTGACGTACCAAATTGCAACCAGAACAACTTCTCCGTTGCATACCCTTCCTGCGCTTGGTAAAACTGCGCCGCATTGGAAGCACTCCTCGGCAAATCCAATAAAGCATCTGGAGAACTCCACACTTGATTAAGCGGGGCATAATTCGGATCGCCGAACTTAGTTTGTTATAAAAAGGGCTTACCAGCCGCGATCTCCCCAGCTTGCCAGATCTCCTCCCTGTCCGCTCTAGATTCGGACCGGGCTTCTCTTGCCTCTTGTAAGGCCTTGTCAAGATCAGCCATTTTGCTTTAATATCCTTCTCGAGAAGTCCGCAGCGGTTAGCGGCATCCTCTAGTTCAAGCGTCATCAGGGATATTTTCTCCTCGTATTGGTGCCGAGCAGCCTGTTCGGCCTTTAACTTGACAGATGCCTTTTCGGCAACCGCATTACTAATCCGGGCCTGCTCCTTGGCCCGGGATAGCTCAACCCAAAGGATCTCGACTGCGGCAGCACCATCTGCAGATATGTATATCTTATTACACAATACTTCTAGCCATGCTTATATTGTAAACATGTGCATATTATGACTACCCCAAAAACATACGTTGTGCCTCGTCAAGTCGCCTGTTGATAAGCGCGATGTCATTATCCGCCTCATCAATCTTGTGTTGCAAATCTGCAACCTCTGTAGTCCGGGCAGTCGTCGGGGAGGTCACGGCCTATGTTCCACTTAATCAGATTATTTCCTGGGCATATCTTTTGATCCTCTGATCGCCTCCCTCGGGAGGCCAATCAGAGTCTTAGGGGCTACTATCTATATACAGATTCATTTTGTGAATAAAACACAATAAAAAATATTATAGTACAGACCTTGAAGCCTCTTAGCAGGCCCATAAAGGCCTCATTCAATCCGCTTTTCATAGACAGGACCTTTTCCATCACCGTGCCCATCAAGGTACGATGTTCCTTTGAGACGGACGCCTGTCGCAGCATGTTTGTCAATATATCTGGCGCCTCTGGATCTCCGGAAGCTGCTGTAGGAGTACGGCCTCCCTTTGAAGGGATCCGTTTACTCGTCTCCGACTGTAGACCGGACAGTTCAGGCCTTCATTGTTGGTCCCTGGACCCTGGGCCATCGAAGTATCACCTTCGGGTAGTGTCTTCGTCATCCCTCGCACCAATTGTTCATCAGGGGAGACCCTCCGCGACGACACCTCGAAATCGTCCACCCTATTGGGCGAGGAGACTGGTGGAGGCTTCTCGCTTTCCAACATATCTGGGAGAAGATCCCCCGAGGAAGAGGATTGTTGAAGAAGACTGTGTGCCGAACTGCAGAAAAACATATATTCTAGATCTTACAAGAAAGGAACGGGACATGTTTAAAAACACCCTTGTTCACTTACGATTTGGCCTGAGGCTTGTCCTCATCATGAGACTGCGCGGTGGCGTTGTCCTCCAAGCCTGAGCCACCCGACAGAGGCATTTTGCCTCGCTTAGGAGCCTTTTCCTCCCAACCTTCGGAGGCGTCCCATTTCTTTCCATGGGAGGAAGAGATGTTGACTTCCCCTTCACTTTTGTCTTTCGATGATGGAATCTTGATTCCCCCAGACACAATCCTCCCACTCTCCACCTTTCCCTCCTTCACAGGATCTGGTATGGTGCCGGGGCCAGCATCCTTATTAATACGGGATCCGCTGGGTCTTCGGGAAGGGGGGCCGAACACCTAATTTGTTCCGCTTTCTTTATCCATCCATGGAAGAAGATAGCTTGCTCAGTAACGTATACTTAACTACAAAGTGTTCGGAAGTCAAGTGCTTATCGAAGTATCCGGACGGTTGCAGTCGAAGCCGGCATCCTTAGTGGTGTCCGGCCAATGTTTTCGCTTCCCGAACAACAACTTCCACATCCTTTTGTGCGTAGTGTCGAAGAAGTGTTGGAGGGTTTGTGGTCCTTCCGGATTAAACTCCCACATGTGGCGAGGCCTACGCTGGCATGGCAGGGTTCGGCGGACTAGCATTACTTGAATCACGTTGACAAGATCGATGTCCTTCTCAAGGAGGGTTCGGATGCGGCTCTGCAGAGTCTGCACTTCATCAACTGATCCCCAGTCTAGCCCCTTATTAATCCTTGATGCAAGCTGTAACGGAGGGCCAGAACGGAAGGCAGGTATAGCTGCCCACTTGGTACCACGGGGTTCCGTGACGTAAAACCAGTCTCACTGCCATTGGTTGGAAGTTTTGGTGAACGAGCCTTTTGGCCAGAGAGTGTTGGTAAGCTTGCTTACTGCAGCACCGCCGCACTCCGCCTGTTCCCCATCGAGTACCTCCGGCTTCACACTGAAGGTCTTGAGCCATAAGCTGAAGTGTGGGGGATTCGAAGGAAGGCCTTGCACGTGATGATAAACGCCGAGACGTGGAGGAAAGAATCTAGAGCTAGATCGTGAAAATCTAGTCCGTAATAAAACATTAGCCCCCAGATGAAGGGGTGAAGAGCGAACCCTAGCCCTCGGGGGAAGTGAGAGACGAATACGACCCTCTCACCGGATATGGGGGTCGGAATAACCTGTCCTTGAGCAGGAAGCCTATGGGGGATCTCCACGATCAGGTATCTGGCCGCCCGAAGCTTTGCAATATCCTCCTCTGTAACAGAGGAAGCCACCCATCGGCCTTGAGGGCTAGGTCCGGACATGATGGGGAAGCTTGAAGCAATGAAGTCAAACCTTGGGTGCTAGAACTCGAGGTTGGAAAGGTTGAGGAGAGGCTTAGCGTAAAAAAAAAGGACGGCCCTTGGTTCCTTTATAAAGGCAGCGGGTATCGAACGCCTCCTCCTGAGCCTGAAAACCTGCCTATTCCTAAGGAATCTTTCCAACAGAACGGTTGGGTTACCCACGCTCGTATTGATGAGAATCCCGCAATAAGGGGACACGGTCTCTGCTTCGACAGAACGTGCCAATAAAAACCACACCTCAAAACGTGGAACGGCGAGACCAGAAACGGTTCAAAATAATGACCGGGCAAGCATGATGTCACGTTACAAAAGTTGTCGGCAGACTGGACTCAAGAAATACTATACTTTCTACGGCTATGGTACGTGTTGCAGGTCCGAACACGGTCGTTTCGTCCAAAGACTATCTTGGAGTATTCGGAAAAGGGAACCCGCCTTGCAATGTCGAAGACAATCTGCGCACCGGACACCTCATCATTGAAGCCTGGTTCAGGGGCTACTGAGGGAGTCCTGGACTAAGGGGTCCTCGGGCGTCCGGCCTATTGGACATAGGTCGGACTAATGGGTTGTGAAGGTACAAGACCGAAGACTCTCTCCCGTGTCTGGATGGGACTCACCTTGGCGTGGAAGGCAAGCTTGGCGACCAAATATGAAGATTCCTTTCTCTGTAACCGACCTTGTACAACCCTAGTCCTCTCCGGTGTCTATATAAACCGAAGGGCTTAGTCCGGATGGATATATTCGATCATAGTCATACAGGCTAGACTTCTAGGGTTTAGCCATTACGATCTTGTGGTAGATCAACTCTTGTAATACTCATATTCATCAAGATCAATCAAGCAGGAAGTAGGGTATTACCTCCATAGAGAGCGCCCGAACCTGGGTAAACATTGTGTCCCCTGTCTCCTATTACCATTGTCGGATCACAGGTTCTGGCAAAACCCTTGTCACATCCCTGGTCCTGTTATGCACTAGGCTAGACCCTCATGTGTGCATCATGTTTAAATTCAAATGAAATTTGAATTGAGGAATTTTCAAAGCCTCAGAAACCTTCTAAAAATGATGATCAACATTAAAAATTGCTTCAAATGTTTACAAGGAAATGTTCCTTTTCAGCTTTGAAAAATATTGGCAAGAATAAAATGCAAACCAATATTTTTGGAGTGACTGAAACATTTATTTTGGGCCTTTGAATTAATTCAATAACTATTTGCATTGGATATATATTTGATATATAAATAATATATGTCCAATAATACTGGAACATTTTATGTGGTTTGGTATATTTTAATTCTAGCCACATAACTATTTTCAGGATTTTATAAAATGGTTTAGTATTTTACTAAACTAAAACATCACAGAACAAAATAAATAAATAAAAACAGAAATAGGAAAAGCAGAGAGGAGAGAAACCCTACCTGGCGCCTACCTGGTGGCCCAGCAGAACCGGCCCAGCCCACCAGGCGTCCCCCCCCTGTCGTCTTCCTCCCCTCGCCCCGAAGCAGCTCGGTGGCGAGCGCTGGCGATGCCCCGGCCACCTCCTGCTTGCCGCCTTCCTCTCGTCGCCCTGGACCCCATCCGCGACGCCACGCAACCCCCCCGACCCTTCTCACTCTCCTCGCTCCTTCCCCCCCCCTCCTCTATTTCTTGCACGCAGCCACCGAGCGGAGCTCGTCGCCGCCGTCCACTGCCACCACGGCCACCGGGCCTCCCTCGCTTCCCCGACTAGCCCACAAGCTCCGCCACTCCGTCCTCGACCCACCTCACCAAGCCTTGCCCCTCCAGAAGCCCCCGAACGGCCTCACCAGGCTCGTCTTCTACCTCGGACCCGCCGGCCATCACCGTCAAATTCGTCGGCTCCGGACCGTCCCCGACCTCGCCGAGGCCACCGCTGCACCCGCTGTGAGCTCCGCCACCGTTTCCCCCTCATCCCCTCTTCGTTTGATTGCCGTAGCCGTCGCCCCCTTGATGACCGAGATGCACCGCCGCCTGAGCTCGCCGTCGACGATGCTCCGGTGACCAAATGGTCACCCTGGAGTGTCCAACCTACTCCTCGCGATGCGTAGCACCCTTCTAGCCCCTTACCCCGCTCTTCTACGCACTGAAACGCGATCTCGCGCGCAACCGAACTCCGGCGGCCACCTAAGTCGTCGCCGGCGCCGATTCCGTCCACCCCGACCCCAGCTAACTCCACCAAGAGCTTCGGCTCGTCCCCAGCTCCACCTAGATGCCCTCCGCGACCCTTTTGGTCATCGGAGTGGCCAAAACCACTCTCGCCGCCGCGTCGGGCTCGCCGGCGGCTAAACGCTGGCGCAGCTGACGTTGACTTTGACCACGGGTGGGCCCTGGTTGACTCCGATGAGTCACTGACAGGTGGGGCCCAGCCCTGTTAATTAACCCAGTTTAGTTTAATTAAATTCTAACTAAACTAATTACACTGACACGCGGGACCCACTGTCAGGTTTGACCGGACAGTGACCTGTTGACCTGCTGACGTCACTATGAGGTCATGCTGACGCAATAATTCCTTTCTGGAATTTAAATAAATCTTAAATGATTTAATAATTTCAGAAAATAGCTAAAACTTCAATAAATCATAGAAAATTAACCATAACTCCAAATTAAATAATTTATATATGAAAAATTATCAGAAAAATTCAAGGAATCCATCTGTACCATTTTCATGCATGTTTGAACAATGTTTGTCCTATGTTTTGGACAAAACAAATAAAGGGCATTTAAATAACCATATATGGAGTTGGAATTTGAATCATGTATTCAAACCAACTTCATTTAAATCATAGCTAGGTGCATTAGCCCAAAACACATTCATATTGCCATGTCATAGCATGCATCATATTGTGCATTGCATTGATCGTGTTTCTTCTGTGTTTGCCGGTGTTGTTCCCCCTCGATAGACGTTGTACCGATGATGTGATCGTTGACACTGATGAAGACTCAATGCTATCTTCAGAAGTGCCAGGCAAGCAAAACCCCCTTGTTCATTCCGATACAATCCCACTCTCTCGCTCCTGCTCTCTTTTACTGCATTAGGACAACAACGATTCAACTGTTACTTGCTGCGGTAGTTGAACCCCTTTATCCTCTGCATGACCTGTCATTGCCACAGTAAATAGATGAAACCCACTAGCATGAGTAGGAGTTGTTTGAGCCCTGTTGTGCCTACTCATTCATGCTTGTTTGTCATGCCTGCTACTGCTTAGAGTTGAGTCAGGTCTGATTCATCGGGGATGAATCAGAGGTGTGTGAACATGTCCTACTGTGTGTGAGCTAAGTGTGTGAATACGATTTGGTAAAGGTAGCGGTGAGAGGCCATGTAGGAGTACATGGTGGGTTGTCTCATTGCAGCCGTCCTCAGGAACTGAGTTCTGTGTTTGTGATCCATGATTCAGCTACTACCACGCATTGGGCCCGAAACCAATGGACCCTCTCGGCTTCTTGATCACCCTTGTCCTCTGTCCAGGAGTTGCAAGTAGTTTCTGGTGTTTGTAGTATGCTGGAGGCCGTGCGCAGCGCTGACCGTAGGGGTGGGCTGTGATGCGGTAGGCACGTGGCCGGGTATACCGGGCGCCCGTTTGGTGTCACGGAACCCTGTTCACATCGTTTGGGGCTGTGAGTGAAACTCCGGCCGGATCTCCTCATGGATGGAACCCGAATAGGCGATAAACCTGGACTAGAGACTTGAGTGTTTAGGCAGGCCGTGGCCGACACCCACGTTGGGCTTCCGCTTGAAGGTTGCCGAGTACATGTCGTGTAAACGGCGGTAAGTGGTGAGAGCGTGTGTGAAGAAGTACACCCCTGCAGGGTTAACATCATCTATTCGAATAGCCGTGTCCGCGGAAAAGGACTTCTGGGTTGCTTATATCAGTTCATAGACAAGTGAGAGTGGATACTCTAAAATACGCAAGATAAGCGTGAGTGCTATGGATGGCGTTCTCGTAGGGAGACGAGAGCGGATCCATAGTGGTGTATTGATATGGTGAATATGTGGACTCGTGTGCGCCACCCCAAAAGAGTTACTTGCAGTCGTAGTTCAGGATAGCCACCGAGTCAAAGCTGGCTTGCTGCAGTTAAACCCCACCATCCCCTTTGTTGATAATGATGCATATGTAGTTAGTTCTGATGTAAGTCTTGCTGGGTACATTTGTACTCACGTTTGCCTATTTTATGTTTTGCAGAGAGACTTCAGTCTCACTAGTAGTTCCACGTGGACTTCGATGTTTAGCTTGTTACCTCAGCTACGATCTTGTGCCCTCGGCAGGATCTGGTAGATAGTCAGGCTTTCAGCCTTTTTCATTTATAGATGTCTGTACTCAGACGTGATAGCTTCCGCTTGTGTTTCGACTTGTATGCTCTGAATGTTGGGTCATGAGACTCATGTTTGTAATATCTCGCTCCTCGGAGCCTATTGAATAAATACTTGAGTCGTAGAGTCATGTTGTGATGCCATGTTGTGTTTGCACATATCGAGCATATTGTGTGTATGTTATTGAAATGCTTGGTATGTGTGGGATCTGACAACCTAGTTGTTTATCCTTGGTAGCCTCTCTTACCGGGAAATGTCTCCTAGTGTTTTCCACTGAGCCATGGTAGCTTGCTACTGCTCCGGAACACTTAGGCTGGCCGGCATGTGTCCTTCTTCGTTCCTGTGTCTGTCCCTTCGGGGAAATGTCACGCGATGAATACCGGAGCCCTGTTAGCCCGCTACAGCCCGGTTCACCGGAGTCCTGCTAGCCCAGTGCTACAGCCTGGATTCACTCGCTGATGACCGACACGTTCGATGTTGGGTCATGGATGCCTGTCCCTGTAAGTTTGTGCCACTTTGGGTTTACGACTAGCCATGTCAGCCCGGGATCCTTATCATATGGATGCTAGCGACACTATCATATACGTGTGCCAAAAGACGCAAACGGTCCCGGGCAAAGGTAAGGCGACACCCGTGGGAATACCGTGCGTGAGGCCACAAAGTGATATGAGGTGTTACATGCTAGATCGATGTGGCATTGAGTCGGGGTCCTGACAGCGTTGGTATCAGAGCTTGACTGCCTATAGGATTACCAAGCCAAACTGGTCGAAGTTGAGTCTAGAAATTCTTTAGTTATATAAGGGAATTGATTGTGGGTTGAAACGTAAGGCTCTTTTTACTCCTTATACCTCATGGCCCTCTGATCTGAGTCATCATCTTCTCTTCTACGGGGATTAAGAACTAGGCTATCTCTTCTTTCTATCAGGATCACGTGTTACTAATCCATAGACTTATAGAATTGTTGGACTTAAGCCTCAGTCCAGTTCCTACTACTTCTGTATGTTAACTGATGATCTCGAAACCTTGATATTGTGTTTCTGAGTGGTTATGCCACCATTTTGTAGTATGTCTCAAATCTTTTGAGCATTTATAGCCGTTATGCTGTTCGAGTCATCCCAGGTTTCTAAACAATCTGATGCATTTGCAAATCCGTTCTTCCCGTTCCCGATGTCCTTTTGGTCAGATTAATCACACAAATTAGTGAGTTGAGGTACTTTATTGCCTCGACATATATGTTGGAATAATTATTATGACCCTAGGTGTTTTAGGGAGTCACCTAGTAATCTAGCAACGTTTTGTGTTCCCAGTGTGAAGATTCTGGCCATCATTCTCGAAAGCATCTCGTGGTGCTACTTAGGAGTAGGTATTCTATTCCTGGGTTCTTGAACCCGAGATTCACTCTACTTACTTCATGTTGATAGTGTTTGCTAGTTCCTTTAGGATATTAGTAACTTTTGCATTAGTCCTCGAGGTCCACGGTATTTTCCTTCTTCCAAATACTATGAACCGTTTATGGCAGAAGTTCTTTGAACCAAAAGATCACAACCAGAGCTCTTGATGAGTTCTTGATTCTATGTTATGACTCTGCCAGTTCTACCTTTCCGCATGGATTATCCGGAAGAAACCTATTGAACCTGATTCGACATACTAATATATGCATCCACAACTCAGAAAGTTATATGTTCCTTTGAGTTGTCCCTCTTTAGTTGTCTACTGACCTTCGTTTGTCAATTGATAGTCAAGAGTATGCGTGCGTTCGTTTATCGATGCTTATTACTCTTGTGGTCCGTCGAGCCATTCTATCCGGGAATGACTAGGAGAAACAAACTCCAGTACCTCTTCCATATCCAGGATTGGGTCAAAGAAGTTGTGCTCCACAGAACAAATTGCTAATCCAGCTTTTGCTCTGCTCTACCTTGGAGTATTACCATATTTTATATCGGGATTGTTATAGGAATTGCACACCATCCTATGAACTCTTGATACAGTGATACTTCTTGCCATCATTGTTCATTCCTCGGTTCCTGTGTTATTGTAACCAGAATGCTGACAAATGAATCATGGCGTGTGAAATCAATACTGCTAGCAACTCTGTTGCCCAGTAGTTAAATGGACGATAACCTCATTCTTAGCATGTTTGTTCTTGAATCATCATTCTAAGATTGATCGTGCTACCTTGTCCATCTTCCTGGTGCACATTTCGATTGATGAGTTAGGATTTTGTCAAGTCCTCACTCATTTGATCATATCGTCTTGCCCTGAAAAGCAAGATTGCTCTCGATCTTAGTAACATATCGGTGGTTCGTGATTTTCCGAATATCTTCTCGAAAGTATCACCAGGTTGTCACCTGACTGTTATGTTGAGCTCGTGATCAAGTTGGTTTATCCTGTAAACCACCCTTTCTCCAAGAATCCATGTTGGATACCGCTGAGCTAGTTGGTTAAGCTATGCATCAACTTGGAGAGTTGGAAGATAGAAGCTTGTCCGATATAGTTCATTATAAGGGATGTCTTGTATGTGTGTTGAAGAAAGTTGATATTTTCATCGACTGACCCTCGTGATCAGTTAATGGACCTATCATCTTGTCCAACCTTTGATTTGGGTGTGGGCTATCCTCAAATCAAGTCAGAACCAACAATGTTCATAATGTTGTCTTACTCGTGGTTTTTCCTCGAGCATACACCATTATATTCTTTGGTCTGACCAATGCTATCACCGTGTCCACTTAACTATGGAATTTCTTTTAAAAGGAAACCCGGATGAATTGTTGTTGAGCCCATTGACAACATCCTTATCTCCTCCATGATTTGTTGAACATTAAGCTAGTGTTGGAAACTTTTGAAAGCATTTGTTCATGCTAGCTCATGAAGCATATGTTAGGATGTAAGAAGTGACTTCCTCTAGTTCATGTGCATTTGATGCAAGTTGCCGCCGTGGATTCGAGAAAGTCAATGTTGTTTCCTTTGGAATCATCCCAAATCAGTCATGCATACGTGCGAAGTATTCTGTGGTTCGGAGACTTGCAACCTCCATTCTATATGTGTCCCTAGCACACCAAGCTACTGATTGATTTGTTCAAGGTTAATAAGTTCTAAGTGCTAGTCCCGAAGGTACCAGACGGATTTGTACAAAACTTCAATATCCTCGCTGATGGTTCCCCCTCCTGAACTCGGTAGTGTTTTATTATAAGACTACTTTGTGGTCATGCTTGTCTGGGACAACATGTTCACATGTTGTAGCAGAACCGGCTCGTGTTTTTGGAGCTTGCTATCGTAGTTCATTCCCGAGAATCTCGCAACGTCATCTCGTCGATTTGTGTTGCAAACTTTCGTTTTTCTTCCTAGACTCGATGAGTCTGGAATATCCTGACACCAACCAGATCTGAATCTCAGGCAGATGTGATGGTTGGAACATTTCCCAAGAACTATAATATTGGTCTTTCGATAACCGGTAAGGTGGATGTCGTGGCCAACACACCCATCCGGTAGACCTATTATTATAGTATCTTGTTTGAGGAAGTTGGCCACCTTCCCATAAGGACTTCGTAGGATTTACTCCCTAGTTGTGCCTTATGATTTTTGAGATCCCGAAGTCCGACCTTTTTACTTGATGTTCTAGATACCAGACCATTTCAATAAATGGATTGTGCTAGCACATCAAGGAGAACATTAGAAGCGGAGTGCTAAATGTCTCTCGGTCGATCATCCAGATTTCGTCCCCTTGGCCTCGCTAAGGTAAAATCTGAGAAAGTGTATCCTCCTTTGCTTCTGCATCTTCCACCGGTATTCATCATGGTAGTAAGTTGTGTTGCCGGATCCTTGACACGGATATTGGTAAAATCTTGATGATTATGGAAATGCTCAAGTTCTTGAGAGCACGCACAAGCACTAGGTATTATCGCCGGCACTAACCGGGATTGCTCCTAGTCCCTTCGGTTATGCTATAACCACTCCAACAGTGGAATCACTCTCTACTGCTGAGCTCCTCCCCAGTTACCAGAATCATTCCCAGCATTTGCATTTTGTTCCCAGCTTGCACCGCCAATGTGCCATTCTACCATGGGTCTCTTCCATTTCCGGTGGTAAGCAAATTCATCCATTACGTTGTCTTCAACAAGGTAATCCACATCATCCAAGTCCGAGTATGCCATTCTACCGACCCCCTCCAAACAATCACTCAAGAATTGCCTTAGGCTGGTATAAAGAGTTTCAATGATCTTTAAATCAAAGGTAATTCTTTTTGCCACTTAAGGGGGATATATATCTACGAATCACCATCCCTAAGGTGCCTCGTTGTGGTATCATGGCAACTCAACTCCTCGCTACGCTGACAACCGTTTACCACCCTCGTAAGTGTGGAATTGTAGTCTACCTGGTAAACCTCCGTCATTTGTTCCACTCCACTCCTCTAGAGGTGTGCTTCGTCACTCCGCTCGAGAGATGTTGCTATGTCTCATTCTATGAGTTAATCCTGAGTTGTTCGACCTTCAAGAAGACCGATCCTTCTAGAGTCTCCTTCTCCTCTCATTGTCATAATAACTGGAGTTCTCAGAACAAGACGTCGAGACAAAGATGGTGATCGAAACAACGTTCCTATGAAGTGCAACCTGGATCGTGAAGATTGTGCTAGTTTGCGTTCCCCCTTCACCTTACCCTACGCTTGAATCTCGGGACAAGATTTTTGTTTAGTGGGGGTGAGTTGTCACATCCCTGGTCCTGTTATGCACTAGGCTAGACCCTCATGTGTGCATCATGTTTAAATTCAAATCAAATTTGAATTGAGGAATTTTCAAAGCCTCAGAAACCTTCTAAAAATGATGATCAACATTAAAAATTGCTTCAAATGTTTCCAAGGAAATGTTCCTTTTCAGCTTTGAAAAATATTGGCAAGAATAAAATGCAAACCAATATTTTTGGAGTGACTGAAACATTTATTTTGGGCCTTTGAATTAATTCAATAACTATTTGCATTGGATATATATTTGATATATAAATAATATATGTCCAATAATACTGGAACATTTTATGTGGTTTGGTATATTTTAGTTCTAGCCACATAACTATTTTCAGGATTTTATAAAATGGTTTAGTATTTTACTAAACTAAAACATCACAGAACAAAATAAATAAATAAAAACAAAAATAGGAAAAGCAGAGAGGAGAGAAACCCTACCTGGCGCCTACCTGGTGGCCCAGCAGAACCGGCCCAGCCCACCAGGCGTCCCCCCCTGTCGTCTTCCTCCCCTCACCCCGAAGCAGCTCGGTGGCGAGCGTTGGCGATGCCCCGGCCACCTCCTGCTTGCCGCCTTCCTCTCGTCGCCCTGGACCCCGTCCGCGACGCCACGCAACCCCCCCGACCCTTCTCACTCTCCTCGCTCCTTCCCCCCCCTCCTTTGTTTCTCGCACGCAGCCACCGAGCGGAGCTCGTCGCCGCCGTCCACTGCCACCATGGCCACCGGGCCTTCCTCGCTTCCCCGACTAGCCCACAAGCTCCGCCACTCCGTCCTCGACCCACCTCACCAAGCCTTGCCCCTCCAGAAGCCCCCGAACGGCCTCACCGGGCTCGTCTTCTACCTCGGACCCGCCGGCCATCACCGTCAAATTCGTCGGCTTCGGACCGTCCCCGACCTCACCGAGGCCACCGCTGCACCCGCTGTGAGCTCCGCCACCGTTTCCCCCTCTTCCCCTCTTCGTTTGATTGCTGTAGCCGTCGCCCCCTTGATGACCGAGATGCACCGCCGCCTGAGCTCGCCGTCGACGATGCTCCGGTGACCAAATGGTCACCCTGGAGTGTCCAACCTACTCCTCACGATGCGTAGCACCCTTCTAGCCCCTTACCCCGCTCTTCTACGCACTGAAACGCGATCCCGCGCGCAACCGAACTCCGGCGGCCACCTAAGTCGTCGCCGGCGCCGATTCCGGCCACCCCGACCCCAGCTAACTCCACCAAGAGCTTCGGCTCGTCCCCAGCTCCACCTAGATGCCCTTCGCGGCCCTTTTGGTCGTTGGGGTGGCCAAAACCACTCTCGCCGCCGCGTCGGGCTCGCCGGCGGCTAAACGCCGGCGCAGCTGACGTTGACTTTGACCACGGGTGGGCCCTGGTTGACGCCGATGAGTCACTGACAGGTGGGGCCCAGCCCTGTTAATTAACCCAGTTTAGTTTAATTAAATTCTAACTAAACTAATTACACTGACACGCGGGACCCACTGTCAGGTTTGACCGGACAGTGACCTGTTGACCTGCTGACGTCACTATGAGGTCATGCTGATGCAATAATTCCTTTCTGGAATTTAAATAAATCTTAAATGATTTAATAATTTCAAAAAATAGCTAAAACTTCAATAAATCATAGAAAATTAACCGTAACTCCAAATTAAATAATTTATATATGAAAAATTATCAGAAAAATTCAAGGAATCCATCTGTACCATTTTCATGCATGTTTGAACAATGTTTGTCCTCTGTTTTGGACAAAACAAATAAAGGGCATTTAAATAACCATATATGGAGTTGGAATTTGAATCATGTATTCAAACCAACTTCATTTAAATCATAGCTAGGTGCATTAGCCCAAAACAAATTCATATTGACATGTCATAGCATGCATCATATTGTGCATTGCATTGATCGTGTTTCTTCTGTGTTTGCCGGTGTTGTTCCCCCTCGATAGACGTTGTACCGATGATGTGATCGTTGACACTGATGAAGACTCAATGCTATCTTCAGAAGTGCCAGGCAAGCAAAACCCCCTTGTTCATTCCGATACAATCCCACTCTCTCGCTCCTGCTCTCTTTTACTGCATTAGGACAACAACGATTCAACTGTTACTTGCTGCGGTAGTTGAACCCCTTTATCCTCTGCATGACCTGTCATTGCCACAGTAAATAGATGAAACCCACTAGCATGAGTAGGAGTTGTTTGAGCCCTGTTGTGCCTACTCATTCATGCTTGTTTGTCATGCCTGCTACTGCTTAGAGTTGAGTCAGGTCTGATTCATCGGGGATGAATCAGAGGTGTGTGAACATGTCCTACTGTGTGTGAGCTAAGTGTGTGAATACGATTTGGTAAAGGTAGCGGTGAGAGGCCATGTAGGAGTACATGGTGGGTTGTCTCATTGCAGCCGTCCTCAGGAACTGAGTTCTGTGTTTGTGATCCATGATTCAGCTACTACCACGCATTGGGCCCGAAACCAATGGACCCTCTCGGCTTCTTGATCACCCTTGTCCTCTGTCCAGGAGTTGCAAGTAGTTTCTGGTGTTTGTAGTATGCTGGAGGCCGTGCGCAGCGCTGACCGTAGGGGTGGGCTGTGATGCGGTAGGCACGTGGCCGGGTATACCGGGCGCCCGTTTGGTGTCACGGAACCCTGTTCACATCGTTTGGGGCTGTGAGTGAAACTCCGGCCGGATCTCCTCATGGATGGAACCCGAATAGGCGATAAACCTGGACTAGAGACTTGAGTGTTTAGGCAGGCCGTGGCCGACACCCACGTTGGGCTTCCGCTTGAAGGTTGCCGAGTACATGTCGTGTAAACGGCGGTAAGTGGTGAGAGCGTGTGTGAAGAAGTACACCCCTGCAGGGTTAACATCATCTATTCGAATAGCCGTGTCCGCGGAAAAGGACTTCTGGGTTGCTTATATCAGTTCATAGACAAGTGAGAGTGGATACTCTAAAATACGCAAGATAAGCGTGAGTGCTATGGATGGCGTTCTCGTAGGGAGACGAGAGCGGATCCATAGTGGTGTATTGATATGGTGAATATGTGGACTCGTGTGCGCCACCCCAAAAGAGTTACTTGCAGTCGTAGTTCAGGATAGCCACCGAGTCAAAGCTGGCTTGCTGCAGTTAAACCCCACCATCCCCTTTGTTGATAATGATGCATATGTAGTTAGTTCTGATGTAAGTCTTGCTGGGTACATTTGTACTCACGTTTGCCTATTTTATGTTTTGCAGAGAGACTTCAGTCTCACTAGTAGTTCCACGTGGACTTCGACGTTTAGCTTGTTACCTCAGCTACGATCTTGTGCCCTCGGCAGGATCTGGTAGATAGTCAGGCTTTCAGCCTTTTTCATTTATAGATGTCTGTACTCAGACGTGATAGCTTCCGCTTGTGTTTCGACTTGTATGCTCTGAATGTTGGGTCATGAGACTCATGTTTGTAATATCTCGCTCCTCGGAGCCTATTGAATAAATACTTGAGTCGTAGAGTCATGTTGTGATGCCATGTTGTGTTTGCACATATCGAGCATATTGTGTGTATGTTATTGAAATGCTTGGTATGTGTGGGATCTGACAACCTAGTTGTTTATCCTTGGTAGCCTCTCTTACCGGGAAATGTCTCCTAGTGTTTTCCACTGAGCCATGGTAGCTTGCTACTGCTCCGGAACACTTAGGCTGGCCGGCATGTGTCCTTCTTCGTTCCTGTGTCTGTCCCTTCGGGGAAATGTCACGCGATGAATACCGGAGCCCTGTTAGCCCGCTACAGCCCGGTTCACCGGAGTCCTGCTAGCCCAGTGCTACAGCCTGGATTCACTCGCTGATGACCGACACGTTCGATGTTGGGTCATGGATGCCTGTCCCTGTAAGTTTGTGCCACTTTGGGTTTACGACTAGCCATGTCAGCCCGGGCTCCTTATCATATGGATGCTAGCGACACTATCATATACGTGTGCCAAAAGACGCAAACGGTCCCGGGCAAAGGTAAGGCGACACCCGTGGGAATACCGTGCGTGAGGCCACAAAGTGATATGAGGTGTTACATGCTAGATCGATGTGGCATTGAGTCGGGGTCCTGACAACCCTCAAGGTTCAAACACTGGGGTGCGCGTGAAGATCTCCCCCTACCAATCCATGTCCTAGCTTCGCTAAGACCTCAAGGGCTAACTCTACGAACTCGCAACCCAAAGGACACAAGATTTATACTAGTTAGGGCCACCATTGTGGTGTAGTATGCTACTCCAGTGTGGTGGTGGTGGATTGCCTCTTGGGCTAAGGATGAACAGTACAAGGGGAAGAACAGCCTCCTGAGGAGAGGTGTTCTTGTGCTTGGCTAACTTGTGTGGGTGAGGATGATCCCCCATCAGTTGCCTCCTATGGTGGTGCCTAGTCCTATTTATAGAGGCACTGGTCCTCTCCCCAAATATTGAGCGGGAAGGGAGGCAACAACGGCCAATTTGAAAGGGGACAGCTAATACAGCTTATCCTAACAAAAGCAGTCTTTGCCTGCAAAAGGCTCTGGTGGTGACGTCGTCTTGGGCTCCATGGTGACCTCCGTCCTGCCGTTTTGTTGGTCTTGGTCTTGTTGCACCAATATGGAAACCTTTTCTTGACGCCTTGGTACTCCGCGCCTGCGCTTGCTCCCTTAGCACCAAAGAGGAAACAAGGACACTGTGCGCACTGGCACCCCCATGGCCTTGATCGTCATGCCTCATGTCACTAGAACCTCGCGAGGTTTGCCTTGCCTTGAACTCTCCTCCCCTCGCGAGCCAGCCTGGTGAGGGCGCTCCCGAGGAGATCTTGTGTCATCCGCCTTGCGAGGCTTGACCCCTCACGAGGGTCTTGAGTGCTTGTTGGTGAAGATGGGTTGTACGTGCCCGTTCGCAGAGCCACGCCGTGGGCCGCAGGCAGGCAAGTCTGGGGACCCCCGTTCCCAGAACACCGATAGTAGCCCATGGGCCCAAGGCGTGCTCGGGCTTCGCTTCGAAGTGAAGCCAAAGGTCAAGTGCGGAGCGCCATGGGCCCCAATAGCCTGCGGCCTTGGTAGACGTGTGGCAGCTGATTGGACGTGGGCGTCTCCGCTCCCCCATGCTGCCTCGGTAACTGCCCGACTGACAAAAGGCAGGCGCTGGCTACGCTTGCCTTCATTGCCTTCCTCCACCTTGCTCCAGATCCCCTTTCTCGCCCCTTGCTTCCGAGACCTCCAGATCTGCCTCAATCTTCTGGCGCCGCGCAAGGCCAAGGCTGCCTCACCGCCGGCTTGGTACGAGGCAGCCCTCGATCTGCCCAACGTCTCAAAGAAGAACCTCGCCACTATGCCCTTGCTGACAGCGGGGGAAAGCAACGAGAGGGGGAAGACCGAGCTCCGGGTCGGCTCTGCTGTGCCGGAGCCTGAACGAAGCACATTTTCCCCTTCTTTACGAGCAGCATCACCGCAAGATTGGTTCCCCCTTTTCTGACTTCTTCTTCTTTGAGGTCCTGGACCATTATGGACTGCGGGCGATGCATCTTCATCGCAACTCCATCCTTCTCTTGTCCATCTTCGCCTACTATTGCGAGGCGTACCTCGGAGTGATGTCGTCTGTGTCTCTTCTGCGCCACTTCTTCTTCCTCCACGTCAAGGAGGGTCGTACCTCTGGGTGTGCCAACTTCATCGTGGCCGACAAGGCCAACTCGATCTCGAAGACGGGGAAGAAACCCGAAGGCTTCCAGAGCAAGTGGGCCATGATGGACGCCAAGTGCGTCCACCCACGCTTGACGCTGCCGACGAAGATGCCCAGTCTGACAAGGGGTGGTTGTGGGAGTCCTGGATTAGGGGGTCTCCGGATAGCCGGACTATCTCCATTGGCCAGACTATTAGACTATGAAGATACAAGATTGAAGACTTCGTCTCGTGTCCGGGTGGGACTCTACTTGGCGTGGAAGGCAAGCTAGGCAATACGTATATGGATATCTCCTCCTTTGTAACCGACCTTGTGTAACCCTAACCCTCTCCGGTGTCTATATAAACCGAAGGGTTTTAGTCCGTAGGACAACAATCACAACATGCAATCATACCATAGGCTAGCTTCTAGGGTTTAGCCTCTCTGATCTCGTGGTAGATCTACTCTTGTAACATCCATATCATCAATACCAATCAAGCAGGACGTAGGGTTTTACCTCCATCAAGAGGGCCCGAACCTGGGTAAAACTTCGTGTCCCTTGCCTCCTGTTACCATCCGGCCTAGACGCATAGTTCGGGACCCCCTACCCGAGATCCGTCGGTTTTGACACCGACATTGGTGCTTTCACTGAGAGTTCCTCTGTGTCGTCACCGTTAGGCTTGATGGCTCCTACTATCATCGATAGCGATACTGTCCAGGGTGAGACTTTTCTCCCCGGACAAATCTTCGTATTCGGCGGCTTTGCACTGCGGGCTAATTCGCTTGGCCATCTGGAGCAGATTGAAAGCTACGCCCCTGGCCATTAGGTCAGATTTGGAAGTTCGAACTACACGGCCGACATCCGCGGAGACTTGATCTTCGACGGATTCGAGCCACAGCCGGGCGTGCCGCACTGTCGCGATGGGTATGACCTAGCTCTGCCACTAGACGATACTCCAGAGGCCGTGCCCACATCAGCTCCGACCCTTACCTCGGAGCCAACTGCGCCAATCGAGGACGGGTGGCTAGACACCGCCTCAGGGGCTGCAGTCTTAACGGCGATCGAGCCAAACACCAGCATAATCCTCTGCGCAGCCCGTGACTCCAAGGTGTGGGACTCTCTTCCGGACCCCGAACCATCCGTGCCCCTGCCAATCAAATCCGATTGGGGGCCGATCATGGAATTCACCACCGCGGATATCTTTTAGCACTCGCCCTTCAGCGACATTCTGAATTCACTAAGGTCTCTCTCTTTGTCAGGAGAGCCCTAGCCGGACTATGGCCAACAGGATTGGGATGCGGACGACGAAGAAATTCGACGCCCACCCACCACCCACTTAATAGCCACTGTCGATGACTCAACCGACATGCTCGACTTCGACTCCGCAGACATCGACGGTATGGACAATGATGCGGGAGGCCAAGAGGAACCACCGCCCATAGGGCGCGGGACGTCCACTTCATCATATGACGTGTACATGGTGGACACACCAAAAGAAGACGACAACGAGGAACGGAAGGACGCACCGAAGGCTTGTTCCCTCGAGAAGCAGTCAAAGCGGCGGCATAAGCGCCGCCCCAAATCCCGCCTCGCCAGAAATAACAATCACACAGACCCAGCGTTAGAGCAGGGAAAACCACTGCTGGACCACGACAATATGGAGAATCAAATCGAACAAACCAATTCGGTCAAAGATAACAGTCCGGACGACACAACGCCGGACAGGCACCCGGAGCAACAGAATGCCCATCAAAGGCTTGTTGCCACCGCGAGGAGTCTAAAAAAGCAGAAGCAAAGGCTCAAGGCTGCGCAGGACACACTCCAAATCACATGGAGTAAAGTACTCAACACAGCAGCAAAGTACGGCGACAATCGCCCCACCAAGAGCTACCCAAAGAGGAAGTTGCTACCTGAATTCGATGAGGAGGCCTCAGACCCCTCACAACCAAAAATCAAAACAGCCACCTGGCCAGATAGACGATCTCACGGCCAACATAGAGCGGCAAACAATGCCACTCACAAAACAATACGCAATTCACGCGGGGGCTTGCACCAAAAGGACAGCGCAACCAGATCCATCTATAGACCACACAAGCGCGCCCCAGCATACGATATAACACAACAAACATCCGAACAACACGGTACACCCAGATACAGGGGTGCCGCACACCCCCTATGTTTCACCGATGAGGTGCTGGATCATGAATTTCTAGAGGGATTCAAACCTGTAAACATAGAGGCATATGACGGAACAACAGACCCTGGGGTCTGGATCGAGGACTATATCCTCCATATCCATATGGCTCGAGGAGATGATCTCCACGCCATCAAGTACTTACCACTCAAACTCAAAGGGCCAGCCTGTCACTGGCTTAAAGCCCCCCCCCCCCCGAAAACTCCATCGGAAGCTGGGCAGAGCTCGAAGACACTTTTCGGGCAAACTTTCAAGGGACTTATGTCCGACCTCCGGACGCGGATGATTTGAGTCATATAACTCAACAGACCGGAGAGTCATCCCAAAAGCTTTGGAACAGGTTTCTTACTAAAAAGAACCAAATTGTCGACTGTCCCGATGCCGAAGCCTTGACAGCTTTTAAGCACAACATCCGTGACGAATGGCTCGCCCGACACCTCGGCCAAGAAAAACCGAGAACAATGGCAGCATTAACAAGCCTCATGACCCGCTTCTGCATGGGTGAGGACAGCTGGCTAGCCCGATGCAGCACCAGTGACCCCAGTACATCTGAAGTTAGAGATGGAAATGGGAAATCACGGCACAATAGCAACAACAAACGCCGGAAAAGGAGACAGCACGAAGAGCACGGCAGTAAACGCCGGATTCAAAAGCTCTCGGCCAGGTCAGCAAAAGCAGCCCCCTAAAGGCGCCAGAGACGAACTGTCTAGCCTAAACAAAATTTTGGACCAAATATGTCAGATCCATAGCACCCCTGGCAAACCAGCCAACCATACCCATAGAGAATGTTGGGTCTTCAAGCAGTCCGGCAAGCTCAACGCCGTACACAAGGGGGAGGATACACCAAGCAAAGATGCGGACGATCCTCTCAAGAAAGACACTGGGGAACAAAAGAAATTTCCACCAGAAGTCGTAACAGTAAACGTGTTACACTTGATCAATGGAAGAAACAAAACGGCACTCCCAGAAAAATATGCCCGAAGGCCTATCACCGCGGAGTCTTGCCACTTGTCGTCTCAACCGATCACTTTTGACCATCGCGATTACTCAGCAAGTATCCGGAGTGCAGGATGGGCTGCCCTGGTATTAGACCCAATAATTGACGGATACCGCTTCACACGAGTCCTGATGGACGGTGGCAGCAGTCTAAACCTGATATACCAGGATACAATCCGCGAAATGGGGATAGACCCAACAAAAATTTTCCATAGCAATATTACCTTTAAAGGAGTAACGCCAGGCCCAGGGGCTCATTGCAAGGGCTCCCTGCTACTAAAAGTTACATTCGGCTTCCCCAATAACTTCCGTAGCGAACATCTAACCTTCCACATCGCTCCGTTCCAAAGTGGCTATCAAGCACTACTCGGACGTGAAGCTTTCGCCCGCTTTAATGCAATACCACACTACGCTTCTCTCACACTCAAGATGCCCGGTCCACGTGTCATAATTATAGTGAATGGAAATACTAAGCGATTCCTGTGAGCCAAAGAGCGTGCGGCTGCCTTGGGAGCCGCACACTAAAAACGGCCTCACCACCTAAAGCATTTAGCAGGTCGTCACGACCTCGGACACGGTTGGACGAGTCCAGCGCAGCTATATGCAATTCATATCGGATCAATGATCACACCCCTCTTACAAATACAAGGGGCTCAACGTGCACAGACAAGTGGGAATTCTTACTCACCTTGAATTATACATGGTTTCTTTAAAAACTATCTTTTTGCACGACAGCTTTTTTACCTAAGCTCCTCTCTTTTACAGATAATCATCGTGCTACACCCGTCCAGGATACGGCACAATGGAGACATAGGCGCAGACATGCAGCAGGGACCTACTCCAAGGATTCTTTTTAGATTAAGACCCTGTGTAAACCTTTTTTACTGTCTCTTGTTGATACATATCCACCGAATTCTCAGCACAGTTGAGAAGGATGCTGATGTCTTGGCATGTGGCCACGTCAGAATAATGCACGTACCTGGACACAAGGGGCTTCTTCCAAGCGGCACTATTTCGGCCCGGTTTATACCATAAAGACCGAATACCTTAGGGAGTGTTCGGCGTTGCGAGTTTGGCCTTGTATGCATCAGCTCCGAATCATTGTCTTTAGTCAAATGTTGGGTTTGCCTGGCTCCTATGTTTTGGTGCCTTATGTTCCGCTTTACCGGCTGAGGTAGCACCAGGAGAACTACTACGATTGTGCCCTGGTTCATCCGGACGAGTACCTCAGTAGAGAAAGCCGAAAACTAACTGTCATGATGTAGCGTGAGACTGGTCAACCACTCGATGACCTATCGGAATGTTAGAATTCCTCCGCCTTAATGAAGGGTCGTTTTCCGGCCAGGCATATACGTACCCCGCGATCGGGAGAGTGCGGAGCCACCAGGGGCTATCTAGTAGCCCCCTATCAAACTCCTATGGCTAAGTGAAAGTGTTAAAGCATTATAGTCCGGTTGCCCCGCTCGCTGCGCTATCACCTCCTTCTTAGGACCAAGACGTTGGGTTAAGTGTGAACACACATTTTGTGCAAGCACCTCCGCATTATATGCGTGGGGGTTGAAGCCAACGGCTGCAATCTTTCAGTTTATACACATGTATACATCAACGGCCGCACAGGAGGCACCATACTACTTTCAGGCAAAAGTATAAACATAGCCTTATAAAAACTTCATAAAAGCATTGTGTTTACAATGAGAATACATATCACTGAAACATAATATTCTTCGAGCACTGGGCCTCTATCAAACGAGCACCCTTGAGAACCTCCTCGAAATAGTGCTCGGCAGCCACTCGGCCTATGGCCGAACCCTGCGTCGCAACAGTGGTAGCGTCCATCTCTGCCCAGTATGCTTTAACACGGGCAAGGGCCATCCGCGAGCCTTCTATGCACGCCGACCTCTTCATCGCGTCAATGTGTGGCACCGCACCAAGGACCTGCTGCACTAAGCTGAAATAGCTATTCGGCTTTGGCCTTTCAGGCCATAGCTAATCCACAACAGACCTCATGGCGAGTCCGGACAACCTATTTAGTTCGGCCCATTCGGCTAGCTGATCCGTTAAAGGAAGCAGACGCTCTGGAACATTGAATTGCGACCAAAACAGCTTGTCCACCCCATGATCTGCTTGACCTTGGAAGTATTTGGCCGCATCGGCAGCGCTCGCCGCCAAGTCCGTATATGCATCTGCCGAACTCCATAGCCGATCCAGGGGGGCATACCGTGGATCTCCGAACTTCCTCTGTAGCATAAAGGGCTTCCCAGCCGCAATATCCCCGGCTTCCTGCAGCTCTTCCTTCTTCGCTCTCATAGCAGAGCGGGTGTCTTTGTCCGCCATCATGGCCTTCTCCAGGTCTGTTGCCTTCACCCGGTTCTCTTCTTCAAGGACCTGGCAATGGTTGGCAGTGTCTTTTAATTCTATGGCCATCTTGGCCATCTTCTCTTGGCTCTCACAGTGTGCGGCCTTCTCGACTTTCAATTCTTCGGCCGCCGTCAAAGCAGCCGCATTACTAATCCTCGCTTGTTCCTTGGCTCGGGCAAGTTCTGCCCGCAAGGCTTCCATGGTGGCAGCTCCATCTGCAGTCACAACATATTAAAGATATTGGCATCATGTTGCTCTTACTATGTGGCGTTCACCAGATAATAACACTTACCCTGTGCCTCGTCAAGCCTCTTGTTAACAAGCTCAATGTCGGCGTCCGCCGCATCCAGTTGCCATGTTAATTCGGCAAAATCACTAGTCCGGCTAGCCACAGGAGTTCCTACTGCCTGCACATAAAGGCAGTCTGGTTATTGCCTGGGATTATGATCCTCTGTTCACTGCCGTTCTTGTCGGCAACCAGAGTCTCAGGGGCTACTATCTACATAGGGCACACTTAACATGTGCAGTACTACCACGTACCTCAAAGCCTGACAGTAGACTCATAAAGGCTTCATGTAACCCGCGTTCGGCGGACGAAATTCTCTCCATCAGCGTACCCATCAGCGTACGGTGTTCTTCTGAGATGGCCGCTTGCCCCACCAACTCCCTCAGAACGTCCGACCGCACACCAGACGGTGTCGGGCTCTTTTGTCTGCTCTCTTCGGGAGCCGGACGCTGGGGACTTAGGGGGTCCATGGGATTATCTTCTGGCCTCACCGGATCCGGAGAGGCCCTTCGTGACGACACTTCGGGGTCGCCCGCTTCTTGAGCGGAGGGGTCCGGGGGAGGCGTTTCACTCTCCATCATCTCTGGAAGAAGATCCCCCGAAGACGAGCTCATCTGAGAGGGGCTAAGGCCCGAACTGCAAGATATATGCGGTGGTTATTTTCTCAGAAGAAGAAGAAGACATTATACCTCTACTATTAAACGTATTTTGGATCACTTACGACTCGTTGGAGGGCTGATCCCCCCGCGGACTTTGTGCGGCAAAAGCACCCCCCGAGGCAGGACCCTCGGAAGCAGTCCTTTTCCTCCCCCGATTGTCCTCCTTCATGGAGACGCTCGTTCCCTCGGTTGGAATGGGCAATGATGGGGGCCCGTGTCCACCCGTATTGTCCCCCCCTGATATCTTCCTTCGAGGGCTCCGGGCAAGGTGCGACCTTGAGCATCTTTTCTAAAACCGGATTTTCCAAACCCTCGGGAAGGGGGGCCAAACTCCGAATCATCTTCGCCTTCGCTAGACAGTCATGGTCAAAAAGCAAACTCTCAGAAACAACTTCGAATAAAAGACCGTGTGTTCAGCCAAAGGATTTCTTACTTGTTCGGCGGCGTGGTTACTGCTCAGGCCCACGTCCTCGGTAATGTCCGGACACTCCACCTGAGATCCGAAGAATGACTTGTACATCTCCTCGTGCATCAGGCCGATGAAGCTTTGAATGGCACGCGGTCCCTCTGGGTTGAACTCCCACAAGCGAAGGGGTCGGCGTCTGCAAGGCTGGACTTGACGAACCAGCATAACTTGTATTACCATAGCCAAATTAAAATCTCCCTCGAAGAGATCTCGAATGCGGCTTTGCAGTATAGGCACGTCCTTGGCTGGACCCCAGCTCAGGCCTCTGCTAACCCATGACATTGGTTGTGGTGGGGGGCCCGAGCGGAAAGCGGGGGCAGCCGCCCACTTGGCACTTCGGGGAGCCGTGACGTAGAGCCACTCCCATTGCCATAATTCAGACACCTCTGAAAAGGAACCTTCCGGCCATGGAGCTCCTGCCATCTTGCCTATTGATGCACCTCCGCACGCTGCCTGTTGCCCCTCGATCATCTTCGACTTTACTTCAAAGGTCTTGAGCCACAGGCCGAAGTGAGGGGTAACGCGGAGGACGGCCTCACACACGGCAATAAACATTGAGATATGGAGAAAGGAGTCCGGAGCTAGATCCTGAAAATCTAGCCCGTAGTAGAACATCAAACCCCTGACGAAAGGATCCAGAGTGAGGCCTAGACCTCGGAGGAAGTGGCAGACGAACACAACATTCTCGTTGGGTTCGGGAGTAGGGACGACCTGCCCTCGAGCAGGCAGCCGATGCGAAACCTCGCGGTCAGGTATCTGGCCTCCCTCAACTTCTTAATGTCCTCTTCCGTAACGGAGGAGGGCATCCATCGGCCTTGATGGCTGGACCCGGACATGATTGAAGATCCGGAGCACCTAACCCGGGCTTTGGGTGTTAGAACTCGAGGCGGAGGAAGGGTTCGATTGAGCACGAGAGAAAAAGAAGCAAAAACCTCATCCCTTTATAAAGAGGGTGAATATCAAGCATCCTCTCCATAGCCGTTTAGGAGCTACCTATAATCTAGGAGTCCTAGACACTGTTGGGTTACCCACAAACCGCATTAATGAGAATCTTGTAATAAGGGGACACGATCTCTGCTTTGACAAGACATGTCAAAAAACTGCCTCGCGTTATGTGCGGGGCTGGTTAAAAGAAACGGTTCAAATAATCACCGGGCCATGACGTAACATCATGTTGCCAAAACAAGCTAGCAGATTAGATCTGCGAAAACATTATTCTCTCTACGGTGGAATGTGGAACTTATTTTGCAGGGGTCGGACACTATCCTCGTATTCAAATTCTTCTGTGCTGTATTCGGAGAAGGAACCCTCCTTGCAATGCCGAAGACAACTGCACGCCGGACTCGTCGTCATTGAAGCCTGGTTCAGGGGCTACTGTGGGAGTCCTGGATTAGGGGGTCTCCGAATAGCCGGACTATCTCCATTGGCCGGACTGTTAGACTATGAAGATACAAGATTGAAGACTTCGTCTCGTGTCCAGGTGGGACTCTACTTGGCGTGGAAGGCAAGCTAGGCAATATGTATATGGATATCTCCTCCTTTGTAATCGACCTTGTGTAACCCTAACCCTCTCCGGTGTCTATATAAACCAAAGGGTTTTAGTCCGTAGGACAACAATCACAACATACAATCATACCATAGGCTAGCTTCTAGGGTTTAGCCTCTCTGATCTCCTGGTAGATCTACTCTTGTAACATCCATATCATTAATATCAATCAAGCAGGACGTAGGGTTTTACCTCCATCAAGAGGGCCCGAACCTGGGTAAAACTTCGTGTCCCTTGCCTCCTGTTACCATCCGGCCTAGACGCACAGTTCAGGACCCCCTACCCGAGATCCGCCGGTTTTGACACCGACAGTAGTCCTGCGTGAAGCTTTTCGACGAGTGGGCAACGTTGGTGCTGGAGCAGATGAAGACTGGCCTGAAGCCGGACAACGCGAAGGCGGTGAAGGTGACAGGGGCCATGCACCTGAGGGGATTCCTGATGCTGTGCGTGGCCCCGCTTCAAGCCCGTGCACGCCCCTTGTGGGAGCTTGGGGACGAAGAGAACAAGGTTCGCCTGAGCTCGGAGGCCTTGTCCAATAGTGAGCTGGCCGCGGTTCTCCGCCTCCTGGTTGGGGACAACCAGGAGTACCCGCCGAGCATCTTCACTCCCTTGTTCCGCCGCAAGGACGGGGCGCGGGTCGTGGCATCCAGGCCGACCTTTGACGGGCGCAGACTGGTGCCCCGGCGCCCTCTGGGGTTCCTGCGGCAGCGGCAACGGTGGACGTGTCTTCTGGCGAGTCCCACGGGGAGGAAGAGGAGGAGGAGGAAGACTCGGAGGAGACCCCTGAAGGGATGGGCGAGACCTCCCCCTTGAGCAGGGTCGTCCTCCTCCGCACCTTTCCCGATGATGACGAGGCCGACGCTCCCCAGGAGAAGGAGGAACCGGCCGTGATCCCGACAAGGAGCATATCGGCACTGATCTACCGAGATTTGGCTGCTGTTCTAGCGCTGGCTGGAGCCGCTTCCGGCTCAACTGCTGCTCCTTCTTTAGCTTCAGGGGCTGGTGCGTCCGCGCCTTGGGTCGCGAAGCTCTCCGGCTTCAAACTCCCGAAGCAGAGAGACTACACTGCGGTGGATCAGTAAGTGTCCCCGTCTCGCCTTGTTCTTGCCGTTGATGCTTGTTTCCGACTCTTTTTCCTTGTTGTGTAACTAAGCAGGCGCCGGTGACGAAGAGGAGAAGGGAGAGCGAGGTGGTGCTGCTTGAGTCCGGGTCGCCTCCTACGACCGCGCCCCTCTCCATGAGCAAAGGTGGGGACGGTGCTTGTGCTTCTCCAGCCCGATCATCCTCGCGAGGCTGGGTGGAGCGTCCTCGGGAGAAGTCAGCCCCCGAAGCGCCGCTGATTTAGGAGGCGCCAGCGCCCAGCTCGGGTGCTGAGGTCCGAGAGGCTCAGGAGCTTCCTGCCTCCTAGGCCATGGTGACGACGCCACCTCTTCCTCCTTCTTCTGCCATGTTGCTGACCCCAGGTTCCTCTGCTTCTCCTGACGTCCTGGAGCGGGCCCTTTCTGAGATGGCCCGGCTGCGAGAATACCTCCAGAGCGCTGAACCCCTCCTGGCAGTTGGTCGCCTGGAGCTGGTCTCCGGTTGGCTCCATTCTGACGTGGCAGTCTGAGCGGCGCTGAGCCAGGCCATGACGACCTCCGAGAAGGAGAAGCAGGCCGTCGCTAAAGATGCGGCCGATCGCGAGGCGGCGTTGAAGGACACCGAAGCCGCCCACGACCGCTGCCGGGCGCTGGAGGACGAGCTGAAGAGTCTGCGTGATGAGCGTGCAGAAGAAGCTCGCGGCCGCCAGGTGAAGGAGGAGGAGATGAGGGCCCGGGAGTACGCCATCAAGAACCGCGACGCCGAGTTGGGGGAGTTGGCGAAGGTGCAAGCCACTGAACACAGCCGGCTGGAGAAGTTGGAGCGGAAGGTGGAGGCGAAGGGGTCGATCTTGACGCCAAAGCGAAGGTCCTGGTCGAGGACTGTGCGGCCTTCGTGCTTCTAGAGAAGAGGTCTCGCGAGGCTCTAAAGTCACTCCATGAGATGGGCTTGGAGAAGCCGTTGGCCACCGATGAGGATGGCCCCGCCTAGCTGCTTCCCTACTTGGTCGAGGCGCTTGAGGAAGTCGTGCGCGGCATAGGCCCCATGGCAGAGGCATAGGCTCGCGTCCTTTCTTCATCCACGCTGACGCGCGTCTTCAGCCACCTCCATCTTCACGATCATGTCGCCCGCATCGACGAGCTTATGCAGCCCGTGGCTGACGAACACTGCTCAGCCGCCGCCGCAGCCATGAAAGGTCAGGTGGAAGCCCTGCTGGAGAAGTTCGACGCCTTCGCCCCCGCGCCTTTGACCAATGGTGCAGGTGAAGGCGAGGCCACCCAGCAGGGGGCACCTCTTGCAGGTGCTGGTGGTATCGAGGGATGACTAGCTTGCGGCTCCTTTCCTATTGAAACTCCTACAGCATGTAGCGTGCCTAGTGGAGGCGTTTAAACTTGTGTTTGATATTCCGAGGACAATATGTCTTGTAATATTTGCTTTGAGATTTTGCAATTTCCTTCCCATTTGCTTTATGTTCTACGTCGGCAGAGCCCGACCCTGCGCATACCTCAACCGCCGTTGGACCGACCGAAGACCAGGACGGACCCAAGGAGTCAGGGACTACGTGACCAGTTAGGCTCTTGAGTCGCGATGCTTAGGAGTCCCCCTTGATGCGCAAACAACTTGTAGGAAAGAGACGCGGGGATAGATCTAGTGTTCTACGTCGGCAGAACCCGACCCAGTGCATACCTCAACCGCCATTGGACCGACCGGAGACCAGGACGGTCCAGCGAGTGAGGGGCTACGTGGTCAGTTAGGCTCCTGAGTCACGATGCTCAGGAGTCCCCCTTGACGTGCAAACACCCTTCATACCTTCACCCTCGCCGAGGCTCAGGAGGGATGCGTGACGATCGGGTCCGAGGGACCTGGTGGGGTGGGGTATGCTTGGGCGTGACCCGAGCGCAGCCCCCGTGCCTAGCCCCCTCACGCAGCTCTCCCGAGGGGAGACGTTGCGATGAGGCCAGACACCGAGCCCAGAGGCTCCCTGAGGTTGATACGGTCGTGAGGCCACCCTCACTTGTTTATCACCAGGATGGACCATGGCGTTTCCATACTTGCATGGGCATAGCCGCTCCTCGGCAGTGTCGACTGCCAGCATGGAGCATGGTGCTTCCACTGGTACGTGGGAGGGGACTCCCTACTGCGGAGAGCCCCCGGGGCGTGTACAGCCCCGCCCTGACACGTGGCTTGCACGGCAGGGCTAGACAAGGTGTGTCTGGGCACTCGTGAGCCAGCATGGGACTCATGAGGCCCTACCTCAAGGCGGGTTGCGCCTGGTCTTGATTCTTGTTTGCTGTGTTGGTCCTGCGAGGTGGCCAGACATCTTGCGTCGAACGAATCTCCTGAGGTTATCGCGTGAGAAAGCCAAGCACCAATGGCCTAGGAGGTGACGTGAACGGGGCCGTCCCGCCAGACAGAGCTCAGCCGTTGGATTTATCGATGCTGCAGGGACGCGCCCGAGCACAGACACCGTGCCTAACCCTCTCATGCGATGGGTCCTAAAGAAAGACGACCGACGCGCGGCTTCCGCGGTGGGTGACAATCAAGCAAGTGATAGTCATAGATAGATTAAGCATGGAAGGCAAACTCGCTCAGGTAAATGCATGAATGATACATGCCACTAGGTCAGGCCCGAGAGGCTTGGGGGTGATGCAGCCCGAGGGGCGCCCCCAACAAGGTAAGCTAAAGACATAAAAAGGAAAGGATACATGCCACAGGGACGGACCCACGCGGCCTGGGAATAATGCAGCCCCCTGGGCGCTCCCAGCTAAATGAACTTGGAAAATGTCACCTGGTTCTGTTGGTGAAGGGGTGTTGAGGCAGTTGAAGGTACGCAGCGAAGGGGTTGCCCCTTACGAGCCACCGGGGCTCTGAGCCTCGGGAGGCTCTGGGGGTCCAGGCGGTTTCTTGAGGACCATCTCCATCTCCGCTAGGACCACGTGGTGCCTAGCCTACTGACCCACCATGACGCTCCGCAGGTTGCGTTGGAAGGCAGCAGCCATGCTCGGCAGGCCAAACAGCATACGAACGTAGCTGTGAGGTGGACCTTCACAGCGCCCAACACGCGAAGGCCAGAAATGCTCCTGAGATGCGGCCCGGCTGAGCCCTGGTATGTCGATGCAGACGCGCAGCTCACCACCCTCGCGTGGGTGGGGAGCAGCGCCAGATGGGCGGCGGTCGCCGCATATTGCTCTTGCTTCCATAAGCTCCTAAGATACCTTGGTGATGAACTCCTGAGCGCCGGGCGCTCCTTGCCCAGTGTCCTCCTAAGGGAGACGTGCCGTGAAACACGCCTCCAGGTGGTGCCCGTGCGCCTCCCTCATGACGTTGGCAAGGTTTGAGGCCCTCCAGAAGAGAGCCCCCAAGCCCTGCCCAAGGAGGGCGCCGGGCATGCCTTCCTATGCGACAGAGGGTGGCGCCCCAGGTGCGGGCGCTGATCCTGACGAGGTGCCACTTGCGGTGCTGCCCTCCTGAGGTCCAGCATGGAGTAGCTACTTCTTCTTCTTGGGGACGACCTCAGGAGGGTACCGAGCTGCATTGTTGTCGGGGTCTTCAATTGATGCTGCTTGGAAGGCGCGCTCGAGGGAGCACACCGCATCTCTTTCTTCATAGGGGACTGTGATGATCCCGCCGCTTCCTAGCATCTTGAGGACGTTGTAGTCGTGGTGCGTCACGGCCATGAACTTGGCCAGGGCTGGATACCCGAGGATGGCATTGTATGGCAAACGGATGTGGGCGACGTCGAAGTCGATGAGCTCGGTGTGGTAGTTGTCACGCTGTCCGAAGGTGACAGGGAGGCGGACATGCCCGATCGAGGTGGTGGAGCCGTCGGTCACTCCTAAGAAAGGCTTGGTGGGCTGAAGCTGATCATACGGCACTTGGAGGTTGTCGAACATGTCGACAGACAGGACATTGAGCCCTGCGCCGCCATCGATTAGAGTATTGGTAACTTGCACGTTGCTAATGACTGGTGAACAGAGCATCAGGAGGACGTCGGCGGTAGCCACGCACTTGAGCTGATCTGCCGAGCTGAACGTGATGGCGCACTTGGACCATGTGAGTGGGTGCATGGCCTCGAGCTTGGGGAGGACTGCATTCACTTCACGAACGAACTTTTTGAAGATGCACTGTGAGGTTGGGGCTTGAGCTCCACCCAAGATGCAGGCGATGGTACGCGGCTCCTGGAAGCCCCCAGCCCCCTCGTCCTGATGGTGGTCGTCATTCCTTCTTGGTGGTGGCGGTAGTGGAGGGAGACCAGTGTTGCCTTAAGGACGATCCTCACGAGGCTGATCCCTCCAGGCGCCCTCGCGAGACTGATCCTGCCAGCGGTCCTCACGAGGCCGGTCGCGCCACTCCTGGCGCGGGCCACGGTCGTCCCAGCATCCGCCACCATGTCCTCCTCCTCGGCCGTAGCCCCAGTCATTGTGCTCAGGGCGTCGACCGAAGCATCCTTCTCGAATGGCTCTAGGCTCTTGACAGTCGCTGGTGTTGTGGCTATTCAGGTTGTGGAAGGCGCAGAACGGTCGGCTGCTCTTGGATGACTCGGGCTGGTCCCTGCCGCACTTTGTGTCCGGCTCCGAGCATGGCTGCTCCCTTGCGCTTCACGTCTTTCGCCTTGGCTTTCTTCTCCTCCGAGTCCGCAGCCGGGAGCTCGAGGAGGGAGAGGCGCCCCTCCTCAGCTCTTGCGCACTTGGTCGCCAGGTTGAACAGCTCTAGAGACGTGCATAGCTCCTCGTGGATGGCGAGCTCCTCCTTCATCTTGATGTCGCGGACGCCATCGTAGAACGCGGAGATGATGGCCTCGTCCGTCACCTTGGGGATCTTGAGGCGAACATTGTTGAAGCATTGTATGTACTTCTGGAGGGTCTCTCCTGATTGTTGCTTGACGTGGCATAGGTCACCTGCAGCCGGTGGGCGGTCACGAGTGCCCTGGAAGTTGCAACGAAACGGTCGCGCATCTCGTCCCAGGAGGAGATCGAGCCTGGAGGCAGGTTCTGGAGCCAAGAGCGGGCACCATCCTTGAGAGCCATGGGGAACCAGTTTGCCATGACTTTCTCGTCGCCGTTGGCCGCCTCGATGCTCAGCTCGTTGAGCTGCAGGAACTCCGCGGGGTCAGGGGTGTTGTCATAGCGAGGAGGAAGATCCGGCTTGAACTTTCCCGACCAAGCGAAGCTACGCTGCTCAGGGGTGAAGGCATGGCAGCCTGCCGTGGTCACCGGGACTCTGCGCTGGTGGAGAACTTGTCCTTGATGGGGTCCGCACACCGCCGCCGCAGGCGGCCCGCGGTCTTGCCGTGGTGGTGCTGGGAGCACGGGGGCGTTTTCTCGCCGCCGAGGGACTTCTTGGCAGCTTCTCTCTTCTTGCGCAGGCGTCGGATGCGGCAGGTCACGCCGTGGGGCCGCGCACCTGGGTGCCAAGACTCCGTCTTGGGGCAGAGGTGGTGGAGGCGCTCCATGGGCCACGCCGCCCGCGGCTGGTGGAGGGCAAGGCAGCGAGAGGGGCGGCGCAAGGGAGCCCCCTGCGGCGCTGACAAGCTCGGCGATGCGGTCGAGCCAGTCCTCGTAGAGTTCATCGACGGGGCGGTAGTGCAGGAGCTCGCGCGCCATGCATAGAGCAGCCTGCGCGTCCACGGGAGCGCGACGAGCGTGGATGACGAACCGGTCGGGGTCAGCGATGGAGTGGCGATGTGGCCGTCCCACCGCACCGAGGGGTGCAACGAGGATGCTTGCTACTCGTTCCCCGCCGGGCCGGTGGCAGCGTTGGTGGCAGGCGACGGAGAACGATGGGGTGGCCCACCGACGGGAGCCGTCTGAGCAACACGGGCGGCGAGGGCAGCCCGGCGCTCAGCGCGAACGCGGCGAGCGTCCGCCATGGAAACGATGAAGCAACGGGACGCGGAGCGACGGAAGGGAGGCTTCGGCGCGCCCCTACCTGGCGCGCCAAATGTCAGATCTCGGGTTCCGGCAAAACCCTCAAGGTTCGAACACTAGGGTGCACGCGAAGATCCCCCCCTCCAATCCACGTCCTAGCTTCGCTAAGACCTCAAGGGCTAACTCTACGAACTCGCAACACAAAGGACACAAAATTTATACTGGTTTGGGCCACCGTTGTGGTGTAATAACCTACTCCAGTGTGGTGGTGGTGGATTGCCTCTTGGGCTAAGGATGAACAGTACAAGGGGAAGAACAGCCTCCTGAGGAGAGGTGTTCTT
Source organism: Triticum dicoccoides (assembly GCF_002162155.2). Lineage (NCBI taxonomy): Eukaryota > Viridiplantae > Streptophyta > Magnoliopsida > Poales > Poaceae > Triticum > Triticum dicoccoides. The sequence continues at coordinate 587,638,924 of NC_041392.1, read as the reverse complement.
GTGCTTGGCTAACTTGTGTGGGTGAGGATGATCCCTCATCAGTTGCCTCCTACGGTGGTGGCTAGTCCTATTTATAGAGGCCCTGGTCCTCTCCCCAAATATTGAGCGGGAAGGGAGCCAACAACGGCCAATTTGAAAGGGGACAACTAGTACAGCTTATCCTGGCAAAAGCAGTCTTCGCCTGCAAAAGGCTCTAGAGGTGACGTTGTCTTGGGCTCCATGGTGACCTCCATCCTGCCATCCTGCTAGTCTTGGTCTCGTTGCACCGATATGGAAACCTTTGCTTGACGCCTCGGTACTCCGCGCCTGCGCTTGCTCCCTTAGCACCAAAGTTGAAACAAGGACACTGTGCGCTGGCGCCCGCCTGGCGCCCGCCTGGCCTTGATCGTCATGGCTCACATCGCTGGAACCTCGCGAGGTTTACCTTGCCTTGAACTCTCCGCCCCTCGCGAGCCAGCCTGGTGAGGGCACTCCCGAGGAGGTATTATGTCATCCGCCTCGCGAGGCTTGGCCCCTCGCTAGGGTCTTGAGTGCTTGTTGGTGAAGATGGGTCGTACGGGCCCGTTCACAGAGCCATGCCATGGGCCGCAGGCAGGCAAGTCTGGGACCCCCGTTCCCAGAACACCGACAACCATCGACCTTAGACGCACAGTTCGGGACCCCCTACCCGAGATCCGCCGGTTTTGACACCGACACCCAACGCTTGAGTCCAAACCTAGTTTTCTTGAGCAAGGAGACCAGTGCAGCGGCCGAGTTTGAGGCAGGCCAGTGTACAGACCAGGAGCATTGTACAATTTGGGTGCACGCTGGGAAGAGAGCCCAGCCCGGCTCGAATTTGAAAAAGTTTGACCGCGCAATTGGGTGTTAATGTGAATGATCAGGGGGAAGTGGTCGGAGGTGAAACGAGTGAGAGAGGAGAGAGTGGTGTCGGGGAAGGAGTCATTCCTGGCCAAGTTGATAAAAGCACGATCAAGTCATTCTAAAGTAGGGGAGTCTCAATTATTTGACCAAGTAAAATGGCGGTCCAGTAATGGGAGTTCTATTAGGGCTAGTTCATTGATAGTGTCATTAAAGGCCGTGGCTTCGCTTTGCCGAAAGTTCTATTTATTATTTTCGTCCGAGAAGTGAAGCAAGTTAAAATCACCGATCAGGAGCCAGGGAGTCGAATCATCCTGCTTGATGGATAAAAGCTCGTCCAAGAAGGATTGTTTTTGAGAACGGCGGGAGGGGGCATAGACGTTAGTAATTGCAATGTTTTGTCCAAGGGCCAAAGTCTTGACGGTGAGCGTACTGGCATAGCTGTGGTTAGTGGAGGAGATGATGTTGATCAGAGATGAGTTGGTAGCCGAAACGGTTCCGCCCGCTATTCTGTTAGCAGCGAAGAAGACGGAGTGATCAAGAGAGCGGGGTATGAAAGCCTGGAGTTTTTGGTCAGTTATGTGTTGCAGTTTGGATTCTTGCAATAAGGACAAGTGAGGTTGATATAGATTAACACAGAGAGAACATCAACACATTTTTCATTATCACCAAGTCCTCTCACATTCCAAGAAACAAACCGAGATTACAGTACTCATGAGATACTAATGTGACACCTACAGACTACATGGCCGCCGGCCTTAGGTAACAGTAACGGAAAGACAGAACGCAATAGGGAAATAGTAGTGGACGTGCAGAGGGACCGGTGGGACGGCAAAGGGCCCGAGGTGATAATTAGACTACAATTTAAAAACCTAAGAGGAGGCCGAAGGGTTGGTGCAGTACCGGTGCATCCACGCGAGAGGCCGAGCACCGATCGGCATGGCATGTGGAGGATGCGGATCATGGGGTGTCGTCCACACCTGAGTCGGAGGCCGAGTCGAGGATCTCCTTGGCCTGAGCATCATCCACGCCACATAGGACGGCGATGGCCGCCAGGTCATCAGCAAAGGCGGAGGAGCGTCATTGTCGTCCAAACGGGCGGTAGCAATAGCCTCATTGAGAGCCAGAGCATCGTCCACACCGTTGAGACGAACCGCCTTGGCCTTGACGGCCTTCAGAGTCATGTTGGTGTAGGACTTTGGCTCCTTGCCGGCGAGGTGGGCGCTGCGGCGCACTTTGTCGCGAGAGGAGTGGTCGCGAGAGGCCTTGTGGCGCTGCCGACGGATTGCACACTCGTGTGGTTCAAGGTCAGAGACCGGCATGGCTGCAGAAGGGAGTATGGGCAACAAATGTTGGTTATCGTTAGTGTTCAGAGAAGTACAGGGAAATGACTGAACTGTTTTGGACTTACCCTGAACAGAGGACGAGGCCCTAGCAGCA